>NW_027361790.1:8075000-8449691 GCF_039654945.1 Dendrobates tinctorius | reverse complement strand
TCTACTCACCCCACTTTAATGGTAATCTCTTTACATCCTACTTGCGGCAAAGACTTACTGGGCAGCATGGTGGCTCAGTGGTTAGCGCTGCAGCCTTGCAGCGCTGGGGTCCTGGGTTCGAATCCCACCAAGGACAACATCTGCAATGAGTTTGTATGTTCTCCCCGTGTTTGCGTGGGTTTTCTCCGGGTACTCCGGTTTCCTCCCACACTTCCAAAGACATACTGATAGGGAATTTAGATTGTGAGCCCCCGTCGGGGACAGTGATGAAAATGTGTGCAAACTGTAAAGCGCTGCGGAATATGTTAGCGCTATATAAAAATAAAGATTATTATTTATTATTACCATTGCTGGCAACTACTGTCAGTTCATCACTTGGGTCGCGAGTAAGTTCAGAGTCAGCCCAATATCGCTTGTAAAGGATATATGGCATAGTTGTCACCTGAGAGCCAGTGTCCAGCAAAGCCTTCATGGGGATGCCGTCAATCACCACTGGGAGGACCGGTCGCCCTCCGACATACTTGGCTCGCCAGTTCTTTGGGCCTTGTGGTCCGACTCCTGGGGGTTGGCCCTCTGCCCCAGGGTAGCAGAATCTTGCGATGTGGTCTGCCTTGTAGCAGCGACGACAGTTGGGATATCCGTCCAGGTCATAGCGATCATTGTCTCTCCCTCGGCGTGGTGGGATCCTCTTCTTCCGTAGTCACGGGACATCCTCTGGACTGGAGGCCAGCTGGATCTTCTCCTTGGATGACGCCTGCAGGGACTGCACAGTTTTGACAAATGCAGCCATACTTTTGGTCAGCTCCTGGACCTGAAGACGCAGTTCGGCAGATGGGTCTTTGTCCACAGTCTGTGCATCAGCCTCCACAGGGCTGGGAGGTAAAGATGCAGCTTCTTGGTGGTATGTGATCGCTGGGCACCTAGGGGGCACTGGACGGCTGACAATTGGTTCATGCAGCACCCGGATAGCCTTTTCCTTGAAGTCTGCAAAGTCTAGGTCAGGGTTTTGTAGGGCTATAATGCGCAGCTGTGCTCTGTGGGTACTGGATAGGAGGCCCTCAATAAATTGCTCCTTTAGCAGTCTGTCTCCATCTTTCACACTGTCTGGATCAATCTGCTTGATGGCTCGCAGTGCCTCCTGCAGATTAAGGGCATAGTCCCGTATACTGTCCTGCGCTCTCTGCTTACACCCAAAGAATCTCATCTTTATTTCAGCTGCAGGGCGGGTGTCAAAGGTGCTTCTTAGCTTAGCAAGGATCTTTTTAACAGTCTCTTTATCAGTGTCCTGCCAGGCTTTTACTTCCCTTTGCGCTGCACCAGTCAGCTGCCCAATAAGGATGTTCAATTTCTGGCTTTCATACAAACTGCACAGTCTCTCTTTAAATTCAATCAGGGTATGTGACTCCCCTGAGTACTGCGGTAGCCAGGCTGCTCCCGGTATATACGGCATGGACAGCGGCATTATGTGGACCTCTGCAGTGGGCGCTGATTCTTGTGGCGCTGTGGAGGCAGCGCTGGCTGCTGGATGCAGCGGCGCTATGGGAGTCGCAGCTGCGCTGGGCCCTGCAGCTTGTGGCACTGTGGGGTTTGCAGTGGCGTCCGCCGCTGCGTCTGCTCTCGCTTCAGACATTCTCTTCCCCCCTAGTTAATGTTTGCCAAGCCCTGAGTTTCGCTGGCTTACTGGCTGCCATTCTGCAGGCTGGAGGATCGGGGGACGCCGGGACTGCAGGCCTCGGCTTCTCACTTCTCGCGCGCTGGCCTCTTCCCGCGCCGCACTTCACTGTTTTGCGCTTTTCTGCTGGCTCCGCCCACGATGGCCCGCCCCTTTTGCTTCCTGTGCACGCCAAGCAGCGGGGTAATGGCGGCAATTGCACAAATAGTCTATGGCACAAAACACAGTCTCTGGCACACAGGACCCGGGGACACCGGGCTCCATAAATCCTGTTCATGATGCCAAAATGGGTCGCCCTCCCAGGGCTGTGGGGTACTCGGTACCGGGCCGGTCTCTCAGAGGGGAATGTCACAGCAGCGGTGACCTGGTCCATGGCCCTGGGCACCCATGTAAAAGGGATGAAGTGATGGAATAAAGTTTATGAGTGAATGATTTGTGACGCCACCTGTGGTGTTCGGCAATGAAGGTGTTAAGCCGACGCTGCAGACAGATCCTTTGGGACAGATGGTGGGGTGCAGCAATGATGGGGTGGCCCTTCACAGGCAGTGCTGTAGTCCCAGGGCAGAGTAGATGAAGAGGGTAGATGTTGAGGAAGAGGGTGTAGTGTTTGGTACAGAGATGTAGCAGTGCTGGAGAGTTTGAAGGAAGAAATCAAGGACACAACAGGGTGCAGTTTCTTTACCTTTACTTTGCTTGGCAAATGCAGTCCAGAGTCCAGATTACAGATGGCACAGGAGCTGGCTAGCCTGGAAGCAACTTAGGAATCTCTCTAGGCAGATGGGTTGTGTAGTCTCCTTCCTAGCGCTTAGTTTTAAGGTACTTGCAGTACTGTGTTACACTGAAGTTCCACTTGCTTATTTCTCTTTAGAACTCCCTCGTATGGCAGACAGCTGTAGCCTTTCTCTTCTGGCTCACACATCGCTGTTGTGCCTCTGAGTCTTATGTGCGAATGGAGCATTTACAGCTTCCTATTCCTCCGATTTCTGTTGCAGGACCACCAGTGTCCGTACAGCCTTGGATACCGGGCTCCAAATCATGCACTACAGCTGGGAATGAGCCTGAACTCTCTGCTCAATCCCCCAGCTCTTCTCCTCACGTCCACACACGTTGCTCTCCTCACACGAACTCCTAATTTCCCCTTCCTGGCCCTCAGAGAGCAGCTCTTCCCCCAGTTTTGGGTTCAGAGCTCCCTCTGCTGGCCTGGAATGAGAACTGTGTTGTGTGTTGTGATTAACTGCAAGAGAGATCCCTAGGAGGAAGGTAATGCCACTGTGGCGACCATACTCCTGGGGGCGCCACACATGCGCGCCTTTTATAGCAAGCGGGACCTTCTGCACGCTTCCAGATCTCTGAGATGGACCAATGAGAACTGGAGCGGGACCTGAGCACATGACTCCCGCTCTCCAATAGGAGATCATTCCATGAGCATGCCCAGTAAGAGGACAGAAGGACAGCCTCAGGAGAGATTTGCTGCAAGGCAATCTCCTCTGCAATCTCTTCTGCAGTGGAAAAACAGGAGAGTGCAGAATGTGAGGATTTGGATCTCTGCTGAGTAAACACAGAAATCCGACTCCTAACACATGCGATACCGCGCTCCAACTGTTGGCCTTGACACAGGGTTCATTCCTGGTCAATAAGTATGCCATTTGGTTTCGGACACTGGCTTCCGAGCTGGAATGGTCAGACAATACCCCAATTTTTTGGAGGGGTTTGGCTGACCACGTTAAGGATGCTGTGGCCACTCGGGAGGTTCCCGGCACTCTGCAGGAGCTCATTACCAGCTCCAACCATATTAATCTCCGCTTCTTCGAGCGAGGGTTGGAGCGCTCCCAGTCCAGACAGAGGTTTAGGTTGGCTCCAACTTTCTCCAAACCTCTGGAGTCTCCCGATCGAGCGTTCGAGTTGTCGGCAGTTAGGGAGGTGCCTCACACGGGCTCTAAGTTCTGCCCAGATCGAACCTCCATAGCCCACGCTCACTGCCGACAGTCTGGTCACCTTGCCAATAGGTGCCCACAGCGTTCAGAGATGTCCGCGTCTAGTGGCAACAGCAAGAGGGTTACGAGACACCACACTGTTTTCCTCCAAGCTAACCTTTAAGGGGGTGTTGGAGTTCGGCTCCTCTCCTCTGGCGGTGGAGGTTTGCGTAGATTCTGGAGCACGCAGTCCCATTGGTTATGCTACCTCAGCTGGTCACCATCAGGGTGGTGAACGTTTCGACATTACCCTCGCAAATTACCCATCAATTACTCCATTAAAACTCTCACTGCCTCTGTCCTGTCACGAGACAGTGTCGCTCCTTATTATCGCCGAGGGCATTAACCAGGTCCTCCTAGAAGTTCCCTGGTTGCGCTGCCACTCTCCCCATATAGAGTGGTCCTTGGGGAGAATACTGGGTTGGAGCAAGTCCTGTGAGGATAGTTGTGTGAAGGACCGCGTTCAGATAGCCTCCACCGATGTCCTCATGGATCTCTCCGCACTCCCAAGTCACTACCAGCAATGCGCGGACATGTTCTTGAAAAAGTCCGCTGAGACCCTTCCGCCCCATCGCCCCTACGACTGTCCTATAGACCTCTTGCCAGGCGCAGAACCCCTCGAGGTCGCGTATATCCTCTGTCCCTTCTGGAGATGGAGGCCATGTCCCAGTACATCAGTGAGAACCTGGCAAGGGGGTTTATTAGGAAGTCGGTGTCACCAGCGGGGGTGGGATTCTTCTTCGTACAGAAGAGTGGAGAGCTGCGCCCGTGCGTTGATTACAGAGGTCTCAATGCCATAACCGTCAAAAACAAATATCCTCTTCCCCTGATCTCTGAGTTGTTCGACAGGTTGCGTGGGGCCCGGGTCTTCACTAAGCTAGACCTACGAGGGGCTTACAACCTGATCCGCATACGCGAAGGGGACGAGCAGAAGACAGCCTTTAATACCAGGGATGGCCATTATGAGTATCTGGTCATGCCCTTCAGCCTCTGTAACGCCCCAGCTGTCTTCCAGGACTTCGTAAATGATGTCTTTTGCGATATGCTCTCCACCTCGGTGGTGCTCTATCTGGATGACATCCTCATCTTCTCTCCAGATTTGGCTTCTCACCGGAGAGACGTCTGAAAGGTCTTCGACCGCTTGCGGGCGAATTCTCTCTTCGCCAAGTTGGAGAAGTGTCAGTTTGAGCAGGAGTCTTTACCTTTCCTGGGCTATATCATCTCGGCCCAGGGGTTGGCTATGGATCCTGCCAAATTGCAGGCGGTAATGTAATGGCAGGAACCCCATTCCCTTAAAGCGGTGCAGCGCTTTTTGAGGTTCGTTAATTACTACCGTCAGTTCATTCCCCACTTCTCCACACTGGTAGCTCCTTTGGTCACCCTCACCAAAAAGGGAGCCAATCCCAAGGTTTGGTCAGAACAGGTCTCCGCGGGCTTCTCGTCTTTTAAGACCCATTTTGCTGGCGCTCCTATCCTCCACCGTCCCGATGTGGATAAACCCTTTATCCTAGAGGTGGATGCCTCGTCTGTCGGTGCAGGAGCAGTCCTTTTCAAGGTCGGAAGCATCTCTGCTTCTTCTCAAAGACCTTCTCACCGGCGGAGAGAAACTACTCCATTGGGGACAGGGAGCTGCTGGCAATGAAGTTGGCCTTTTCCGAGTGGAGACATCTCCTGGTCTATTTACAAACAGCCCAGCGCTTGAACTCTCGACAAGCTAGGTGGTCGCTCTTCTTCTCCCGCTTCCATTTTACCTTGCACTATCTGTCCGGTGAGAAGAACGTCCTGGCTGATGCTCTCTCTCTCGCTCGGTAGTGTCAGTGGAGGAGGCTGAGCTTCGGCTAATCGTCCCCTCTGAGAGTCTGAGGACCGTGGCTCGGGTTGCCCTCGAGTCAGTGCCACCGGGCAAGACCTTTGTTCCTCCCCGCCTGCAGCCAGAGATTCTCGCGTGGGCAAACACGTCCAGGGTGGGTGGTCACTTTGGTGATAAGCGGACCACGGAACTTCTGGCAAGGACTTATTGGTGGCCGCATATGGCTCGGGACATGAGCGAATACATTCAGGCATGAGTCTTTTGTGCTCGGAACAGGTCCTCTAGGCAGAGGCTGGCTGGGTTATTGTTACCCTTTGCCGGTGGCAGACAGACCCTGGGAGATGGTTGGCATGGATTTTGTGGTCGGCCTCCCCAAATCCAGTGGCAGCACGGTCATCTGGGTGGTCACCGATCATTTTTCTAAAATGGTGCATCTGGTGCCACTCGTGCGGCTGCCTTCTGCCCGTGGTCTCACTGCGCTGTTCATAAAGCACGTATTTCGTTTGCACGGTATGCCGGACAAGATAGTTAGTGACCGAGGTCCCCAATTTGCGTCTCAGTTTCGGAGGGAGCTCTGCAGTCTACTCAGTATTGAGCTAAATTTGTCCTCCGCTTATCATCCCAAGATGAACGGGTTGGTTGAGAAAGCTAACCAAACTCTGGTCACATACCTGCGACATTTTGTCTCGGCCAGGCAGGATGACTGGGCATCCTTACTACGGTGGGCAGAATTTGCCCTGAATAATGCAGTGGCTGATTCCACTGGTCAGACTCCATTCCTCAATCAACTCCGCCATGCTGGAGGACTGGCCGCAAAAAATTCACAGAAAGGCGGACCCATGATACAGGAAGAATCTGATTCGTATATACAAGTGTATGGCCAGGTAGAAACAGGACAGGGCACAGCAACCAGAGCAGGACAGCTGCCGTGTCAATTTGTAATAAATGCAGTGGGACATTGATATGACCCTATCAATATTCCTAGGTCCCAACAATTGCTTACTGAGGCTGTCCAGAACGCAATCCTGTATGCCTCCTCTCTCCCCCCGATACGATGCCTCAACGTACAGTGGCTATACCATTAATCTCTGCCGGTATTTTTCAATATCCCAGGAAGGATGCTGCCATGGTCATAGTATCAGCAATAGAACGGTGCATACAGGGAAACCCCATAAAATTGGAGGAGGTCCGATTTGTCCTCTGCAGCCGCCTAACGGCCCATCAGGCAATACAATCTCTAACTGTAACAGAGCCTCCTGCCCCGCTCCCACAGCAGATGCCTCTTGTGCCCGTACTGCCGCTACCTCCTCCCTCCGAGTTGTCAGTAATATATGAATTTAAAGAAGAAAATGTGGAAACGACTCCTGACAGGTCAAAGTATACTCCCTTCACCCCATCACAAATAGACACTCTTTGCAATCAATTACCCGTTCCAGAGACTTCCCCCATGGCTTTCTACAGGCAAATGGCATCAAATCGAGAGATTTATTCTACTCCCCGAAGAGATCTATTGCACATACTTCGAGTAAAAGCTGGGGAGGGGTATTTTCCAATTATTGAGGGTGGCATAATGTATAATGTGGATCTGGATGGGGGAACCTATGAGAATGGTGTTGATTTCTGCAATGCTTTAAAGGTCTGGGCACAAGATAGATTGGCGGACCAAGCTACCTCTCTCACAGATGTCACACAGGACAAGGGGGAGACTGCCGAGAAGTTCTGTGGGCGTCTTATGGTAGTATTTAGAGATCTGGGATTCTCACTGTATAATAAAGCCCATACACATCTTTTTGTGGCAGCTTTGATGTCCGGCCTTAAACCCGAATTGCAAGAGGCGATAATGTCAGTTAGACCTGATGCTGAGAATTCCACTCCGGATGATGCTTTGAAAGTAGTAAAAAGTTTTCAGAAGAATTTAACCCATTCTGCAGCGGCAGGGAAACAAAAATAAGCCTGCAGCTGCAGCTGCAGCAGCTCCAGTTCCTCCAATAACAGCAGCCCCCACCATTGTGCCCAGCGCGGCTGCGAGTACACAGCTGGTTCCTTATCACTGGAGCACACAGCAAACTCTGGCCCCCCCTCAGACTTCAGCTCCCTACTCCAATATCTCTGCTAATCCTATGAATAGGAACCTTCCTCCCCAGATCCGCTGTGCCAATTCTCGTCTACAATGCTGGCGCTGCAGCCGACTCGGTCACTTTCAGAGGGACTGTCACACTCCCGCTGATAGATGCTACCCTCAAGTTCTCTCTTCCAATCGTAATCTAAATACTGGGAACCCTAGAGGATACCCCGGTTACGGACAGCCCCAAAATCCTGATAATTGTCCATACTGAAGGGTTGGCCAACCAGGGTCTTCCATCACAATGTCCTCCACCAAACCTGGGGCATGCTCATCCGTCACGCTCCCTGTAGGGGACACCCTTGTTAAGTTCATGGTAGACACTAGGGCAGCCAATTCTATAATCAAATCATCAGATGTACCTACGGATATCCCTATTCAATTCTCAGATCAAGAGCTTGTTTTAATTGGAGTAGATGGCAGACCCAATAAACATACTCTTACAAAATCCATCCCTGTGGGACCCTTCCCCAAGGTTACTGCTCAGTTTGTGATCTCTCTCACATGTCCAGTAAATTTACTGGGGGTAGATTTATTATCACAGTTCCGCTCCAGAATACAATTCCAAGATGATGGTCAGATGGTTCTTAGGTTACATAACCCCTATGCAGATGAAGACAGTGAGGAAATCTGTATTTTGCATGCCCTTCCCACAGTTATGATGGCCCTGATAGGCCCAGATCCACCCCCAATATTGCCTGAGGATCAACGACTCACCCCATACCTCTCAGAGGTACCATCTAAACTTTGGTCAAAAGGTCCAAATGATATAGGGAAAATGCCCGTAGAACCAGTAAAAGTATTTCTCAAACCTGGTGCCCCTTTTCCCAAAGTCCATCAATGTCCTTTGAAACATGATCAGGAGCGGGGCCTTCAGGAGAAAATACAAACATTACTTGATAACGGTGCTCTGGTACCCTGTTTTTCTCCATGTAATACGCCCTTGTTTCCCGTTAAGAAAAAGACCCCACCTGGCCAGCCCCCTGTGTACCGGCTGGTGCAAGATCTACGGGCAGTTAATGCAGCTACTATTCTGGAAACTCCAGTGGTGCCTAATCCACATACTCTTTTGTCCCAAATACCCCAGGATGCTGCTTGGTTTACAGTCATTGACCTTGCCAATGCCTTCTTTAGCATTCCGTTAAACCCAGATTGCTAGTTTCTGTTTGCATTCAGTTTTCAGGGACGACAGTTAACATGGACAGTTATGCCACAATGGGCCCAAAACAGTCCCAACCAGTTTGCAAAAAACATGAGCGAGTGTCTCTTGCCCTGGCAGTTAGGTCACCCTCAAGTTACGCTGCTTCAGTATGTGGATGATCTTTTGTTGTGTGCACGGACGGAGCAGGAAGCCATTGCTGCCACTGTTAGCCTCCTCAAGCATCTGGCAGCACTGAACTGTCGGGTTTCAGCCTCGAAACTTCAGTTCTGCCTTGGTCAAGTGATATTCTGGGGTCACTGTCTCCTTCAGGGTGTCAGACACCGCACAGAAGAAAGAAAAATAGCTGTCAGCTTCCTTCCTTTCCCAAAAGATGAAACTGAATTCCAACGCTTTCTTGGACTGTGCACTTATTGTCGTCAGTGGATACCGGATGCATCCCACATAATGCACCCCCTTTACAATGCCTTGAAAGACGGCATAATGAACTACAAGGAAAGATCACCGGTTTGCATGGAAAGCCTTCATCATGCCTTCTCTGAGTTGAAGCGGCTTATTGCTTCCGCCCCTGCCTTGGGTATCCCGGACTATACTCGACCGTTCCATTTGTATGTGTCTGAGAATGAAGGACACGCAGCAGGGGTACTTACACAATCACATGGCAGCAGGCAACGACCAGTGGGCTATTATTCGGCCCGCCTCGACCCAGTGGCCAGAGCATCACCAAGATATGCTGACGAGTTTGATCGATTCCACACGGGATACGCTGTTACCACAGAGGACACTGTAGTGCACGCAGCTGCACTCCCACCTTCACAGTCAGCACAAGAAGCAGACCTCCAGGCTCTGTCTACTGCATGTACTTTGGCCAAGAACAGACGGGCTAATATATATACGGACTCACAGTATGCATTTGGTATTGC
Organism: Dendrobates tinctorius; assembly: GCF_039654945.1. NCBI lineage: Eukaryota > Metazoa > Chordata > Amphibia > Anura > Dendrobatidae > Dendrobates > Dendrobates tinctorius. Next base: position 8,440,032 of record NW_027361790.1, on the reverse strand, counting down.
TCGCGATTTTGGGGCTTTATAGGCCAATCGAGGGTTTATTACTACTGCCGGAACCCCAGTTAAAAATGCTGCTGAAGCTGTTAAAAACCTCATGGACTCGATTAAATTACCTACTCAGGTGGCTATTATCAAAGTTAAGGCGCACGGTCCTAGGAACAGTCCACAGACTGTTGGCAACGCATTTGCAGATATGCAAGCAAAAGCCGACGCTCTTTTACCCGTTGAACCAACCATACCAACTATGGTGACCACACGCTCTCAGCGTAAACAGTTACAAGAAGCATTGACCCTACGAGAACCTGATGATCTACAACAGACTGAAGTTTTCTGGTGGACCCTGCGAGACCGCTTAATGACGATGCAGAGAATGTCTCCAAAGGAAGAGGTGAAGCAATGGAAGGCTGATGGGGCACGAATAGATAATGGTCTCTGGAAAAAGGACCAACTTGTGTGTCTCCCTAAGCGGATGTACCCTGCTATTGCCACATGGGCACATGGACCTACACATCGAGGAAAGAATCAGGCCCTCACACTGGTGCGAAAATTCTACTGGGCCCTGGGAATTTCCACAGTTTTGACAGCGCTCAACCGTGCCTGTAATATCTGTCAAACTTGTAATCCCGGTCAACTTCAACGTGTACCCCCGAAGCATCTTGCTAAGCCCGACTATCCTTTCCAAAGGCTCCAGGTGGACCATATCACGTTACCTAAGTCTGGAAGGTATGAATACTGTTTGGTTGTTGTTGACATGTTCTCCAGTTGGCCGTAAGCATTCCCTGTTACCAACATGACTGCAAAAACCACAGCAAAGAAACCGGTGATGGAAGTCATATGCAGATATGGGGTTCCAGAAGTTGTTGAAAGTGACCAAGGCCCAGCCTTTTCTTCTCATGTGTACCAAGAAGTTCTGACAATGCTTGGATCCACTGTAGCCCTCCATACTCCGTACCACCCACAATCCAGTGGGAAAGTTGAGAGGTTGAATGGCACACTGAAGGGACAATTGACCAAAATGATACAGGAGACTACGGCTCCATGGCCAGAGCTCCTACCCATTGTACTATACCATATTCGTACTACCCCTATTGCAAAACATGGCCTGTCCCCATATGAGATATTGTTTGGTACTAGGCCCCCAGTTGCAAATTTCCAACCTCAGCAGTTATCAGAAGAGACTGACCGTGCTGTTCAATATGTTATTCAGCTTAGTAAAAATCTTGCTAACACCCATGCTCTAGTTTCTTCTTCTCTTCCAGATTCAGCAGAAACCGACACCTGTCATAACCTGCAGCCTGGTGATTTGTTAGTCGTGAAAAGACATGTCAGGAAGCATGGACTAGAACCCTTGTATGACGGTCCATATCAAGTCCTCCTCATCACCCCTACATCAGTGAAACTAGAAGGAAGACTGACTTGGATTCACGCATCGCACTGCAAGCTGGTTAAACAAGCCAATAGCAAATAAGGGGGCATAATGTTCTGGTCTTTCGCATTTTCGATATTATTATTGGTAACCGCATGGGACAGCCTAAATTCCCCAATGTCCTTGAATAAGTTTATACAACATCATGAAAAATTACTGAGAGATTTGTTGGGCAATTCCCAGTCTCTGGCAGACTGTTGGATCTGCATGTATTCACCAATGTCAGCCACGAGCATCCCCTTTTTGGCTATCCCTGTTCCACCTGAGGAGTTATTTGCTTGGACTAACTGTTCTGACACACTCGCTAATAATGCCACAGATAATGCTAAATTATGGAATTTAACTGTTGGTATACCTATTGTGGGATGGGTAGGATGCCCCTGGTGACAAGGTAACCTTTCAGGAAGCAATACCCAACTTCAATATTTGGCCTACAAAGGAGGGGCTTGGGTCCCTAAGAATAAGACTAGTCTAACAAATCTAGGGCAAATTCCAACATATGGTTTACAAGTCAGCTTCAATGTAACTTCACACTCTACTGATGCCTTCAAACCAATGTTGCTAGAAAGAAGGTTGCATAATACGTCATGGAAATTTTCTAATTTGTTTCCCCAGGGTTCTAACGAAACCTGTGCCAGTATTCCTGGCAATATATCTTGTAATGAGTCCTCTGAATATATACTAGGAACCTCCACTTGTGGAAATCCCGATGTAGGCTATTGTAGTCCTTTAGGACAATCTCCAGCTTGGTGTATGCTTCAGAATGTATCTGCATTCATAGACTTAGTTCATAGATTGGTGCTGCAACATTAAGCCCTATGGGATTTACCTGATGATATGTTCTAGGTATGTGGAGACAATGCTTATTAATGGTTGCCAGTAGGGGTATGAGGAACTTGTTCTCTGGGTCGCTTGACCCTGGCCACCTTTGTTATTCCAAACAAACAGTTGGATACACAGGCTATACCCAAACATACATTATACAAAAGAGCTGCAGACAATTCACTCTGCCCTTCAGGGAGACCACATATAGTGCAGATGAGTGTGGCCAATAAAATTGTCAGTTCCATTTTCATTTACCCTTTGATTACACAAATGCGAGATAAATTGGTTAGGGCCACAGACTATCTAGATGATCAAATTTGGAATATACTGGACATACTTAATACTACTGTTGCTGTCCAAAATCAAATTATTATAGTCACTAATCAACTTACTATAGTGCTGGACTACTTAACAGCAGCACAAGGTGGTATGTGTCAGGTCATTGGACCCGCTTGCTGTCATTATATAGATCCTAACAGTACTATGAAGTTAAAGTTAACGTTAGAAGACATTCGAAGACGCAGAGATCAATACAATAAAGACAATGATCGTACTAAGGACAGTTGGTGGTCAGACACCTTCTCCTTTCTCAATCCAGCCAATTGGTTTAAGGGAATTGGGGGCTGGATAGCTGGGATCTTACAAAGCTTGTTACACATTGCTGCCTGTATCCTTTTTGTATATGTGATACTAAAACTTGTTTTTTGGTGTACTTCTGTATGTATTAGGAAATTCTGCACCAAGACAGCTAATGACGATACCAAAGGTGTCGTTGTCCCTGCTCTTCTCTGCACCGATCACAAAAGGCTACTTGATGAAGATGTTGAAGCCAAGCACATGGCTACCTACAAAAGATCTCCACCACCGTCATCAAAAATTGTTATTCGTGAATTGCAGCATACAGGGGCATGGGTGCGCCGCTACAGCCATGACTGGTAACACGGCATCAGTCATGTGAAGACCAGTACCCCTCAAGCTGTTAGCTTGGGATAGCACCTCTGATGCTGCGTATGTGTTAAAAAAAATGTATCTAGGGGGATTGTGAAGGGTTAAAACAAAAGTCAAAGCTGAAGTTTCGTTTTATCCATTCTCTGAAGGTTTTATTTCTCCATTTTTTTTGCTGTAAGATAATTTTTTGTAATTGGCATGGGCTGTCATGAAACCTGACTGTTCCTATCAGGTGCAAGATAAGGGAACCGGGGGTGTACTACTCTGAAGAATATGCCACTATACTACTTTCAATGATGGACATATATGTAGTTTCCGGTTTTCTTGCAATATTATTGGCTTATAAAGTGAAATGATGTTATTGGTATTTGAGAACTTTGCATAATTAAGCAAAATATTATAAAAGAAGTGACTACAATAAACGGGTTACCGATCTCTTTGGATCGTCCCATACAGAGACACGTCTCCGTTTGGTCAATTGAGTTGCTAGCAACACTCTGTGGAATAATTTGGACATCACTGGCTCAACTATGAAGGGTTAATTTAACTCTCTCCCTATCAACCTGTGATCCAGTGTCCACGAGGGTGGTGAAGGGGATACCATCCACTACCACGCTCCCAGAAGAGTCAAATCGGTCTGTTCTCCTGCCGGTGCAATTCAGTTGCCACTGATGTTGCGGCATCCTCTTCGGCAATCGCCATGGGAGATCAACCGGGCTTGATGCTAGCTGGATCCTCTCTGTGGGGGGACAAGTTTGCAGAGTCTGAACAGTTTTACATAGAACAGACATATTTTTAGTCAGTTCCTGTACTTGCAGTCGTAAATCTACAATAGAATCTTCAGCTGGAGTCTGCACATGCCGAACTGCAGGCACCTTGGGTGAGGATACTGCCCCCTGGAGTCTTTAAACTGAACAAAGGGTTCTGTAATGACATCAAGCGCAGTTGTGCCTTACTGGAATCAGACAAAAGACCTTCAATGAACTGTTCTTTCAGCATTTTGTTCTCATCTCTTACACTGTCTGGATCACTTTGTTTAATGGCCTGCAGCGACTCCTGCAGGTTTAAGGCATAGTCTCCAACAGTGTCCTGTGGTTTCTGTCTGCAGCTGAAAAATCGCATCTTTATTTCTGAAGCAGTACGGGTGTCAAAAGTATCCTTTAATTTAGCAAAAATGTCTTTTACAGTCTTTTTATCAGTAGCTGGCCAAGATTTAACTTCTCTCTGAGCAACGCCACTGAGCTGACTTGTAAGTATACTGACTTTCTGCTCCTCTGACATAGGATAAATTTCACACATGCTGCGCAGCTTCCCCTTGAAGTCACTTAAGGTGTGCAATTCTCCATTGTACTGTGGCAGCCATGTCGCACCCAATAAAAAAGGCATGGTGAGAGGCAATATGGGAGCTGCAGCTGCTGCACCCTGGGTGTCACTGGGATTAGACATCTTCCCCCCTAGTTAACCCTTGCAGGGGTGCGACTCACCGCTTCGGTTGATGCAGGTCGTTGCTCCTGTAGTACTTTAGGCACGCACGGTATCCTGTTCGAATCCTGTTCGTGACACCAAAATGACGTGCCCCAGGAGCCGTGGGATGCTCGGTGCCGGGTCGGTCATCTTAAAGGGATATGTCACAGTGGCAGTGACCCGGTCTGTGGCCCCAGGTGGTCATGTAAAAGAGGTAGAATTGAATGGGAATAAAATTTATGTAGTGATTTGTTACAACAGTTGGAGTGTTCGACTATAGTATACTACTGGGGGAGTAGACGGTGATGGCAGTGCAGATATTTAACCCTCTCCAACCAGGGCAGACCCCCAGAGATTGTGATGGAAGTAAAGGGCACAGAGTAATAAGGCAGGATACAAGAAAAGTCTATCATTTACTGAAGTTCAGGTGCAGTTCAGAGGAGATATCACAACTCTCACCAGGTTACAGTCTGCTCTGGAGAATGTGAGTTATCCTTCCTCTGCTGTGACTCGGTGTAAGCTTCCTGCTGTTTTATTCCCCTGAGAAAACAGCAGGAGCGGAGCTGCAAAGATCCTTCCTGCCCGGCGCTAGAGCTTCCTGTGTCTCTCTGACACAGATAGCAGCACGGCTGAATGACGTCATCATTGTGCGGCGCGGCTGCTGTGCTAGAGACACAGGAAGCAGCCGGAGGGAGAAGACGGTGATGCTGCAGACCGGACATGTGAGGTACTGTGCTGCCTGTCACTGCTGCTGTGTGTGTGTGCGAGTGACTGTGTATGTGTGTGTATGTATGTAGTGTGATGATGGGAGTGATGGGGAGTGATGGAGAAGGCAATGATGTAATATGTAGTATGTGTGTGAAGTGGATGTGTGTGTGTATGTATGTATGTGTCGTGTGTATGTGTGTGTGTGGATCGATGTGTATGTGTAGGCGGAGAAGGCCATGATGGGGTAATGGGGAGAAGGCCATGATGGGGTGATGGGGAGAAGGCCATGATGGAGGTGATGGGGAGAAGGCCATGATGGAGCTGATGGGGAGAAGGCCATGATGGAGGAGAGGGGGAGAAGGCAATGATGGAGGTGATGGGGAAAAGGCCATGATGGAGGTGATGGGGAAAAGGCCATGATGGAGGTGATGGGGAAAAGGTCATGATGGAGGTGATGGGGAAAAGGCCATGATGGAGGTGATGAGGAAAAGGCCATGATGGAGGTGATGGGGAAAAGGCCATGATGGAGGTGATGGGGAGAAGGCCGTGATGGGGAGAAGGCCATGATGGGGAGAAGGCCATGATGGAGGTGATGGGGAAAAGGCCATAATGGAGGTGATGGGAAGAAGGCCATGATGGAGGTGATGGGGAGAAGGCCATGATGGAGGTGATGAGGATAAGGCCATAATGGAGATGATGGGGAGAAGGCCATGATGGAGGTGATGGGGAGAAGGCCATGATGGAGGTGAGGGTGGGAGGAGACCATGATGGAGGTGATGGGGAAAAGGCCATGATGGAGGTGATGGGGAGAAGGCCATGATGGAGGTGATGGGAAAAAGGCCATGATGGAGGTGATGGTGATAAGGCCATGATGGGGGTGATGGAGAGGGCAATGATGGGGATGGTGGGGAAAGAGAAAATGATGGAAGTGGTGGAAAGGGCAATGATGGGGTGGGGGAGAAGGCAATGATGGTGGTAGTGGAAAAGACAATGATGGGAGTGATGAGGAAGGAGGCAATGATGGGGGTGGTGGAGGAGAAGGCAATGATGGAGGTGGTGGAAAAAGGAAATGATGGGGTGGCAGGGGAGAAAGCAATGATAGTAGTGGGGGAGAAGGCAATGATGGAGGTGGGAAAGAGGGCAATGATGGGGTGGGGGAGAGGACAATAATGGGATGTGGGGAGAGGAGGACAATGAGGGGTGTAGGGGATTGGGATGGGAGGAAGGGGGACCTATAATGGCCTTAGGAACAGGGGGAGGTGGAGTACGACATTATTATCGCTTATTATGTATAACACAGTCCCTTAGTATATAGTGTACTCACTTATTATGTCTAACACAGTCCCTTAGCATATAGTAAATGTACTTATTATGTATAACACAGACCCTTAGCATATAGTGCACTCACTAATTCTGTATAACACCATCCTTAGTTACATAGTTTCCTCTTTTATTATGTATAACACCGTCCCTTATTACGTACCATCCTATCTAGTTATATATGGTGCCGTCCCTTATTATATAGCTTCCTCTGCTGTTATGTACAGTGCTGTCTCTTACATAGTGTATTCTTGTTAATTTTGTAATTAACATTGCCCTCTTTTATTACATAGTCCCCACTCATTTAGATATAAAGTGACTGTTGATGGAGGAGCCGGTGACCAGACGACTAGTCCACCATCTCCTCCATTAGAAAGGAAGCTTTCCTAGCCATCATTGCATTATACAGCTAACAAGACGGTATGTAATAAAAAACAGGGATCTATATAATACAATAAGCAGGGAACGGTGCTGTACATAACAAGAGAGGGCACTGCATAATAAGGGACAGCAATATACATAATAAAGGAGACTATGTAATATATATATGTATGTGTGTGGCGCAATATATATATATATACAGTATATATATATATATATATATATATATATATATATAGCTTTGTCGCCATAAAAGGAAGAGGGCCCAGACACATTTCTTGCACAGGGGCTCCAAGCTGTCAGTGTCCGCCCCTGGATTGAACCCCAGGTGGAAGATTCCCTATAATGAGGCAGATGGAGGCACTGTGGGTGCTATAGAAGGACCTGTGATCCAGTGGTGTCCATCTTTTTAGGATTGCATAAACGTGCTCTCAGCCACAGTTTTGTGCACTTCTGAAAAGAATACCACTGAACAGAGGCCAGACGGAGTCCAGAGTAACTCTGCTGCCTCATTATAGTGAATAGATCAATCGCAGGCCAGGATTGATAATCTGCCCAACCAGGCATTTTCCCTCTGGGCCACGATGTTTCCATTCATAGTGGGTGCGGGCCGGTAATGCCCACTGATCTTGCCGACCGACTGGCCGCTAATCTGGCCACCGACCCGTTTTTCCGGCCACTGGCCCTTTAAATCTGCTGGCACGGTGGTTCTAGAAGGGTTGCAACAAGAATGGAGTTGATTTTTTGAGGTAATTATGCCACCGGAAGGGGCGGGGCCTAGAGCTGTTTAGACCAGAGTTGATTTTTGTGATCCTCATTTTAGCCACTCTAATCAATATGGCTCTAGTCCCCGCCCCTTCTGGTGACATCATTACCTCAAAAAATCGTTCTAGTCGCTACTGTGCCGGAAGAGGAGCTGCTGCTGCCAGAGAGATATCTGTGCTTGCAGCTTTGTGCCTGTCTGCTGGTGATCTGTGCCCCTCAGCTATGTGCCGCCCAGTGATCTATGTGTCCCCCCTGTGATCTCTGTGGCTCCAGCTATGTGCCCACCCTGCGATTTCTGTAGCCCCAGCTATGTGCCCCCCAGATTTGTGCCCCATGTGATATCTGTGTTCCCTTCCAACTATATGCCCCCATGTGATCTGTGCCTCCCAGCAATGTGCCCCCCATGATCTCTGTGGTCCCAGCTATGTGCCCCCCTGTGATCTGTGCACATAGCTATATGGACCCCTGTGATCCCTGTGCCCCCCAGCTATGTGTCCCCTGTGATCTCTGCTCCCCCTGTGATTTCTGTGCCCTTCAGTTATGTGCCCTCCTGTGATCTCTGTGGCCCCAGTTATATGCCCCTTTGTGATCATTGTGGCCCTAGCCATGTGCCCCCATGATCTCTGTGGCCCCAGCTATGTGCCTCCCTGTGATCTCTGTGACCCCAGCTATGTGCCTTCTCTATGATCTCTGTGGCTCTAGCTATGTGCCCCCCTGTGATCTCTGTACCCCCTGTGATTTGTGTGCCCTCCATCTATATGCCCCCCGGTAATCTCTGTGGCCCCAGCTATGTGTTCCTCGTGATCTCTGTTCCCCCACTGATATCTGTGCCCTTCAGCTATGTGCCCTCCCGTGATCTCTGTGGCCCCAGCTATGTGCCTCCCTGTGATCTCTGTGGCCCCAGCTATGTGGCTTCTCTGTGATCTCTGTGGCTCTAGCTAAGTGCCCCCTGTGATCTCTGTACCCCCTGTGATTTGTGTGCCCTCCATCTATATGCCCCCTGTGATCTCTTGCCCCAGCTATGTGCCCCCCAGCTATGTGCCCCAATATGATCTCTGTGCACCCATGTGATCTCTGTCCCCCCAACTATATGCCCCCTGTGATCTCTGTGCCTCCCAGCTATGTACCCCTGTGATCTCTGTGCTCTCGGCTATGTGCCCCCCCTGTGATCTCTGTGGCCCTAGTTATGTGCCCCCTGTGATCTGTTACCCATGTGATCTCTCTGCTCCCCCAGCTATATGCCCGCTGTGATCTCTGTGGCACCAGCTATGCACCCCTCTGTGATCTCTGGCCCCAGCTATGTGCCCCCCAGCTATGTTCCCCAATATGATCTCTGTGCACCCATGTGATCTCTGTCCCCCAACTATATGCCCCCCTGTGATCTCTGTGCTCCCAGCTATGAGCCCCTGTGATCTCTGTGGCCCTAGCTATATGCCACCCTGTAATCTCTGTTGCCCCAGCTATGTGCCCCCTTGATCTCTGTGGCACCAGCTATGTGCCCCCCTGTGATTTCTGTCCCCCATAGCTATATGTCCTCCTGTGATCTCTGTGCCTCCCAGCTATGTGCACCTGTGATCTCTGTGCTCCCAGCTATGTGCCCCACTCTGATGTCTGTGGCCCTAGCTATGTGCCCCCTGTGATCTCTGTTGCCCCAGCTATGTGCCCCCTGTGATTTCTGTGTCCCATAGCTAAATGTCCTCCTGTGATCCCTGTGCCCCCAGCTATGTGCCCCCTTCTGATCTGTTCCCCATGTGATCTCTCTGCTCCCCCAGCTTTATGCCCCCTGTGATCTGTGCCCCCCAGCTATGTACACCCCTGTGATCTTAGTGGCTCCCAGCTTTGTGACCCCTGTGATCGCTGTGCCCCCCTGCTATGTACCCCCTGTGATATTTGTGCTACCATGTGATCTCTGTGCCCCCTGTGATCTTTGTCCCCCCCAGCTATGTGCCCCCCAGCTATGTGCCCTCCTGTGATCTTTGTATCCCCCTGTGATTTCTGTGCCCCCTGTGATCTTCGTGCCCCCCAGGTGATCTCTGTCCCCCCGGTGATCTATGAGCCCTACCCTGTAATTTATGTGCCTGCCTGGCAATACCTGTACCCCCCAGTGCTGTATATCCCCCCTCCCCCAGTGCTGTAAATCCTCCCCAGGGCTGTATGTGCCCCTAACTGATATGTATATTCACCAGTGCTGCATTTACCCCAGAAGTGCTGTATATCCCCCCAGTGCTGTATATCCCCCATCTGTGATGTATGTAGCCCCCACCAGTGATGTATATTCTCCCAAGGGACATATATACCCCCAGGGCTGACGATGCTTCCTAGTGATGTATATAGCCCCTCAGTGATGTCTATTCCTCCCAGCCTCCCCAGTGATGAATATGTCCCAGCCTCTCCTGTGACATCTATGCCCCCAGTCCCTCCTGTAATTTATATGACCCCAGAGGTTCCTGTGATGCAGCAGTCTCAATGTTATGTATGTACAGCAGTCCCAGCGTCTCCTATGTGACGTATATACAGCAGTCCCATCGTCTCCTATGTGATGCATGTACAGCTGTCTCAGCGTCTCCTATGTGATATATACAGCAGTCCCAGCATCTCCTATGTGATGTATAGACAGCTGTCACAGTGTTTCCTATGTGATGTATATACAGCTGTCTCAGTGTTACCTATGTGATGTATATACAGTAGTCTCGGCGTCTCCCATGATTTACAAAACTTATTATGACAAAAAGTTGACTGCGCTCCTGGCCGTCACAAACCTGGAAAAGCAGCTGTGAGAAGCAACATGATCAATACCACCTAACATTACAAATGCACCAAAGAGAAGCAGCTCCAGCCGTCACATTAAGGGTGAGTTACCGCAATTGATTGTTTGACTAAATATACCGGGGTAATTTTCAAGGTGGTCATTTTTGTGTGGCCCCTGAATGATGGTACAAATTTCCCCCACCAAGAAACGGGTTACCCACCCCTGCTCTAGTGCATTCCATACTGAGACAGCTAGAATGTATGGTTGTAGTCAGGATCTGGAAGGAGCCCATACGTTCTAACTACAACCCTGCTGTTAGTCGAGCCCTGCAGTGCAGCACCAGGACGTATCAGGGACAGCTGGAGCTCCTACCTGCATGCCTGATCTCGGCTGCTGCCTGCTTCCATTTAAGTTCGGGTCTGGGTGAGTGTTCCCAGCCCTGAAACAAGTATACAGCCAGGGTCATACTTGTAGTGGGCACGGATCTGATTAAGGAAAGTGCCACTGACTGGGTGAGCCTTTCGTACCCTCCCCTTACCCCTGATTGGTTCGGGCATGACAGCTGCCCTTCCATGATTTAGTGAGGTGGGGTTTAAGTATGGGGGGGCCAATTGGGATGAAGAAGGGATTAGCACAGCCCCTTCCTACGTATATAAAGTCCTTGGACGTCAGCAGCCCTTCCTCTTCCTCCGTTCACTGCGGTCCTGGAAGTGCTTTTCCCACCCTCCCTCCCCTTTTTGTTACAAATTTGCTGATGTTATGTTATTTCGTTCTTTTATTCGTAGTTATTACAAGTCACGGCGGTGGAGAAGTTATGGCACGAAGCTACGGCTTGCCGGCTGACTTGCCTGCGTCTATGGAGCAGGGCATTGAGCGGCTAGCGCGTTTTAAGAAAGCTAAGTGCCTGTTTACAAAAGGTTGTTAAATTTTATAAAAGAAGTTTAATAAAGCTGTGACCGACTTTCACCCATCATTTGATCTCAGTGTTTGATTAATAGTGGTTAAGAGGGGCTGAGGAAATGCGTTAAGGGGTTACCTTCCCCTCCTTTTAGGTCGACACAGTCTGAGAAACTCGCACGAGACTGGCACCTCAATACTAGGCACTGCCACCGGAGCTTCAGACCAGAGCGTTCAGCTGCATAGAAAAACATGCAGCTGCACACTCCAGTCCAGAGCAGTGCCGGGTATTGAGGTGCGAGTCTCGTGTGAGTTTCTCGCAAGTGTGACCCCGGCCTACATGAAAATATGTTCTGATTCCCTTGCCTTTTCCCTTCCCTGGTCCAGAACTGGCTGCAGGCTGCCTACTGGGACTGGGGATATGAGTTATCATAATTAGATTTTCCCCTTCTTAAAGTGGCCAGTCCTCCAGCAAGTTTTGCACCAGGAGCTTATTTGTCAAAGAGATGCTATGATTTCTATAGGGACTGATTTTCCAGAGGTCATATCACAATAAGCCCCTGCAAAGATCACCATTCTTTTTTTGGATGCTGTATGTGATGGAACCGCGTGAGGACAGTGTGAAACAGTAATACTGCTTGTATACTGAAGGGTAGTTATGAACAATTATTTTTTAGGGTATGTGCACACTATCAGTAAACACTGCAGCTTGGACGCTGTGTACAGCCGCAGCATCCAGATGTTAAAGCATAGTGGATGGGATTTCAAGAAATCCCATGTTCACTATATGTCTGTAGACGGCTGCAGAGACGCACATGTCTCTCCAGACCGCAGCATGTCTATTTATCTTGCGTAGACACGAGTCTCCGCAAGATAAATTTCACCAGTACAACGTATTGGACACAGGCGGAATCACCTGCGTTCAATAGCCGGCAGCGCTTTGGATGCAGCGGACATCTGCTGTGTCCAAAGTGCTGCTAATTACTGACCATGTGCACATACCCATAACGGGGTTGTCCAGGCTTATGGCAAAGTCTGCACTCTATATGACTAGACAAGCTGTGAGGATTCTCCATCGCCGGCGGGAACAGGCGTTCACGTGACTGTTAATATGCGGTATGCATGCGGACAGCCATATTCTGACCAGTCTGCATAACCTCACTCAATATACAGTACTTGTATTGAACGAGGCCAGATGTGTCTCACAATGTGGCCTGATATATGCGTATCGCATATGGCCGCTTGGTCTCAGCACCGTAAAATCCTGACAGCTGCACCTGCTGGGAGGATTCCCAAATCTGCAGTCATATAGAGTGACACACTGTGAAAAATGTTGACAACCCCTTTTAAGAATGCTGGTTTCACAATAATATTTCAGTTAGACAGGCTTCTGATCAAAGGTGAAAAAAGATAATAATAATAATAATAATAAATTTTATTTCTATAGCGTCGACATATTCCGCAGCATTTTACATTTCAGAGGGGACTTGTACAGACAATATACATTACAGCATAACAATAATCACATAGATCATAACAGATACCAAGGGGAATGAGGGCCCTGCTCGCAAGCTTACAATCTATGAGGAAAAAAGGGGAGACACGAAAGGTGGGTGGTAACAGTTACCCTGATTGTATGTGGGTCGCCCCTCACACCCAGGGCAGCGGGGTACTCGGTACCGGGCTGGTGTCAGGGGGAATGTGTCACAGCAGTGGTGACCCGTTCCGTGGCCCTGGGTGACCAATATCAATGGCGGTGATGTTAATGATGTTAAAGTTTATTGGAATAGTTCGTGACGCCACCTGTGGTGTTTGGCAAGCAAGATGTTAAGCCAACGCTGCGTGCAGATCCACTGGGACTGATGGTGTGGTGCAGCAAAGATGATGTAGCTCTCCACAGGTGGAGCTGTAGTCCCAGGGCAGTGTAGGTGCAATGGATGAGGAGAGGCGCAGAATAGTATAGATGCTGGTACCCAGGTGTAGCGGTGCTGGAATAACTGGAGGACACCAGAGTATGCAGTTCCAAAGCTTTACTCACTGTTTGCAGTTCACACAACTGCCTGCCTCCGCACTGTGTTCTTCAGGTCAGGGCCCCAGTCAACCTCCAGGCAGGATAGTATTCTCCTCTCCACACTCCGCCAATATGTGCCTTACTGAACGACTCCTCAAATGCGCCTTTAGGTTCGAAGCACTCCAGTACTTAGTTACCCTGGAATGCCTCTCTCTAGGTGTTCCTAGTCTCTACTTGTATGACAGACAGCTGTAGCCTGCTTGGGGGGCTCCGCTCTGCGTCCCGGCTCACTATCCAAGTGCTGTTGTGTCCCAAGTCTGCGATGGGAGTAAGGCGTTGGTGGCTCACTACTCCTCCGGTGTCTGTTGCCGGACATAAAGATCCAATCAACCTCGGGGACCGGGCCCCTGCCTTTGCGCTCTGGACTGGAAGGGTTCTCTCTCTTTCTCAACCTGCTTCCCACCATCCTTCTATTCTCCTTCGTTCCGATCTGTTCTATCTCTCTTATGGAATCTGTAGTCTCCAGTCTACATCTCTTTCTCCTTCTCTTCCTTCACTGCCCCAGTTCACTGGGGCAGCTGCAGCACTCCTTCCTCCATTCCTTCTTCCAGGGATCCCCACTCTTCACCGAGTGGCTGTTCTCTCCTACTCTGCCTGCCTTCTTCTGCGGACTGACCTGAAATCCTACACCTTCCCTCTCTTTTATATCTAACTCCACCCGCCTCCCCAGCACCTTTCGTGTTACGAAGCAAGGAACAACAAAAGGCACCCTATGACCTTTCCAGCATAAAGCATGGATGGGTCCCTGCTGAACTATCCTGTGTGTGGGGTGCAGGTGTGGGAATGTGGAAGGGAGTTCCCACCCTACCTGGATGGTGGGGTACCACACCTTAGGAGAAGGTGCAGTACCTCTGTGGCGACTGAAGCCTCAGGGGCGCCACATATGGACCAGCCATAATGTTAAGTGTGTAACAGTTCAGATGCAGAGGGCTAATGGAAGCATAAAGCATGTGGGAACATGATGCGGGGAACCTGGTTATGGTAAAAAACTTTTGGCTGTGCCACATAGGGATAGATTAGGTTAATGTGTTGAGGCGGTAGGCCAGTCTGAATAAATGAGTTTTCAGGGCACGCTTAAAATTGTGGGGATTGGGGACTAATCGTATTGACCAGGGAAGTGCATTCCAAAGAATTGGCGCAGCACGTGTATAGTCTTGAAGACGGGAGTAGGAGGTTCTGAGTATTGAGGATGCTAACCTCAGGTCATGAGCAGAATGGAGGGCGCGGGTAGGATGGTATACTGAAACAAGGAAGGAGATGTAGGGTGATGCTGAGCCATGAAGAGCTTTGTGGGTGAGGGTAATAAGTTTGTACTGGATTCTGGAGTGAATGGGTAGCCAGTGTAATGACTGGCACAAGGTAGAGGCATTGGTGTAACGATTGGTGAGAAATATGATCCTGGCAGCAGCATTCAAGACAGATTGGAGGGGGGGAGAGTTTGGTAAGAGGGAGACCGATTAGAAGGGAGTTACAATAGTCGAGACGAGAATGAATAAGAGAAACAGTCAGAGTTTTTGCAGAGTCAAAAGTAAGAAAGGGTCGAATTCTTGAAATGTTTTTGAGGTGCAGATAACAAGAGCGAGCCAGTGATCGGATGTGGGGGACAAAGGAAAACTCAGAGTCAAGTATGACCCCAAGACAGCGGGCATGTTGCTGGGGAGTAATAGTAGAACCACACACGGAAATGGCAATGTCGGGTATAGGTACATTAGTAGCGGGAGGAAACACAAGGAGTTCAGTCTTTGACAGGTTCAGTTTCAGACATAGTGAGGACATGATGTTATACACAGCATTTAGAAAATTGTTGGTGTTTTCTAGAAAGGCTGGCGTGATGTCAGGAGAAGAAGCGTATAATTGGGTGTCGTCAGCATAGAGATGGTACTGGAAACCAAATCTACTGATTGTTTGACCAATAGGGGCAGTATACAAAGAGAAGAGGAGGGGGCCTAGGACTGATCCTTGAGGAACCCCAACAGTAAGGGGAAGATGAGAGAAAGAGGAGCCAGCAAAAGATACAGTAAAGGAGTGGTCAGAGAGATAGGAGGAGAACCAGGAGAGAACGGTGTCCTTGAGGCCAATGGAATGGAGCATAGTGAGGAGAAGCTGATGATCCACAGTGTTGAATGCTGCAGAGAGATCCAAGAGAATTAGCATGGAGTAATGACCCTTTGATTTAGCTGTTAGTAGATCATTAGAGACTTTATATTGAGGGCAGTTTCAGTAGAGTGTAAAGAGCGGAAACCGGATTGGAGAGGGTCGAGAAGAGAGTTTTCTGAGAGATAGCGGATAAGACGGGAGTGGACCAGGCGTTCCAGGAGTTTAGAGATGAAGGGAAGATTAGAAACAGGTCTATAGTTAGCGGCACAGTTTTGGTCAAGGGATGGTTTTTTAACTAGTGGATGTATGATGGCATGCTTAAATGAGGAGGAAAAGATAAGAGAAGAGAGAGAGAGGTTAAATATTTTAGTTAGGTGAGGGGTGACAGCAGGGGAAAGGGGCTGGAGTAGATGTGACGGAAATGGGTCACTGGTGCAAGTGGTTGGGCGAGAAGATGCAAGGAGCCTGCTTACTTCTTCTTCTGTGACTGGTTCAAAATCAGAGAGTGAGCTAGATGCAGTGGGGGAGGGAGGACAGTGCATGGTATGAGGTGATTGGGAGATAATTTCCTGTTGGATCTGGTCAATTTCTTCATTGAAGTAATTGGCCAGATCGTCAGCTCGAAGCTCCGTGGTTGGGGCCTGTACTCTTGGGTTGAGTAGAGAATGAAAAGTGTCAAAGAGAACTTTAGGGTTATTGGACAGTGAAGTGATGAGGGTGTTGAAGTAGGTTTGTTTTGAGAGGTGAAGGGCAGTGTTGTATGTTCGAAGCATAAACTTATGATGGATGAAATCTTCGGGTAGGTTGGATTTTCTCCACAGACTTTCGGCGCACCTGGAGCACCGCTGCAGGAAACGTGTTTGCAGGGTGTGCCAGGGTTGTCGCCGTCTGTGTTGTGGTGTTCTAGGTATAGGAGGAGCAAATTCATCCAGGGCACTTTGAAGTGTTTCATTGTAATGCTTCAATGCAGAATCAGGACATGAGAGGGAGGAGATAGGGGCCAATGAAGACTGCAAGTTCTTCATAAGTTTCTGGGTGTTAATGGCCTGTAAGTTTCTATAAATATGGACAGTGGGGGTGACCTGAGCAGCCTGGCGGTTCTTGATAGAGAATGAAAGAAGGTTGTGGTCAGAGAGCGGGAGAGGGGAGTTTGCAAAATCATCCACTGCACAAAGCCGAGAGAAGACCAAGTCGAGGGAGTTTCCATCTTCATGCGTTGGAGAATTAGTAAGCTGCAAAAGGCCAAATGAGGAGGTTAGAGATAAAAGGTGAGTAGCAGATGGGGAGAGTGGAAGAGCAATGGGGATATTGAAATCTCCCATTATGAGGGTAGGGATGTCACAGGAGAGAAAATGTGGAAGCCAAGTGGCAAAATGATCCAGGAACTGAAGGGAGGGGCCGGGAGGACGATATACCACCGCCACTCGCATGGAGAAGGGGGTGAAGAGTCTGACGGCATGGACCTCAAAAGAAGGAAAGACAAGTGAGGGTACTTGAGGGATAACCTGAAAGGTACATTTTGATGATAGGAGCAGACCAACGCCTCCACCTGCTCTATTGTCTGATCTTGGGGATCATCCTAAAGGACGAATAATCACAGTCATCCATCTAGTCCATGTAACAGAGCCCAAGTTAGACGTGTTGTCTAGTCAGGTAATACTGATCACCCCTCTGCAGGTTAAATAATCATTCTGAGACTTGAGTAGAGTAATGTTTGGATTCAGCTTTACTGGGAGCTCAAGCAGTTGACACATGACTGTAAGTATGCTTTTACCAACCAGATTCTCATCCATTTTTCTCAAAGGGGTTATCTAGTCTAAATCCACGAGTCTGCATTCACGCTATATGTCACTAGTAAGTATATTGCAAGTGTGAATATGGCCGGGTCAGAGCTGGACTGGCCATCTGGCAATTCTAGCAAATAGCAGAATGGCCTGTCTGGTCATGGGCCAACATTGCCTGCTACGTTGTAAACAGAATTGGTGTTCTCAAGACACCCATACTGTTAAGAGTTGTGACGGAGCACAAAGTCGCCGACTCCGTCGCTTATCCCAGCAGGCCACGGGTATCATTAGAAATATTGGTCATGTTGTAATTCTTGCTTTGCTCCATCCAGGGGAATATTAGTAATATATTCCATCTGGTGCTTGGGGATATGAACAGCATGGGCCTGTATGATTTCAAATGCCAGGGCTGAATTTCAGTCCCAGTCTGTACCTGGGCCGGGTGTATGCATATTGACTACTCGCAGTCACGAGACCAACTGACCGTCATTCCCAGCTCTGAACCAAAGAATCCACAAAGTGTGCAGTGTGTACAGTGTGAGGATTCACAAGTCTGCGGTCATATAGAGTGACAAAGAGTAAATGCAGACTTGGGGATTTAGACAACCCCTTTAAGGCTTCTTTCACACTTCAGTCTTTTGGCGTCAGTCAAAATCCTTCAAAGTGTGAAAAAATGGATCCAGTGAAGATTGGCTAAAAACTGAAGCACCGGATCTGTTTTTTTGACGGATCCGTCGAAGTTGCAGATTTTGGAATTTAAAGGAGGAGAGAGAGAGACAATTTTGCTGTGCCAGAACGGCTTTTTGAGTTAAATTAAATGAATGAAAAATCTTGTGGGCATGCTCAGTTTAAAAAACGGAATCCATCACTTGATTCCGTCATGTGACGGACGGTGACGGATCTGCCGCCCATAGTCATCCATTATAGCAAACAACGGACTGTGACGGATCCGTCACCATCCGTCTTTTCAACGCAGACAAAAAACGTTACTATGTCCGTTGTATCCAGGCGACGGATGCTGAAATTTCGAAGGAACGGTCAAATGACGGATGCAATGGATGGCCATCCATTGCAATCCGTCCTTAATGCAAGTCTATGAGAAAAAAAACGGATTCCGCTAAAAAAAGATCCGTTTTTTTCAAAAAAGGGCAGATTTCGACTGACGTCAAAAGACTGAAGTGTGACAAGTGCTTGAACCACCTAATAAAGTCCAATCTGAAGATTGCATTCTTTTAGTAATCAGCACTGGTGACTAAACATTTTCACTGGGTGGAAAACCCCTATAATAAGGATGTGCTGAGTATAAACTATAACTATTAGGCCAGGATAACACTACCGTATGTGATGCGAGAAACTCGCATGAGTCTCTCGCATTAACACCAGGCGCTGCCGCCGGCACACAGGAGCGGAGCAGCTGCTGCATAGAAATACATAAAGTCACACTATTGTTTAATCTGGATGTGAACCTGCTTTTCATCTTGTTCTTGATTACCACACACCAACTGCTTGATCAATACTGTTTACATTATTATCACCATATCCTATATTGACCAGTTTTTTCTGCTTTACAGCTAAGGTGTATATTATGCTTTTCTGTATCAGCTTAGTGCATTGTGAGGTTTTACAGGCAGCTGAGAATAATGTAACCATATGAATAACGACTGATATAGATCCATATTCACTTACAGTGAGTATTGTAGCACAGCCAGATAGGACAGGGTTAAACCCAAACTCTGCAGGCTCTGATTATTAGCACCTGGCTGCTCTGCATATAATCGGGCTAGGTGCTCACATTAGTCAATCTGTTTGGGAAAAGCTGACCAGAGTGGGTGATAGTGGAGCTGAAGAGAAACTGCACAGGCTGTGTGCACCAAACTGCAAGTATCACTGGTTACTGTGGACAATAGCTGTTTTGTTTGACCGAACTGAGACTAGCTCAGCCGTGCCTGAGTAGCCAGGGTATATATTGTGTAGTCAGCCCCTGGATAAGGCTAGGGATTTATGCTTATGGTTTTGTTTTTTTGGTCCTTTACAACCTGTGGAAAAAATGTCACATTATTCCACAAGAAACCTGTGCCTGTGTGCAGAGCCACCATAAGAGCATTACTGCCCTTACTAGTGTATGGGGCATGGTGAGCAGAAGCAAAGAGAGGGGCGGTGTACTTCTTCTTACTGGGCTCCAGGGGCAGGATTCGGCCAGGTCAGTAAAGGAACGCATGTCCGAGGACACACAATAAGTTAAAATCTATGCACAGCTATAGCTTTCTGCACGGCAATAGTTTAAAGCTGCCAGTCAATCAGAGGCCGGCAGCTGATGTCAGCATGTTATGTCATTGCCATGCACTGGCGTATCAAATGAATGAGGAAGAGGATGCTGCTGGACCGCGGCCAGGTAAAAAGAAGCTTTTATTCTACTGAAAGCTGCCATATGGGGGCTGGGATAGTAGAGTAGAAGTTGGGGAATGTGCTATGGAAGTGATCAGCTATTGAGCACTGTGTGCTTATTTTCTGCAGAGATGAGTCCTGGCTGGAAGAAGTGATGTCAGTCTGCACTGGATGAAGAAGAAAAAGAGAAGTTGAAGGACTTCAAAAACAAATTTCACTGATGAGTCAGTGTATTGCATACAACATACAGAGCTCCTGTTTATAATGTCACTGCTGATCACCATTACCTGCACACCGACACTATATACAGAGCTCCTGTGTATAATGTCACTGGTGATCACTGTATTACTTGTACACTGTATACTATATACAGAGCCCCTGTGCATAATGTCACTAGTGATCCCTGTATTAACTGTACACTTACACTATACACTGCATACTATGTATAGAGTTCCTGTGTATAATGGTAATATTAGTATTGTGTTTTTTTTTTTTTTAATTAATGATGAGTTTTGTAGTATTCGGTCACTGTGGTCTGGTCATGGTGTGGCGATATTTATCCCTTGTATGTAATATTATTCGGACATTACAGTGCCTTGTGAAAGTATTCAGCCCCCTGGAACTTTTCCCACATATCATGCTTAAAACATAAAGATACCAAATATACATTTTTGGTGAAGAATCAACAACAAGTGGGACACAATGATGAAATTTATTGGTTATTTTAAATTTTTGGGGAAATTCAAAAACTGAAAAGTGGGGCGTGCAATATTATTAGGCCCCTTTACTTTCAGTGCAGCAAACTCACTCCAGAAGTTCATTGTGGATCCCTGAATGATCCAATGTTCTCCTAAAATGATTAATGATGATAAATATAATCCACCTGTGTGTAAACAAGTCTCCGTATAAATGCACCTGCTCTGTGATAATCTCAGGGTTCTGTTTGAAGCACAGAGAGCATCATGAAGACCAAGAAACACAACAGGCAGGTCCATGATACTATTGTGGAGAAGTTTAAAGCTGGATTTGGATACAAAATGATTTCCAAAACGTTAAACATCCCAAGGAGCACTGTGCAAGCGATCATATTGAAATGGAAGGAGTATCATACCACTGCAAATCTACCAAGACCCGGCTATCCCTCTAAACTTTCATCTCAAACAAGGAGGAGACTGATCAGAGATGCAGCCAAGAGTCCCATGATCACTCTGGATGAACTGCAGAGATCTATAGCGGAGGTGGGACAGTCTGTCCATAGGACAACAATCAGTCATACACTGCACAAATCTAGCCTTTATGGAGTGGCAAGAAGAGAGCCATTTCTCAAAGATATCCATAAAAAGTGTCATTTAAAGTTTGCAACAAGCCACCTGGGAGACACACCAAACATGTGGAAGAAGGTGCTCTGGTCAGATGAAACCAAAATTGAACATTTTGGCATAAAGGCAACACAGCTCATCACCATGAACACACCATCCTAACCGTCAAACATGGTGGTGGCAGGATCATGGCTTGTGGTGGTAGCATCATGGTTTGGGCCTGCTTTTCTTCAGCAGGGACAGGGAAGATGGTTAAATTTGATGGGAAGATGGATGGAGCCAAATACAGGACCATTCTTGAAGAAAACCTGTTGGGAGTCTGAAAAGACCTGAGACTGTGACGGAGATTTGTCTTCCCACAAGACAATGATCCCAAACATGAAGCAAAATCTACAATGGAAAGGTTTACAAATAAACGTATCCAGGTGTTAGAATCTCAAAATCGAGACCTGAAAACAATCGAGAATCTATGGAAAGAGCTGAAAACTACTGTTCACAAACGATCTCCATCAAAGCTCACTGAGCGCAAGCTGTTTGCCAAGGAAGAATGGGCAAGATTTTCAGTCTCTCGATGTACCAAAACTGATAGACATACCCCAAGCAACTTGCAGCAAAAGGTGGCGCAACAATGTATTAAGTTAAAGGGGCCAAATAATATTGCACGCCCCACTTTTCAGTTTCTGAATCTTAACAAAAAATTAAAATAACCAATAACTTTCGTTCAACTTCACAATTGTGTCCCACTTGTTGTTGATTCTTCACCAAAAATTTACATTTGGTATCTTTATGTTTTGAAGCATGATATGTGGGAAAAGGTTGAAAAGTTCCAGGGGGCTGAATACTTTCGCAAGGCACTGTATGTGGTTCGGCTATTGTAATACAGTATTTGTTCCTTTTATGTGGTATTATTCGGTCACTACGTGGTTTCGTCATAGTGTGATGGTATTTGTCCTTTGAATGTGGTATTATTAGTAATTTTAAAAAATGTTTGACACATACTTACAGAAAAATAAATAAAATGTACCTAAAAAGATTATTAGGTATTTTAAGAAATGTTTAATAGTTTAGAGTAGGGTCCGGCCAAAACAGTTTACCTTGCTGTTTGTGGTGGCGGCTTAAAAAAATCTTTTGGCCAAAACAAAAGCTGCTGGCTGTGAATGTGATATGGTGTTAGATGGTAACTGTTATAAGGTATGTCTCCACGGGGCATACTGGCAGCACTTTGGGCAAAGCGGAAACATGCTCTGCCTAAAGTGCCGCCCCCCTTTGTATGCGACTTGATACCGCATGTGTTCATTGAACATATGCAGAATCACCGCATCGTACCCATAGACAGGGTTATTTACAGTCATATGTTAAAGTTTGGGCACCCCTATTAATGTTAACCTTTTTTCTTTATAACAATTTTGGTTTTTGCAACAGCTATTTCAGTTTCATATATCTAATAACTGATGGACTCAGTTATATTTCTGGATTCAAATGAGGTTTATTGTACAGAAAATGTGCAATCTGCATTTTAACAAAATTTGACCGGTGCAAAAGTATGGGCACCTCAACATAAAAGTGACATTAATATTTCGTAGATCCTCCTTTTGCAAAAATAACAGCCTCTAGTCGCTTCCTGTAGCTATTAATGAGTTCCTGGATCCTGGATGAAGGTATTTGTGACCATTCCTGTTTACAAAACAATTCCAGTTAAGTTTGATGGTCGCCGAGCATGGACAGCCCGCTTCAAATCATCCCACAGATGTTCAATGATATTCAGGTCTGGGGACTGGGATGGCCATTCCAGAACATTGTAATTGTTCCTCTGCATGAATGCCTGAGTAGATTTGGAGCGGTGTTTTGGATCATTGTCTTACTGAAATATCCATCCCCTGCATAACTTCAACTTTGTTGCACATTATTGTCAAGAATCTGCTGATACTGAGTTGAATCCATGCGACCCTCAACTTTAACAAGATTCCCAGTGTCAGCATTGGCCACACAGCCCCAAAGCATGATGGAACCTCCACCAAATTTTACTGTGGGTAGCAAGTGTTTTCTTGGAATGCTGTGTTTTTTAGCCTCCATGCATAACGCCTTTTTGTATGACCAAACAACTCAATCTTTGTTTCATCAGTCCACAGGACCTTCTTCCAAAATGTAACTGGCTTGTCCAAATGTGCTTTTGCATACCTCAGGCGACTGTGCTTGTGGCGTGCTTGCAGAAACGGCTTCTTTTGCATCACTCTCCCATACAGCTTCTCCTTGTGCAAAGTGGCTGTATTGTTGACCGATGCACAGTGACACCATCTGCAGCAAGATGATGCTGCAGGTCTTTGGAGGTGGTCTGTGGATTGTCCTTGACTGTTCTCACCATTCTTCTTCTCTGCCTTTCTGATATTTTTCTTGGCCTGCCACTTCTGGGCTTAACAAGAACTGTACCTGTGTTCTTCCATTTCCTTACTATGTTCCTCACAGTGGAAATTGACAGGTTAAATCTGAGACAACTTTTTGTATCCTTCCCCTGAAAAGCTATGTTGAATAATCTTTGTTTTCAGATCATTTGAGAGTTGTTTTGAGGAGCCCATGATGCCACTCTTCACAGGAGAATCAAATAGGAGAACTACTTGCAAGTGGCCACCTTAAATACCTTTTCTCATGATTTGATACACCTGGCTATGAAGTTCAAAGCTCAATGAGGTTACAAAACCAATTTAGTGCTTCAGTAAGTCAGTAAAAAGTAGTTAGGAGTGTTCAAATCAAGAAAATGATAAGGGTGCCCATACTTTTGCACCGGTCAAATTTTGTTTAAATGCAGATTGCACATTTTCTGTTAGAACAATAAACCTCATTTGAATCCAGAAATATAACTGAGTCCATCAGTTATTAGATATATGAAACTGAAATAGCTGTTGCAAAAACCAAAATTGTTAGAAAGAAAAAAGGTTAACATTAATAGGGGTGCCCAAACTTTAACACATGACTGTATCTTGCGGAGATGGAGCGTCTCCACAAGATAAATAGACATGCTGCGGTCAGGAAAGACGCACTGCATGTCCATATACGCAGGGCCGCCGGATGCAGCCCTGCACGCATAGTGGAGACAGGATTTCATAAAATCCCCTCCAATATGCTGTAACATTTGGATGCTGCAGCTGTACGCAGCGTCCAATCCACAGCAAATAGTGAATGTTTCCGGACCATGGAAACATACCCTAAAAGTGTGAATGGTGAGGACATGGTGCAGAAGTGGAGTTTTTCCAAGACTAGACAGTGGGACTGTGTATAATGTCACTGGTGATCCCTGTATTACCTGTATACTTACACTACTGTATATACAGAGCTCTTTGGTATAATGGCCCTTATGGTAATATTAGTATTGTGTTTTTTTAAATTAATGATCAGTATTGTAGTATCTGGTCACTATGTGGTCTGGTCATGGTGTGGTGGCATTTATCCCTTGTATGTAATATTATTTGGTCATTATATTGTGGTAATATGTGGTCCAGCCATGGTATGACAGAATTTGTTCCTTGTATGTGGTATTAGTCATTTTTAAAAATGTACCTAAAGAGCATTGAATATTTTAAGAAATGTTTAATAGAGTAGGGCCCGATCAAAAGAGTCTTCCTTGTGGTGGGGCTTAAAAAATCGATGGCTGTATGTGATCTGGTGTTCGATGGGAACTACTAATGTGTGATTGGTGAGGACGTGATGCAGAAGTGGAGTTTTTCCAAGACTGGGCAGGGGACTGTAGAATATGGGGCTCCAAAATTCCTGGTGACAGCCCTGCCTGTGTGAATGCTACCTAATGTCTGATAGTAAGAAATCCTTCATTGTGTGGGTTTATATAATAGTATTTATGCACTCATAGAAATATAGATCTATATCGCTTAAAGTATCCTCTAAAGAAAGCAGCACTATACAAAACTGACACTGCAAACGAGAGCACGCTTCAGAGTATCGACCCAGTATCCTCCATATATACATGGCCCATCCTTTGTCACACTGGAGGGATGAGACCCATAGATGGGTGTCTGTCAATTTGGTAGACAGCACTAAATTATAATACATATAATGGGTGAGAGATACAGACAACCATCTGGATACTAACTAGTAGTCTGCCACGAATGGCACCCATTTCTTCTTATACCAGAAACAGACTGGATAGATTCAATGTATCTGCAGTTTCCATCTGCTATGTGGCCATTGCCCTTTGTTCACATAGGTCCCTGTTCAAACAAGGTGGCTCTTCTTCCTATACTATTATTTATTACTTCCATACCATCTTTTTTATATACTAGATACATCTGTAATTCTGCTTATTTTGCCTATATTTTACTATTGAGAAACCAGAGCAATCTTCAAATTATCTACAAGCTTATACAGCCTGTGCCGGAGTGTGAGCATTCCCCACTCCAATATGGCAGGTACATATAACTGAGTGCAGTAGACATGCACAGATTGAGGGCAGCTCCCTGATCTAATATGGCGCCACACAACTTGATGGAGAGAAGAGAGCATGTGCAAATCAGTCAGTGCCGGGGTGTACACTGACAGCTTGGGGCCCCTGTGCAAAAAAAATGTTTGGGCCCCTCTATGTTTATGGCAACCAAGCTACAGATATTTGTCTCCTCTCAATATGAATATTACTGTCCCCTATTACATGATGCCCTCTTATGTACAGCACCATCCCTTACATATCGGAATCTCGTTATTTAGAGCATCCTGTTTTATTATAGTATCCACTCTTGTTATATAAAAACTGAAGTGATTGCTGATGGAAGTTGGTAAAGCTTCTTTTCTGATAGCAAAGTATGATTAACTGGTGAGATGTTGCACCATCAGCAGTCATGTTATATCTAACAAGAGAGGACACTGTAGTAAAGAGAGAGCGCTGTGATTAACAAAAATAACAAGAAAGCAATATGTAAAGAACGGTGCTATATATAAGAAGATATAATACTTTGTAATAATGGGACAATAATGTACATAAACACAGAGGACGCAACATATTAGGGGACTGTCCCATACATAACTAAAGAGGATGGTACGTAATCAGGGATGCCCCTTCCTGGGATAATGTCCCCCATACTGGGTCCATTCCTGGGATAGTGTGCCCCTTCCTGGGATAATGTCCCCCATACTGGGACCATTCCTGGGATAGTGTGCCCCTTCCTGGGATAATGTCCCCCATACTGGGACCATTCCTGGGATAGTGTGCCCCTTCCTGGGATAATGTGTTCTGTTCTCCAATACATAAAAAAATACTACTCGTCTTCCCCCTACGCTGCCTGGTGTTCGCTTCTACAGCCGCTGCAGTTGACTTCAGCATCCTCGCCATGGTGCATGATGTCGATGCCATGTGTCACCAGTCACGGGCACGCCGACGTCAGCTACCAGTCTCTGATAGGCCACTGGCATGTATTGCAGCTCAGGGAGCCAGCGGGTCCCCTGCACCACAAAACATTTCAGCAGAATGTGGCTCCAAGGACTTGCATCCAGCTGATATAGTCGTTGGTGTTGGCGTGCCCCCTCCACCTCTAGGCCCCTGGTGTAGTGAGTAGCTGGGATCACTGACATCACACTTGAGCCTAGAGCACATTCTATGTATATTACTACCGTCAGCAGTTATATGAGCAATCATTAATTATAACACTTGTGTTATTACTACCGTCAGCAGTTATATGAGCAATCATTAATTATAACACTTGTGTTATCACATTATCTCTATCAAGCAATTAAGGTTTTAATATTATATGCACAATACCTGTGAACTGGCACAGGATGAAAATCAGTTATTGTTATATGCTTAATGACTCATGAGGAGATTGATATTATTGCACTGTATACATATGCAGGGCCAGCGTCAGCTCTTGGGTAAGTGTCAGGGCCCTGAGCAGGCTGGGGGGCCCACTCACCATTGGGGACACCAGCACGCTATGGGGACCGGTGCCAGCACCCACAAGTTGGCCCCCCCGCTTGCTTAGGGCCCAAGTACTAGTAATACTTACCTCTCCCTGTTCTTCCGCTGCAGTGTCTTCCACATCTTCTCACTCTGGGATGTTTCAGGTCAGATGGTGCGATGATGTGACTAGTGTGCTCCCTCTTCTCTGAACAGTCACAGTGCAAAAAGCCGGACGACTGCAATGCTGAGGAGTCTGGAGCAGAGCAGCGGCCAGCGAGGAGAGGTGAGCATTTCATTTTTTTTACGCTTGGCGCAATATATTGGACTCATATATACTGGAGCATTGTATGGGGCCCATCATATACTGGAGCATTATATGGGGCCCACGATCCTGTATGGAGAGCTATGTGGAACCCATAATACTGGAGCCCAACACCGGAACTGCTGTAACCCACCAACCTACTGTCTCCTTCCCCACCATCCTGTAGCATGTAAGCCCGAAAGGGCAGGGTCCTCTCCCCTCTGTATCAGTCTGTCATTGTTAGTTTACTGTAAGTGATATCTGTAATTTGTATGTAACCCCTTCTCATGTACAGCACCATGGAATCAATGGTGCTATATAAATAAATAATAATACTGTATAGAGGACTAAACTGTCCGGTTTCTGAGCTAAATAGTTATTACTCATGTAATGTAAGAAGTAAATCTTTGGCATTGTTCTATACCTATATTTCTCTGCCGTATCTGTGTATCGTGGTATGTCTTAAAGGGACCCACTGAGACCATTTCCCCAGGGCCCATGAAAACCTGGAGCCGGCCCTGTACATATCAACTATTCTTTCCTGATGTATATTGATTGATCACTGATTATACAGTGTAACCTATATGTACTGTGCTTATACTCTGTGAATGTTGATGGCTTGAGAAAGGTTCACAGTTTGAAAAGTTGAAATGTCGCGCATATCTGGGTGAATAAAGACCACAGTTTATTTCACGATCTCATGCCTGGAGTGCTGCTATATTTTTTTTTTTTTTTGCCATGTATCTACATCAATCTATATTCATATGGTTACATTTCTATATGAAAAACAGCTGCATACATGTGTCCATATATATATATATATCAGTGTATAATACACAGACTTGATTATTCTGACACAAGCATCCTGGCTGAATGTGGCATGTAATACAAGAGTGTACTATTTCTTGACCAAATGTGTAACTTTCCATGACCCTAACTGGATTCCCATGGAGTCCTGTAAATCTTTTTATTCGGCTTTACAGTACACTGCATTATATACTGATTCTGGGTTACACAATGATTTTGGCCATGGCACAGGTTGTGCAGCATAAAATCATTGTAAGCTGCTGCTACATGACATAGCAGCAGAAATAAAGTGATTAGGGTCACAACACATCCCCTGGGTACCACGACAAGCAGATTGAAAAAAAAATCAGAACTTGTCCCACCACTGCAGGGGTCGCAATGTGACCCTCCTCACCTGTATCAGAGGCATGAAGAGAAGTTTGGCAGCTTGATCTATGCTGTAACTAAACATCATTTTGCTTCAGCATGTGTTTATGGGATAACGTTCCTGCCGTGCACGTCACTGTCAGCTGCTATCTCCACGGTGCAACACACTTGGATGCACATACACCTGACGTGGGGGTCCCCCTTCAGTATGGACCCGGTTGCACCCTCTGTAATTGCAATCATTACACCCATGAGTAATAGAGGACATGTGACAGTGCTATCACCATTGTGGTGTGAGGTGTAGTGATCGGTGCTGAACTGCCACAGATGGAAGCACAGGATCACTACTCAGTCAGTTTCAGTGCTGGAATGAATGATAGTATCTGCCCCAGCACTAATCTTAAAAGCCAATGATTGTGTAGTGCGTGGGAAGAGGGCAGCGCTGGAGGAGAGTTTAGGGGAAAAAAAGCAGAGCAATTTGCCTAGTGTGGGGAGCAGCATGTAATCAAACTCCGTGCAGGCAATAAAGTGAAATTCAGGGTGTAATAAATTCAATAGAGGTGAAACTAGCTTTATTAATACATTAGAATGTTATTTTTTAATGCTGGCAGTATATCTCGGGCTGCGGCTGGCAGTATATCTCGGGCTGCGGCTGGCAGTATATCTCGGGCTGCGGCTGGCAGTATATCTCGGGCTGCGGCTGGCAGTATATCTCGGGCTGCGGCTGGCAGTATATCTCGGGCTGCGGCTGGCAGTATATCTCGGGCTGCGGCTGGCAGTATATCTCGGGCTGCGGCTGGCAGTATATCTCGGGCTGCGGCTGGCAGTATATCTCGGGCTGCGGCTGGCAGTATATCTCGGGCTGCGGCTGGCAGTATATCTCGGGCTGCGGCTGGCAGTATATCTCGGGCTGCGGCTGGCAGTATATCTCGGGCTGCGGCTGGCAGTATATCTCGGGCTGCGGCTGGCAGTATATCTCGGGCTGCGGCTGGCAGTATATCTCGGGCTGCGGCTGGCAGTATATCTCGGGCTGCGGCTGGCAGTATATCTCGGGCTGCGGCTGGCAGTATATCTCGGGCTGCGGCTGGCAGTATATCTCGGGCTGCGGCTGGCAGTATATCTCGGGCTGCGGCTGGCAGTATATCTCGGGCTGCGGCTGGCAGTATATCTCGGGCTGCGGCTGGCAGTATATCTCGGGCTGCGGCTGGCAGTATATCTCGGGCTGCGGCTGGCAGTATATCTCGGGCTGCGGCTGGCAGTATATCTCGGGCTGCGGCTGGCAGTATATCTCGGGCTGCGGCTGGCAGTATATCTCGGGCTGCGGCTGGCAGTATATCTCGGGCTGCGGCTGGCAGTATATCTCGGGCTGCGGCTGGCAGTATATCTCGGGCTGCGGCTGGCAGTATATCTCGGGCTGCGGCTGGCAGTATATCTCGGGCTGCGGCTGGCAGTATATCTCGGGCTGCGGCTGGCAGTATATCTCGGGCTGCGGCTGGCAGTATATCTCGGGCTGCGGCTGGCAGTATATCTCGGGCTGCGGCTGGCAGTATATCTCGGGCTGCGGCTGGCAGTATATCTCGGGCTGCGGCTGGCAGTATATCTCGGGCTGCGGCTGGCAGTATATCTCGGGCTGCGGCTGGCAGTATATCTCGGGCTGCGGCTGGCAGTATATCTCGGGCTGCGGCTGGCAGTATATCTCGGGCTGCGGCTGGCAGTATATCTCGGGCTGCGGCTGGCAGTATATCTCGGGCTGCGGCTGGCAGTATATCTCGGGCTGCGGCTGGCAGTATATCTCGGGCTGCGGCTGGCAGTATATCTCGGGCTGCGGCTGGCAGTATATCTCGGGCTGCGGCTGGCAGTATATCTCGGGCTGCGGCTGGCAGTATATCTCGGGCTGCGGCTGGCAGTATATCTCGGGCTGCGGCTGGCAGTATATCTCGGGCTGCGGCTGGCAGTATATCTCGGGCTGCGGCTGGCAGTATATCTCGGGCTGCGGCTGGCAGTATATCTCGGGCTGCGGCTGGCAGTATATCTCGGGCTGCGGCTGGCAGTATATCTCGGGCTGCGGCTGGCAGTATATCTCGGGCTGCGGCTGGCAGTATATCTCGGGCTGCGGCTGGCAGTATATCTCGGGCTGCGGCTGGCAGTATATCTCGGGCTGCGGCTGGCAGTATATCTCGGGCTGCGGCTGGCAGTATATCTCGGGCTGCGGCTGGCAGTATATCTCGGGCTGCGGCTGGCAGTATATCTCGGGCTGCGGCTGGCAGTATATCTCGGGCTGCGGCTGGCAGTATATCTCGGGCTGCGGCTGGCAGTATATCTCGGGCTGCGGCTGGCAGTATATCTCGGGCTGCGGCTGGCAGTATATCTCGGGCTGCGGCTGGCAGTATATCTCGGGCTGCGGCTGGCAGTATATCTCGGGCTGCGGCTGGCAGTATATCTCGGGCTGCGGCTGGCAGTATATCTCGGGCTGCGGCTGGCAGTATATCTCGGGCTGCGGCTGGCAGTATATCTCGGGCTGCGGCTGGCAGTATATCTCGGGCTGCGGCTGGCAGTATATCTCGGGCTGCGGCTGGCAGTATATCTCGGGCTGCGGCTGGCAGTATATCTCGGGCTGCGGCTGGCAGTATATCTCGGGCTGCGGCTGGCAGTATATCTCGGGCTGCGGCTGGCAGTATATCTCGGGCTGCGGCTGGCAGTATATCTCGGGCTGCGGCTGGCAGTATATCTCGGGCTGCGGCTGGCAGTATATCTCGGGCTGCGGCTGGCAGTATATCTCGGGCTGCGGCTGGCAGTATATCTCGGGCTGCGGCTGGCAGTATATCTCGGGCTGCGGCTGGCAGTATATCTCGGGCTGCGGCTGGCAGTATATCTCGGGCTGCGGCTGGCAGTATATCTCGGGCTGCGGCTGGCAGTATATCTCGGGCTGCGGCTGGCAGTATATCTCGGGCTGCGGCTGGCAGTATATCTCGGGCTGCGGCTGGCAGTATATCTCGGGCTGCGGCTGGCAGTATATCTCGGGCTGCGGCTGGCAGTATATCTCGGGCTGCGGCTGGCAGTATATCTCGGGCTGCGGCTGGCAGTATATCTCGGGCTGCGGCTGGCAGTATATCTCGGGCTGCGGCTGGCAGTATATCTCGGGCTGCGGCTGGCAGTATATCTCGGGCTGCGGCTGGCAGTATATCTCGGGCTGCGGCTGGCAGTATATCTCGGGCTGCGGCTGGCAGTATATCTCGGGCTGCGGCTGGCAGTATATCTCGGGCTGCGGCTGGCAGTATATCTCGGGCTGCGGCTGGCAGTATATCTCGGGCTGCGGCTGGCAGTATATCTCGGGCTGCGGCTGGCAGTATATCTCGGGCTGCGGCTGGCAGTATATCTCGGGCTGCGGCTGGCAGTATATCTCGGGCTGCGGCTGGCAGTATATCTCGGGCTGCGGCTGGCAGTATATCTCGGGCTGCGGCTGGCAGTATATCTCGGGCTGCGGCTGGCAGTATATCTCGGGCTGCGGCTGGCAGTATATCTCGGGCTGCGGCTGGCAGTATATCTCGGGCTGCGGCTGGCAGTATATCTCGGGCTGCGGCTGGCAGTATATCTCGGGCTGCGGCTGGCAGTATATCTCGGGCTGCGGCTGGCAGTATATCTCGGGCTGCGGCTGGCAGTATATCTCGGGCTGCGGCTGGCAGTATATCTCGGGCTGCGGCTGGCAGTATATCTCGGGCTGCGGCTGGCAGTATATCTCGGGCTGCGGCTGGCAGTATATCTCGGGCTGCGGCTGGCAGTATATCTCGGGCTGCGGCTGGCAGTATATCTCGGGCTGCGGCTGGCAGTATATCTCGGGCTGCGGCTGGCAGTATATCTCGGGCTGCGGCTGGCAGTATATCTCGGGCTGCGGCTGGCAGTATATCTCGGGCTGCGGCTGGCAGTATATCTCGGGCTGCGGCTGGCAGTATATCTCGGGCTGCGGCTGGCAGTATATCTCGGGCTGCGGCTGGCAGTATATCTCGGGCTGCGGCTGGCAGTATATCTCGGGCTGCGGCTGGCAGTATATCTCGGGCTGCGGCTGGCAGTATATCTCGGGCTGCGGCTGGCAGTATATCTCGGGCTGCGGCTGGCAGTATATCTCGGGCTGCGGCTGGCAGTATATCTCGGGCTGCGGCTGGCAGTATATCTCGGGCTGCGGCTGGCAGTATATCTCGGGCTGCGGCTGGCAGTATATCTCGGGCTGCGGCTGGCAGTATATCTCGGGCTGCGGCTGGCAGTATATCTCGGGCTGCGGCTGGCAGTATATCTCGGGCTGCGGCTGGCAGTATATCTCGGGCTGCGGCTGGCAGTATATCTCGGGCTGCGGCTGGCAGTATATCTCGGGCTGCGGCTGGCAGTATATCTCGGGCTGCGGCTGGCAGTATATCTCGGGCTGCGGCTGGCAGTATATCTCGGGCTGCGGCTGGCAGTATATCTCGGGCTGCGGCTGGCAGTATATCTCGGGCTGCGGCTGGCAGTATATCTCGGGCTGCGGCTGGCAGTATATCTCGGGCTGCGGCTGGCAGTATATCTCGGGCTGCGGCTGGCAGTATATCTCGGGCTGCGGCTGGCAGTATATCTCGGGCTGCGGCTGGCAGTATATCTCGGGCTGCGGCTGGCAGTATATCTCGGGCTGCGGCTGGCAGTATATCTCGGGCTGCGGCTGGCAGTATATCTCGGGCTGCGGCTGGCAGTATATCTCGGGCTGCGGCTGGCAGTATATCTCGGGCTGCGGCTGGCAGTATATCTCGGGCTGCGGCTGGCAGTATATCTCGGGCTGCGGCTGGCAGTATATCTCGGGCTGCGGCTGGCAGTATATCTCGGGCTGCGGCTGGCAGTATATCTCGGGCTGCGGCTGGCAGTATATCTCGGGCTGCGGCTGGCAGTATATCTCGGGCTGCGGCTGGCAGTATATCTCGGGCTGCGGCTGGCAGTATATCTCGGGCTGCGGCTGGCAGTATATCTCGGGCTGCGGCTGGCAGTATATCTCGGGCTGCGGCTGGCAGTATATCTCGGGCTGCGGCTGGCAGTATATCTCGGGCTGCGGCTGGCAGTATATCTCGGGCTGCGGCTGGCAGTATATCTCGGGCTGCGGCTGGCAGTATATCTCGGGCTGCGGCTGGCAGTATATCTCGGGCTGCGGCTGGCAGTATATCTCGGGCTGCGGCTGGCAGTATATCTCGGGCTGCGGCTGGCAGTATATCTCGGGCTGCGGCTGGCAGTATATCTCGGGCTGCGGCTGGCAGTATATCTCGGGCTGCGGCTGGCAGTATATCTCGGGCTGCGGCTGGCAGTATATCTCGGGCTGCGGCTGGCAGTATATCTCGGGCTGCGGCTGGCAGTATATCTCGGGCTGCGGCTGGCAGTATATCTCGGGCTGCGGCTGGCAGTATATCTCGGGCTGCGGCTGGCAGTATATCTCGGGCTGCGGCTGGCAGTATATCTCGGGCTGCGGCTGGCAGTATATCTCGGGCTGCGGCTGGCAGTATATCTCGGGCTGCGGCTGGCAGTATATCTCGGGCTGCGGCTGGCAGTATATCTCGGGCTGCGGCTGGCAGTATATCTCGGGCTGCGGCTGGCAGTATATCTCGGGCTGCGGCTGGCAGTATATCTCGGGCTGCGGCTGGCAGTATATCTCGGGCTGCGGCTGGCAGTATATCTCGGGCTGCGGCTGGCAGTATATCTCGGGCTGCGGCTGGCAGTATATCTCGGGCTGCGGCTGGCAGTATATCTCGGGCTGCGGCTGGCAGTATATCTCGGGCTGCGGCTGGCAGTATATCTCGGGCTGCGGCTGGCAGTATATCTCGGGCTGCGGCTGGCAGTATATCTCGGGCTGCGGCTGGCAGTATATCTCGGGCTGCGGCTGGCAGTATATCTCGGGCTGCGGCTGGCAGTATATCTCGGGCTGCGGCTGGCAGTATATCTCGGGCTGCGGCTGGCAGTATATCTCGGGCTGCGGCTGGCAGTATATCTCGGGCTGCGGCTGGCAGTATATCTCGGGCTGCGGCTGGCAGTATATCTCGGGCTGCGGCTGGCAGTATATCTCGGGCTGCGGCTGGCAGTATATCTCGGGCTGCGGCTGGCAGTATATCTCGGGCTGCGGCTGGCAGTATATCTCGGGCTGCGGCTGGCAGTATATCTCGGGCTGCGGCTGGCAGTATATCTCGGGCTGCGGCTGGCAGTATATCTCGGGCTGCGGCTGGCAGTATATCTCGGGCTGCGGCTGGCAGTATATCTCGGGCTGCGGCTGGCAGTATATCTCGGGCTGCGGCTGGCAGTATATCTCGGGCTGCGGCTGGCAGTATATCTCGGGCTGCGGCTGGCAGTATATCTCGGGCTGCGGCTGGCAGTATATCTCGGGCTGCGGCTGGCAGTATATCTCGGGCTGCGGCTGGCAGTATATCTCGGGCTGCGGCTGGCAGTATATCTCGGGCTGCGGCTGGCAGTATATCTCGGGCTGCGGCTGGCAGTATATCTCGGGCTGCGGCTGGCAGTATATCTCGGGCTGCGGCTGGCAGTATATCTCGGGCTGCGGCTGGCAGTATATCTCGGGCTGCGGCTGGCAGTATATCTCGGGCTGCGGCTGGCAGTATATCTCGGGCTGCGGCTGGCAGTATATCTCGGGCTGCGGCTGGCAGTATATCTCGGGCTGCGGCTGGCAGTATATCTCGGGCTGCGGCTGGCAGTATATCTCGGGCTGCGGCTGGCAGTATATCTCGGGCTGCGGCTGGCAGTATATCTCGGGCTGCGGCTGGCAGTATATCTCGGGCTGCGGCTGGCAGTATATCTCGGGCTGCGGCTGGCAGTATATCTCGGGCTGCGGCTGGCAGTATATCTCGGGCTGCGGCTGGCAGTATATCTCGGGCTGCGGCTGGCAGTATATCTCGGGCTGCGGCTGGCAGTATATCTCGGGCTGCGGCTGGCAGTATATCTCGGGCTGCGGCTGGCAGTATATCTCGGGCTGCGGCTGGCAGTATATCTCGGGCTGCGGCTGGCAGTATATCTCGGGCTGCGGCTGGCAGTATATCTCGGGCTGCGGCTGGCAGTATATCTCGGGCTGCGGCTGGCAGTATATCTCGGGCTGCGGCTGGCAGTATATCTCGGGCTGCGGCTGGCAGTATATCTCGGGCTGCGGCTGGCAGTATATCTCGGGCTGCGGCTGGCAGTATATCTCGGGCTGCGGCTGGCAGTATATCTCGGGCTGCGGCTGGCAGTATATCTCGGGCTGCGGCTGGCAGTATATCTCGGGCTGCGGCTGGCAGTATATCTCGGGCTGCGGCTGGCAGTATATCTCGGGCTGCGGCTGGCAGTATATCTCGGGCTGCGGCTGGCAGTATATCTCGGGCTGCGGCTGGCAGTATATCTCGGGCTGCGGCTGGCAGTATATCTCGGGCTGCGGCTGGCAGTATATCTCGGGCTGCGGCTGGCAGTATATCTCGGGCTGCGGCTGGCAGTATATCTCGGGCTGCGGCTGGCAGTATATCTCGGGCTGCGGCTGGCAGTATATCTCGGGCTGCGGCTGGCAGTATATCTCGGGCTGCGGCTGGCAGTATATCTCGGGCTGCGGCTGGCAGTATATCTCGGGCTGCGGCTGGCAGTATATCTCGGGCTGCGGCTGGCAGTATATCTCGGGCTGCGGCTGGCAGTATATCTCGGGCTGCGGCTGGCAGTATATCTCGGGCTGCGGCTGGCAGTATATCTCGGGCTGCGGCTGGCAGTATATCTCGGGCTGCGGCTGGCAGTATATCTCGGGCTGCGGCTGGCAGTATATCTCGGGCTGCGGCTGGCAGTATATCTCGGGCTGCGGCTGGCAGTATATCTCGGGCTGCGGCTGGCAGTATATCTCGGGCTGCGGCTGGCAGTATATCTCGGGCTGCGGCTGGCAGTATATCTCGGGCTGCGGCTGGCAGTATATCTCGGGCTGCGGCTGGCAGTATATCTCGGGCTGCGGCTGGCAGTATATCTCGGGCTGCGGCTGGCAGTATATCTCGGGCTGCGGCTGGCAGTATATCTCGGGCTGCGGCTGGCAGTATATCTCGGGCTGCGGCTGGCAGTATATCTCGGGCTGCGGCTGGCAGTATATCTCGGGCTGCGGCTGGCAGTATATCTCGGGCTGCGGCTGGCAGTATATCTCGGGCTGCGGCTGGCAGTATATCTCGGGCTGCGGCTGGCAGTATATCTCGGGCTGCGGCTGGCAGTATATCTCGGGCTGCGGCTGGCAGTATATCTCGGGCTGCGGCTGGCAGTATATCTCGGGCTGCGGCTGGCAGTATATCTCGGGCTGCGGCTGGCAGTATATCTCGGGCTGCGGCTGGCAGTATATCTCGGGCTGCGGCTGGCAGTATATCTCGGGCTGCGGCTGGCAGTATATCTCGGGCTGCGGCTGGCAGTATATCTCGGGCTGCGGCTGGCAGTATATCTCGGGCTGCGGCTGGCAGTATATCTCGGGCTGCGGCTGGCAGTATATCTCGGGCTGCGGCTGGCAGTATATCTCGGGCTGCGGCTGGCAGTATATCTCGGGCTGCGGCTGGCAGTATATCTCGGGCTGCGGCTGGCAGTATATCTCGGGCTGCGGCTGGCAGTATATCTCGGGCTGCGGCTGGCAGTATATCTCGGTTTTCCTTTATAGAGTTTGGATATAACAAACAATTTTAAAGCGCATTCAAGCTACAAGATATTGATATGCTATCCTCAGGACCTACAGTATATCACAAAAGTGAGTGCACTCCTTACATTTTTGTAAATACTTTGTTTTCATGGGACAACAATGTATCAAGGTGTCAAATCTTCAAAATAAAGTAGTACAGCTTGTATAAATGTGGCATTTCCTCTACATAACTCAACACGCAGCCATTAGTATCTAAATCGCTTTCAACAAAATTGAGTACGCCCCTAAGTGAAATGGCTAAGTTGTTCCTAGTTTAGTATTTTCCCTCCCCAGTTTCACGTAACTCATTAGTGTTACAAGATCTCAGGTGTGAATGGGTGACAGGTGGGTTAGATTTGGTGTTATCGCTCTCACACATTCTCATACTGGTAAATGGAAGTTCAACCTGGCTCCTCAGGGCAATGAAACTCTATGAGGATCTGTAAAAATCAATTATTGCTCTACTAAAAGATGGCCTAGGCTGTAAGAAGATTGCCAACAACCTGAAACTGAGCTGCAGCATCGTGGGCAAAACCATACAGCAGTTAAACAAGACAGGTTCCACTCAGAACTGTCCTCGCCATAGTTGAACAAACGAGTTGAGTACATGTGCTCACCATCATATCCATTAGCTGTCCTTTCAACATAGACGTATTAGTGCTGCCAGCGTTACTGCAGAGGTTACAGGAGTGGTGGGTCAGCCTGTCAGTGCTCAAACCATATGACGCACACTGCATCAAATTCGTCTGCATGGCTGTCATCCCATAAGGAAGCCTCTTCTAAAGATAATGCACAAGAAAGCCTGCAAACACTGCTAAAGACAAGCAGACTAAGAGATGGATTACTGGAATTAAGTCCTGCGGGCTGAGACCAACATGAACATATTTGGTTCAGATGGTGTCAAGTGTGTGGCAGCAACCAGGTGAGGAGTACAAAGACCTACAGTCAAGCATGATGGTGGGAGTGTCATGGTTTGGGGCTGCATGAGTGCTGCCATCTGTGGGCAGCTATAGTTCACAGAGGGAACCATGGATGCCAACATGGTCAGCTTCAGTATTTCACAGTACATGATCCCCTCTCTTCAGAAACTGGGTCGCAGGGCAGTATTTCAACATGATAATTACCCCAAACACACCTCTAACATGACCACTGCCTTGCTAAAGAAACTGAGGGTAAAGGAGCTGGACTGACCAAGCATGTCACCAGACCAAAACCCTACTGAACTTCTGCATGGCATCTTCAAACAAAGGTGGAGGAGTGCAAGGTCTCCAACATCCACCAGCTCCGTTATGTTGTCATGGAGGAGTGGAAAAGGATTCCAGTGACAATCTGTGAAGTTCTAGTGAACTCCATGCCCAAGAGAGTAAAGGCAATGCTTTAAAATAATGGTGGCCACACAAAATATTGACACTTAGGGCACAATTTGGCCATTTTCACTTAGAGGTGTGCTCACTATTGTTACCAGCGGTTTACACATTAATGGCTGTGTGTGGAGTTATTTACAGGCCACACCAAATTGAAACTCTTATACAAGCTGTACCCTGACTGGCAGGGATGAGCGCAGATAACATATGCACTTGGCAGGGAAAAGTGATGAGAATATATGCACTAGGCAGACAATAGTGTGGAGAATATCTGCACTAGGCAGGGAATAGTGTGGAGAATATGTGCACTAGGCAGGGATTAGTGCAGAGAATATATGCACTAGGCAGGGAATAGTGTGGAGAATATATGCACTAGGCATGAAATCGTGTGGAGAATATGTGCACCAGGCAGGGATTAGTGCAGAGAATATATGCACTAGGCAGGTAATAGTGTGGAGAAAATGTGCACTAGGCAGGAAAGAGTGCAGAGAATATATGCACTAGGCAGGGATTAGTGCAGAGAATATATGCTCTAGGCAGGGAATAGTGAGGAGAATATATACACTAAGCAGGGAATAGTGCAGAGAATATATGCACTAGGCAGGTAATAGTGTGGAGAATATATGCACTAGGCAGGAAAGAGTGCAGAGAATATATGCACTAGGCAGGGATTAGTGCAGAGAATATATGCACTAGGCAGGTAATAGTGTGGAGAAAATGTGCACTAGGCAGGAAAGAGTGCAGAGAATATATGCACTAGGCAGGGATTAGTGCAGAGAATATATGCTCTAGGCAGGGAATAGTGAGGAGAATATATACACTAAGCAGGGAATAGTGCAGAGAATATATGCACTAGGCAGGTAATAGTGTGGAGAATATATGCACTAGGCAGGAAAGAGTGCAGAGAATATATGCACTAGGCAGGAAAGAGTGCAGAGAATATATGCACTAGGCAGGGAATAGTGCAGAGAATATATGCACTAGGCAGGGATTAGTGCAGATAAAATATGCTCTAGGCAGGGAATAGTGAGGAGAATATATGCACTAAGCAGGGAATAGTGCAAAGAATATATTCAATAAGCAGGGAATAGTGTGGAGAATATATGCAACAGGCAGACAATAGTGTGGAGAATATATGCACTAAGCAGGGAATAGTACAGAGAATGTATGCAATAGGCACGAAATAGTACGGAACATATATACTGTACATTATGCAGGGATTAGTGCACATATTCATAGCACTGTGTGAGCAAGGCCACTTACAAACCTGGATCAGTTAAACTAGTTTTGTCAGGAGGAATGGGCCCAAATTCCAACCAACTATTGGGAAAAGCTTGTGGAACGATATCCCAAATATTTGATCTAAGTCATTTAGTTTAAGGGCAATGGTACCAAATACTAATTAAATGTATATAAACTTTTGA
Source organism: Dendrobates tinctorius (assembly GCF_039654945.1). NCBI lineage: Eukaryota > Metazoa > Chordata > Amphibia > Anura > Dendrobatidae > Dendrobates > Dendrobates tinctorius. The sequence goes on along the minus strand of NW_027361790.1, from coordinate 8,400,073 downwards.
CTTTGCAGTAAGCAATAAAAATGCCTTAAAGGTAACCTGTCAGCAGGATTGTGCTCAGTAACCTACAGACAGTGTCAAGTCTGCACCATTAGGCCGGGGTCACACTAACCGATGCAAAATACGGTCCGTAGTTTACATGCGTAATACGGATGAATGACCCCTAAATAGTGCTCCGTATGTCATCTGTAAGCAAGGTGTGGTTGCATATTTTGTGCATGTCTGCATCCGTATGTAATCCGTATGGCATCCGTATGCAATCCGTATGGCGAGATTTTCTCGCCGCCTTGCAAAATGGACATATAATGGAGCCCTATGACAGAGTTTCTAACAGAAACAAAATAATAGATATAGACACATAGAATACATATATATATATATATATACACACAAGTCATTGAGACAAACATATATATATATATATATTTATATTTCACAGAGTTCTTCATAGCAGAATAGCCGCTAATTAAATTGCCGGCTTCTTTCAAATCATTCCCCAACCCGACATGAAATGACACCTGGTTTACATTCAGTAAAGCATTTCATTTCATGTTTTTGAATATGTCCCAGACTAATAATTAGATGAGGGTTTGTGTGCAAAATTTGTGAGTTGTAGTTGTTATTTAAAGGGGTTAATTCGTTGTTAAAAAATGTGTGGGCTTCCCTTTGCCCTGTAGCGGTGGCGAATGGGTTAATCTAACAAAGGGTTAATGTCACCTTACAATCGAATGGTGACATTAACCCTTTGTTAGATTAAACCACTCGCCACCACTATAGGGCAATGGGAAGCCCACGCATTTTTTAACAACGAATTAACTTCTTAAAATAACAACTAGAACTCCCAAATTTTGCACACAAACCCTCATCTAATTATTAGTCAGGGACATATAAAAATACATGAAATGAAATGCTTTACTGAATGTAAACCATGTGTAATTTCATGTCGGGTTGGTGAATGATTTGATAGAAGCCGCCAATTTAATTAGCGGCTATTCTGCTATGAAGAACTCTGTGAAATATAAATATATATATATATATATATATATATATATATATATGTTTGTCACAATGACATGTATGTTTGTATGTATATATATGTATTCTATGTGTATATACTGTATCTATTCTTTCATTTCTTTATTAAACCTGTCAGTGTGAGTTTACTGTATAGCGCACTGAATTGCCAGCTTTTATAAAAGACACCGGGTGCGTATTTCTCGCAAGTCACATGTGTGGTCCATGTGTAATCCTTTTTTTTGTGCACTCATAGACTTGCATTGGCGTATTACGGGCGTAGTACGCTGACAATCGCAGCATGCTGCTATTGGCACGGACAGTAGAATACGCCCAAGAAATATACGGCTGTTGGGAGCAAACCCATAGAGAATAATTTGTCCATGTGTAATGCGTGCTTTTAACGCCTCTCACTCGTCCGTATTCCTCGCCAGTGTGACCCCGGCCTTATACTTAATAAAATGATGCCTTGGTTGATGAAATCCGTCTTGTGCTTCTTTTTGCCGTCTAGTTTGCTTAGTGAATATATTAATGTGTATATTTAAAAAGACATGTCACTTCATCAAAATGGTGGCGTCTACGGGGCCTGTGCACTTGTCAGTTAGTGCCTATTATTTTGCTGTGTTGAAAAAAAAAATTTACCATCAAAATGGCGCCGCTGGCTGCGCCTGCACATTGGCATCTATCGCATACCAATAGATAGTACTGTGCAAACGCCTCCGCCCACCCCTTGTTGCTACAGCCAAAAAATTTTACACTACAACAAAATGGCGCAGGAGGCGACTCTTTTACAGTAGTATCTATTGGTACACGATAGGTGCAAATGCACAGGCGCAGCCGCCGGTGCCATTTTGATGGTGTTTTTTTTTCTTTTCAACACCACAATATAATAGGCACTAACTGACAAGTGATAATGTGCAGATGCTGGAGGCACCGCCTTTTTGATGAAGTAACATTTTTTTTTCAAATACACACATTAGTATATTCATTATGCAAACTAGGGGGCAGGTCAGTGAGGGATCAGTGACCTGTTAGGTATTCATAATGCAGACTGCTATCAGAGCACCATAAACACCAACCCCGTCTTAGAGCAGAAGCATATCATAAACACAAAACTAAAAATAAGGATTAAAAAAGTACAAGATGGATTTCATCAACCAAGGTATAAATTTATTAAGTTTAACAGCACCAACCTGACAGTGTGTGTAGGTTACTCAGCACAATTCTGCTGACAGGTTCCCTTTAAAGCATTCTCTCTCTCTCTCTCATTATTCTGACATTTGGCAAATATTAATAATTATGGTAATTCTAATTGACCTAAAATAGGAAAAGTCTATTCTGATTTCATGTTAGATATTGAGAAAAACATGTATATGTGCCTTTGTATATAGTGTATGTAAACTTCTGGTTTCAACTGTATACTCATTTATTTATATGTAATAATTGAGCTGTCAATATATACATACATAATAAGGTATATATATATATATTTATCTCTCTCTATATATATGTATATATATATACATATACACACTCATATTATGTATATCTATATATACACTCACTGGCCACTTTATTAGGTACACCATGCTAGTAATGGGTTGGACCCCCTTTTGCCTTCAGAACTGCCTCAATTCTTCGTGGCAGAGATTCAACAAGGTGCTGGAAGCATTCCTCAGAGATTTTGGACCATATTGACATGATGGCATCACACAGTTGGCGCAGATTTGTCGGCTGCACATCCCTGATGCGAATCTCCCATTCCACCACATCCCAAAGATGCTCTATTGGATTGAGATCTGGTGACTGAGGAGGCCATTTGAGTACAGTGAACTCATTGTCATGTTCAAGAAACCAATCTGAGATGATTCGAGCTTTATGACATGGCGCATTATCCTGCTGAAAGTAGCCATCAGATGTTGGGTACATTGTGGTCATAAAGGGATGGACATGGTCAGCAACAATACTCAGGTAGGCTGTGGCGTTGCAACGATGCTCAATTGGTACCAAGGGGCCCAAAGAGTGCCAAGAAAAAATTCCCCACACCATGACACCACCACCACCAGCCTGAACCGTTGATACAAGGATGGATGGATCCATGCTTTCATGTTGTTTACGCCAAATTCTGACCCTACCATCCGAATGTCGCAGCAGAAATCGAGACTCATCAGACCAGGCAACGTTTTTCCAATCTTCTACTGTCCAATTTCGATGAGCTTGTGCAAATTGTAGCCTCAGTTTCCTGTTCTTAGCTGAGAGGAGTGGTACCCAGTGTGGTCTTCTGCTGCTGTAGCCCATCTGCCTCAAAGTTCGACGCACTGTGCGTTCAGAGATGCTCTTCTGCCTACCTTGGTTGTAACGGGTGGCAATTTGAGTCACTGTTGCCTTTCTATCAGCTCGAACCAGTATGCCCATTCTCCTCTGACCTCTGGCATCAACAAGGCATTTCCGGCCACAGAACTGCCGCTCACTGGATTTTTTTTCTTTTTCGGACCATTCTCTGTAAACCCTAGAGATGGTTGTGCGTGAAAATCCCAGTAGATCAGCAGTTTCTGAAATACTCAGACCAGCCCTTCTGGCACCAACAATCATGCCACGTTCAAAGGCACTCAAATCACCTTTCTTCCCCATACTGATGCTCGGTTTGAACTGCAGGAGATTGTCTTGACCATGTCTACATGCCTAAATGCACTGAGTTGCCGCCATGTGATTGGCTGATTAGAAATTAAGTCTTAACACACAGTTGGACAGGTGTACCTAATAAAGTGGCCAGTGAGTGTATGTGTGTGTATATACATCTATCGTCACGGTGCATGTGTAGATTGCCGATGAACAATGTGCAAGCGCATGTAAGAAACATACTGCGCAAGCGCAGCTCCACTCTCTGACCCGGTGGGGGTCCGACTACCATTCGTCCTCCCACAGATCCTGAGAGTGGAGAGCCCACAGTGCTGGTCAGTGCCGCATCCTCTCTATTATTCCAGGTACCACAGTGCTCTCAGCCATGTCTGTATTGGGGGCAGCACTGCCTCAGTCACCTACATGGAGCGGTGGTTAGCCCCCTGTAAAGTAGGGGGTTTTAATTGAATCTTGCTGGTCACTATTGTTCTACCCAGTCAAGTTCTGATGTTTCCCTGTAACTTAGTGTAAAGTGTAACCTAAACCCCCACTAAGTCATAGTCCACAGTGGGAGGCAGTAATTCTATATATCACTGTGCAATCTGTGAGGTTTGCTGTTATTAGCTCAATAAATCTCAGCACTTACAGAGTCAGATGTATAATCTCCATCTCCATGATCTCGGTGCTAACTTCTTCTTCCGGCCACTGTATGGTCTGCTCCCTATGGTACATGGAACATATATATCTCATATAGAAAGGTACAAATACCATTAATTGTTAGGATGTTCAATACCATTAGTGATCATGACAAATGTGGCTTCATTCCTCCCCTCCTCCCTCCATTCTAGGTACTTTCTTTGCCAACATTTTACATTGACTACATTCCAGAGATACAAAAAAATCTGTCAGCAGGTTTCTGCTGTTTAATCTGAGAACAGCATTGTGTAGGGGCAAAGAGCATGATTCCAGCAAGTTGTCACTTACTGGGCTGCTTGCTGTAGTTTCAATAAAATTATTGTTTTATTAGCAGGATATTATCATTAGAGGACTAGTTGCCTCATGCCATGTAGTCCTCCTGCTCTGTATAACTCCGTCCCCACCGATGATTAGCAGCTTTCTGGCAAAGTATAATTTACCTAGAAAGCTGTCAATCAGTAGTGTGGGAGGGGTTATACAGGGCTCAACATTCAGAGCACTGATAGATCTGTACAAGAGAAAACAGGGATTTTAATAAAACTGCACCAAGAAGCCTAGTAAGTGGCACATTGCTGGAATCATTTTCTCTGTCCCTACATCATACCATTTTCAGATTATGTAGCAAAAACTTGGTTTCAGATTCCCTTTAAAGAGAATTTGTCACCAGGATTTTGCCTCCTAATCTGAGAGTAGCATAACTTAGAGCTGGAAACCTTGCTTCCAGGGATGTGTCACTTGTTGGGTTGTTTGCTGCAACCTAAACAGGAGAAAATCCATCTCAATGAACTTGTGAACAACCTTCTTCCTTTATTCACCAAAAGTGCTCAATAGAGGATAAAATAGAATCAGCGACGCAAGTTACATGATATGTGACATCGACACGTCTCTGGTGAATGCGCATCCATAATTATGGAGCTGTTTGCTGTAGCTTTGATAAAATCACGCTTTTATCAGCAGAAGATTATCTCTAGAGGACTAGTAAACCTGCTGCCATGTAGTCCTCCTTATTTATGAGCTCTGCACCCACCCCTGATTGGCAGTCTTTTTCCTATGCACAGTGTACATTGAGCAGCCGATCAGTGGTGTGGGCGGAGTTATACAGGGCTCAACATTCAGAGCACTGCTAGATCTGCAGCAGATAAAATAATTTTATCAAAATTGTAAGCAGCCCAGTAATGAGAAACATTGCTGAAATTGTTGCTTTTAGATGCGGCAGCAAAAACCTGGTGATAGATTCTCTTGAAATCCTCAAATTCTGTCTGGCAGCAGCTGCCAATAGAGGATGTTTCTGTACGGGGATACCGAGAGAACTAGAAGATTATTGGCAGAAAAAGATCCCATGGCCTTTCTTGTCTTTATTATTTCCCTTTTTAAATTTACAATAGATGATTATTCCAAACATAATGAATTTAATTTAGTGGTGATTTTCTAACTATACACTGTTCATTGGGAAAACTGTCAGATGAGCTCTGAATACAGATCCCTAGAGAAGGTATATGTCCTTCCTTTCTAAGAAGCCATACTACCATAATGGCTCCTGTGTTTTCTCCTCCTACCATTGAACAAGTGAAGTAACAATCCCTGTGTTGTGGCATCTTTGTGCTGTAAGATACGATCCATGAGCGGTGCCCAAAACATGGCGGCTCTCTGTGTAGACAGATATTGTGTGCAGACAGGATCTACAGGGGAACATCCCTCCCAGAATATAATGACTCAGTCATCAGAGATAAGGAGACAGCTCCATCATTATGGAATCCAGAAGGTTGGTTTATATTAGAGCGTTACATTTTTATCACTTACCAAATTGTGATCCTTTCTATATATTTTATCATCAGTGTCGTAAATTTAGGGAACCCTGTGAAGTCCATCCTATAGTACAAGGAAATACATCAATGCATAGATTAGGTAAGGGTTAACTAGAAGGTATGGTAACACTAGTAATTGATGGGAGCTGTTAAAATAGATGTTCCCACTTATTTATCCCCAATCCACAGTATAGGGAATAAGCTGCTGTTTGCTGGGGCTGCGTTCCCCGGACCCTCCAGCCCTGAGATGCCCCTGTAGCATGGAGCCGAGGTGGCGCATGCGCCCCACACACTGTACAATGATGAGAAAGACTCTTACCTGCGATTTACACCTTCAGCTGAAAAAGAAACAACAGTTTACAATTGGATTTATTGAAGTATTTAATAACAGTTGCAGCGGACGACTTATTTTTGGGTCGTATTCACACGTCTTTGTTTTTCTCATCTGCACAAACCCAAACTAATTTTCATCAGTGCGCTGCTTCCAATTTTCATCTAGTTTTACTCCATGTGTCCATTTTTTACCATCAGTATCTCATCCTTTTCTATTGTATGCAAAAAGAAAACCAAAACCTGATGGAAGTTTCCCAAGTTTCTCCTAGTAGTCAGTCAGTGGGTGAGTGTGATCCACAATTCGCCCCACAGCTGACATGTTACCAGCTCCATAGAACAGAAGGGCCAGTGAAAAATACTGGCAGCACCCCTGGTACATAGACACACACGTGACTGAGCCCTTCCTTTACAACGTGATTGTACAGAGACTTCCTTACACAATATCGGATCTGATCTGGCATCCAGGTTTCGGCTATACAGTCCCTACTGGACTGCAGGGGCGTCACATCAATAGCGGGGGGCCACACGACCCGTGAGTCCTGGGGAGTGTTGGCTTTGTTTCCCCATCATCATAATTTTACCATCAGCTTCTTGTTCCACCATTCAGCCTGAGACTCGGCTCAGCAGGCGCGATAGGCAGCAATAGATCGCGCCTGCTGTAGAAAACCTCAGCCCCACACTGCACAGACCGGAGCAGGGCGCTGGGGGACACGGCCAGGCATAAATGCTATAAATGCATGTGAGAAGAATGTGATACTTACATGGGATGTCAATCACTGCAGGCTGTAAAAGTAAAACAGAGAAGTGTAAAAAGTCTATGAAATCTTTCATCTTCTTACATTGTCCTGTACATCACATACTCATAGGCTTCCATTACACCCATTACACTAGACAATGAATGTGACATTATCACACAAGATAGACTGCGCTAGTATTAATAAATCTATGAGCAGAGCGCCAGTCCGTGCCCCATGCAGCATTCATACAGTCCATAAACAGCACGCCTGCTATGTGACCCGGCATCGGCTGACAGCTATAAGATATGTGGAATATATTTATACATTAGTTGTGCATTAGGAAGCTCTGGAGCTGCGTCCATTCTGTACATATTTATTGGGTTTAAAAATGGGGGTAAACTGGCATCGCTGCGTTACTACATCTGCCGTAATGTAACAAAGAGTTGTGTGTGTTTCATGGCACTGCAGCCTTGCAGCGCTGGGGTTCAAATCCCACCAAGGACAACATCTGCAAGGAGTTTGTATGTTCTCCCCATACTGATAGGGAAAGTAGATTGTGTGCTCCATTGGGGACAGCGATGATAATGTATGCAAAGCACTGCACAATATGCTAGCGCTATATATAAGTAAACGTTATTATGCTACAAAGATTTAACTCTTTAAAAGAGTTGTCCACTACTTGGACAATTCCTTCTTGAACTAAATGTTTGGTCCCAATAAAATAATAAAGCTTAGACTCCCCTCCCATGCTGGTGCTGTTCCAGCAGTGTCAGCACTTGCGGTCCCCAGAGCTCTGGTGCCGTGTTGTGACACGTGGTGCTCGGCGCCCAATCAGCGCTGGCATCATTGTCCCCACCTTCGTACAGATTGAACATGAAGAGGAAGTCCGGGCTGCAGCTGATCTCAGTCTTCCTTCCAGCCCTGAGAACCCCTCTATACTTGATACCCAGCCTTGCTGAAGCTGACAGCTGAGCATTGGGGCCCCAAGCTGTCAGTTTTGCCTGGCAGGTTATCAAAAATACAGGGGAGCCCACACATTGTTTTTTTAATTATTTATTTAGAGAGCATGAGTCATCACCTGCTCTCAATGTTATTAGCAGCAGCTGGCGTCGGTTGATGGGAGCAGATGTCTCATCAGCCGACACCAGTGACTGGAGGTAAACTTTGTACCGCCGATCTCAGCGGTGGGTTCACGCTGTCATTTGTAGTAGTGGTGCATGGCAGACACTGGATATTCGGGCTCCCCATTCAAGTGAATGGGGTCCGGGTTTTTTAACAGTTCGGCCGAACCCGCTGGACCCAAACAACCAGGGGTCCACTCATCTCTACCCATGAAAGAAAAAAGTTTTTAAAAATGTAAAAAGATAAAAATTCAAATCAACCCCCTTTCCTCCAGTTAATATTAAAGAAAGGGAAAAATAAAAGAAAAACACATATTTGGTATCAATCTGTTCAGAAAAGTCTGACCTATGAAAATATAAAATTAACTGACCTAATCTGTAGAAACTGTAAAGCATAAAAAAGAATCAAAATGCCAACGTTGCAGGCTTTTGGTTGCTACAACTCCACAAAAAAAATACATAACAGCAATCACATAATCATAACTACCTCAAAATATTATTAATACATCAGGATACCATGCAAAAAAAGAAAGTGTATAAAGAACGGACATCAGACAACAGAAATTCATTATTACATACACGTATAGAGACAGCATTACTATCACTATTCTGAATTCCACGGCTTTTCTTATTTGGAACTTACATAGATCGGTCTCTCGTTTGTGCTCCACATTCTTCTTCTTCTTCAATCGCACAATCCTGAATAGGACAAATAGAGAAGTTTCCATATAAATAGCCTAATCTCAAATGCCAACTTTATCAACAGTAAATATTACTGTAACTAATTAACAAATAAAAGGTTTTCTTTCTAAAAATGTATGGGACATGAGAATTGGGAAATAGGGGAAGCTTATCACAAGAAATCAGAAATTTGTATAGCTAGGAAATGGGGAATACTGAGGACAGGAGCATCAGACGCGCATACTCACTCTCATCCACAACTGCAACTCTCAAAGGAGTTCCAGTAGAGCGGCTGACAATAGCGCCGATCCTGTGATGTCACAACATTCTAGAATGGCTGCAGGAGACAATCAGATCCAATATAATCCTGTATAATAAAGTATTGGAGGATTTATAGATATATGTAAATAATGTGATACAGCATATTATAGAAAACAGCACCCCTGCGCCCCCCCACTCCACACACACATGAACACATGTATAAAGAAGAGTATAGTCCAATTTTTTTCTTATATTGTTATTATACATATGCACATAAGTGTAGGGATACGGAATTTTATAACATGTTACTCAAAATTCATAGGCATTAATGTGGCGTTTGTCTTTTTCTCCAAGATTTTGGAGGTGTCTGTGGGGATTTTTGCCCCTTCAATCAGGATTGCATTTGTGACAGTAGACATTGATGCTGGATGGGTGGTCCTGGCTAGCAATCTTCATTCTTGTTCATCCCAAATGTGTTGGATGGGGTTGAAGTCAGGGCTCTGTCCGGCCTTAGCGGCTGCAGGTCCTTCACTGCTCCTTTGCATGGTGCTGCTCCTCTATCCTGGAAATGTTCACTGCACACTCAATTCAGTTCAAGCAAAATGGATGATTTGTATTTATTTCCATAGGTATAAGTCATGTATTCATGTATTGATTCAATGAATCTTTCTCAAATATGTCACAGGGTATTCCAGAGCCACGGTTATACAGGTGGTCCTGTAAGGACACTGTGCAGCGTCATATGTTATAGCACACCACATACTATTTGCGCACACACAAGCCACATACTATATACACACACCATATACTAGATACACACACCACATACTATATACACACATACAAGCCACATATAACATACACACAACGTACTATATACACACAACATACCATATATACACACACAAGCCACACATTATATACTCACACCATACTATATACACACACCACATACTATACACACCATATACTAGATACACACATCATATACTATATACACACCACATACTATATACACACATACAAGCCACATATAACATACACACAACGTACTATATACACACAACATACCATATATACACACACAAGCCACACATTATATACTCACACCATACTATATACACACACCACATACTATATACACACAAGCCACATACTATACACACACCATATACTAGATACACACATCATATACTATATACACACCACATACTATATACACACATACAAGCCACATATAACATACACACAACGTACTATATACACACAACATACCATATATACACACACAAGCCACACATTATATACTCATACCATACTATATACACACACCACATACTATACACACCATATACTATACACACATCATATACTATATACACACCACATACTATATACACACATACAAGCCACATATAACATACACACAACGTACTATATACACACAACATACCATATATACACACACAAGCCACACATTATATACTCACACCATACTATATACACACACCACATACTATATACACACAAGCCACATACTATACACACACCATATACTAGATACACACATCATATACTATATACACACCACATACTATATACACACATACAAGCCACATATAACATACACACAACGTACTATATACACACAACATACCATATATACACACACAAGCCACACATTATATACTCACACCATACTATATACACACACCACATACTATATACACACAAGCCACATACTATACACACACCATATACTAGATACACACATCATATACTATATACACACCACATACTATATACACACATACAAGCCACATATAACATACACACAACGTACTATATACACACAACATACCATATATACACACACAAGCCACACATTATATACTCATACCATACTATATACACACACCACATACTATATACACACCATATACTATACACACATCATATACTATATACACACCACATACTATATACACACATACAGTGGGGCAAAAAAGTATTTAGTCAGTCAGCAATAGTGCAAGTTCCACCACTTAAAAAGATGAGAGGCGTCTGTAATTTACATCATAGGTAGACCTCAACTATGGGAGACAAACTGAGAAAAAAAAATCCAGAAAATCACATTGTCTGTTTTTTTTTTCATTTTATTTGCATATTATGGTGGAAAATAAGTATTTGGTCAGAAACAAAATTTCATCTCAATACTTTGTGATATATCCTTTGTTGGCAATGACAGAGGTCAAACGTTTTCTGTAAGTCTTCACAAGGTTGCCACACACTGTTGTTGGTATGTTGGCCCATTCCTCCATGCAGATCTCCTCTAGAGCAGTGATGTTTTTGGCTTTTCGCTTGGCAACACGGACTTTCAACTCCCTCCAAAAGTTTTCTATAGGGTTGAGATCTGGAGACTGGCTAGGCCACTCCAGGACCTTGAAATGCTTCTTACGAAGCCACTCCTTCATTGCCCTGGCGGTGTGCTTTGGATCATTGTCATGTTGAAAGACCCAGCCACGTTTCATCTGCAATGCCCTTGCTGATGGAAGGAGGTTTGCACTCAAAATCTCACGATACATGGCCCCATTCATTCTTTCAAGTACCCGGATCAGTCGTCCTGGCCCCTTTGCAGAGAAACAGCCCCAAAGCATGATGTTTCCACCACCATGCTTTACAGTAGGTATGGTGTTTGATGGATGCAACTCAGTATTCTTTTTCCCCCAAACACGACAAGTTGTGTTTCTACCAAACAGTTCCAGTTTGGTTTCATCAGACCATAGGACATTCTCCTAAAACTCCTCTGGATCATCCAAATGCTCTCTAGCAAACTTCAGACGGGCCCGGACATGTACAGGCTTAAGCAGTGGGACACGTCTGGCACTGCAGGATCTGAGTCCATGGTGGCGTAGTGTGTTACTTATGGTAGGCCTTGTTACATTGGTCCCAGCTTTCTGCAGTTCATTCACTAGGTCCCCCCGCGTGGTTCTGGGATTTTTGCTCACCGTTCTTGTGATCATTCTGACCCCACGGGGTGGGATTTTGCGTGGAGCACCAGATCGAGGGAGATTATCAGTGGTCTTGTATGTCTTCCATTTTCTAATTATTGCTCCCACAGTTGATTTCTTCACTCCAAGCTGGTTGGCTATTGCAGATTCAGTCTTCCCAGCCTGGTGCAGGGCTACAGTTTTGTTTCTGGTGTCCTTTGACAGCTCTTTGGTCTTCACCATAGTGGAGTTTGGAGTCAGACTGTTTGAGGGTGTGCACAGGTGTCTTTTTATACTGATAACAAGTTTAAACAGGTGCCATTACTACAGGTAATGAGTGGAGGAAAGAGGAGACTCTTAAAGAAGAAGTTACAGGTCTGTGAGAGCCAGAAATCTTGATTGCTTGTTTCTGACCAAATACTTATTTTCCACCATAATATGCAAATAAAATGAAAAAAAAACCAGACATTGTGATTTTCTGGATTTTTTTTTCTCAGTTTGTCTCCCATAGTTGAGGTCTACCTATGATGTAAATTACAGACGCCTCTCGTCTTTTTAAGTGGTGGAACTTGCACTATTGCTGACTGACTAAATACTTTTTTGCCCCACTGTACAAGCCACATATAACATACACACAACATAGTATATACACACAACATACCATATATACACACACAAGCCACACATTATATACTCACACCATACTATATACACACACCACATACTATATACACACAAGCCACATACTATACACACACCATATACTATACACACACATCATATACTATATACACACCACATACTATATACACACACCACATACTATATACACACATACAAGCCACATATAACATACACACAACGTACTATATACACACAACATACCATATATACACACACAAGCCACACATTATATACTCACACCATACTATATACACACACCACATACTATATACACACAAGCCACATACTATACACACACCATATACTATACACACACATCATATACTATATACACACCACATACTATATACACACATACAAGCCACATATAACATACACACAACATACTATATACACACAACATACCATATATACACACACAAGCCACACATTATATACTCATACCATACTATATACACACACCACATACTATATACACACAAGCCACATACTATACACACACCATATACTAGATACACACATCATATACTATATACACTCACTGGCCACTTTATTAGGTACACCATGCTAGTAAGGGGTTGGACCCCCTTTTGCCTTCAGAACTGCCTCAATTCTTCGTGGCAGAGATTCAACAAGGTGCTGGAAGCATTCCTCAGAGATTTTGGAACATATTGACATGATGGCATCACACAGTTGGCGCAGATTTGTCGGCTGCACATCCCTGATGCGAATCTCCCGTTCCACCACATCCCAAAGATGCTCTATTGGATTGAGATCTGGTGACTGAGGAGGCCATTTGAGTACAGTAAACTCATTGTCATGTTCAAGAAACCAATCTGAGATGATTCGAGCTTTATGACATGGCGCATTATCCTGCGGAAAGTAGCCATCAGATGTTGGGTACATTGTGGTCATAAAGGGATGGACATGGTCAGCAACAATACTTAGGTAGGCTGTGGCGTTGCAACGATGCTCAATTGGTACCAAGGGGCCCAAAGAGTGCCCAGAAAAAATTCCCCACACCATGACACCACCACCACCAGCCTGAACCGTTGATACAAGGCAGGATGGATCCATGCTTTCATGTTGTTTACGCCAAATTCTGACCCTACCATCCGAATGTCGCAGCAGAAATCGAGACTCATCAGACCAGGCAACGTTTTTCCAATCTTCTACTGTCCAATTTCGATGAGCTTGTGCAAATTGTAGCCTCAGTTTCCTGTTCTTAGCTGAGAGGAGTGGTACCCAGTGTGGTCTTCTGCTGCTGTAGCCCATCTGCCTCAAAGTTCGACGCACTGTGCGTTCAGAGATGCTCTTCTGCCTACCTTGGTTGTAACGTGTGGCAATTTGAGTCACTGTTGCCTTTCTATCAGCTCGAACCAGTCTGCCCATTCTCCTCTGACCTCTGGCATCAACATGGCATTTCCGGCCACAGAACTGCCGCTCACTGGATTTTTTTTCTTTTTCGGACCATTCTCTGTAAACCCTAGAGATGGTTGTGCGTGAAAATCCCAGTAGATCAGCAGTTTCTGAAATTCTCAGACCAGCCCTTCTGGCACCAACAATCATGCCACGTTCAAAGGCACTCAAATCACCTTTCTTCCCCATACTGATGCTCGGTTTGAACTGCAGGAGATTGTCTTGACCATGTCTACATGCCTAAATGCACTGAGTTGCCGCCATGTGATTGGCTGATTAGAAATTAAGTCTTAACACACAGTTGGACAGGTGTACCTAATAAAGTGGCCAGTGAGTGTACACACCACATACTATATACACACATACAAGCCACATATAACATACACACAACGTACTATATACACACAACATACCATATATACACACACAAGCCACACATTATATACTCATACCATACTATATACACACACCACATACTATATACACACCATATACTATACACACATCATATACTATATACACACCACATACTATATACACACATACAAGCCACATATAACATACACGCAACATAGTATATACACACAACATACCATATATACACACACAAGCCACACATTATATACTCACACCATACTATATACACACACCACATACTATATACACACAAGCCACATACTATACACACACCATATACTATACACACACATCATATACTATATACACACCACATACTATATACACACACCACATACTATATACACACATACAAGCCACATATAACATACACACAACGTACTATATACACACAACATACCATATATACACACACAAGCCACACATTATATACTCACACCATACTATATACACACACCACATACTATATACACACAAGCCACATACTATACACACACCATATACTATACACACACATCATATACTATATACACACCACATACTATATACACACATACAAGCCACATATAACATACACACAACATACTATATACACACAACATACCATATATACACACACAAGCCACACATTATATACTCATACCATACTATATACACACACCACATACTATACACACATCATATACTATATACACACCACATACTATATACACACATACAAGCCACATATAACATACACACAACATACTATATACACACACCATATACTAGATACACACACCACATACTATATACACACATACAAGCCACATATGACATTCACACAACGTACTATATACACACAACATACCATATATACACACACAAGCCACACATTATATACTCATACCATACTATATACACACACCACATACTATATACACACACCACATACTATATACACACCATATACTATACACACATCATATACTATATACACACCACATACTATATACACACATACAAGCCACATATAACATACACACAACATACTATATACACACAACATACCATATATACACACACAAGCCACACATTATATACTCACACCATACTATATACACACCACATACTATATACACACAAGCCACATACTATACACACACCATATACTATACACACATCATATACTATATACACACCACATACTATATACACACATACAAGCCACATATAACATACACACAACATACTATATACACACAACATACCATATTTACACACACAAGCCACACATTATATACTCACACCATACTATATACACACAAGCCACATACTATACACACACCATATACTATACACACATCATATACTATATACACACCACATACTATATACACACATACAAGCCACATATAACATACACACAACATACTATATACACACACCATATACTAGATACACACACCACATACTATATACACACATACAAGCCACATATGACATACACACAACGTACTATATACACACAACATACCATATATACACACACAAGCCACACATTATATACTCATACCATACTATATACACACACCACATACTATATACACACCATATACTATACACACATCATGTACTATATACACACCACATACTATATACACACATACAAGCCACATATAACATACTCACACCATACTATATACACACACCACATACTATATACACACAAGCCACATACTATATACACACACCATATACTAGATACACACACCACATACTATATACACACATACAAGCCACATATAACATACGCACAACGTACTATATACACACAACATACCATATATACACACACAAGCCACACATTATATACTCACACCATACTATATACACACACCACATACTATACACACACCATATACTATACACACATCATATACTATACACACACATCATATACTATATACACACCACATACTATATACACACATACAAGCCACATATAACATACACACAACATACCATATATACACACACAAGCCACACATTATATACTCACACCATACTATATACACACTCCACATACTATGCACACACCATATACTATACACACATCATATACTATATACACACCACATACTATATACACACACCACATACTATATACACACATACAAGCCACATATAACATACACACAACGTACTATATACACACAACATACCATATATACACACACAAGCCACACATTATATACTCACACCATACTATATACACACACCACATACTATATACACACAAGCCACATACTACATACACACACCACATATTATACACACACCACATACTATATACACACATACAAGCCACATATAACATACACACAACATACTATATACACACACCATATACTATATACATACCATATACTATACACACATCATATACTATATACACACCACATACTATATACACACATACAAGCCACATATAACATACTCACACCATATTATATACACACACCACATACTATATACACACAAGCCACACATTATATACTCACACCATACTATATATACACACCACATACTATATACACACAAGCCACATACTACACACACCATATACTATACACACATCATATACTATATACACACCACATACTATATACACACATACAAGCCACATATAACATACACACAACATACTATATACACACAACATACCATATATACACACACAAGCCACACATTATATACTCACACCATACTATATACACACACCACATACTATACACACACCCTATTATACACACACCATATACTATATACACACATACAAGCCACATATAACATACACACAACATACTATATACACACACCATATACTATATACATACCATATACTATACACACATCATATACTATATACACACCACATACTATATACACACATACAAGCCACATATAACATACTCACACCATACTATATACACACACCACATACTATATACACACAAGCCACATACTATATACACACACCACATACTATATACACACATACAAGCCACATATGACATACACACAACGTACTATATACACACAACATACCATATATACACACACAAGCCACACATTATATACTCATACCATACTATATACACACACCACATACTATATACAAACACCACATACTATATACATACCATATACTATACACACATCATATACTATATACACACCACATACTATATACACACATACAAGCCACATATAACATACTCACACCATACTATATACACACACCACATACTATGCACACACCATATACTTTACACACATCATATACTATATACACACCACATACTATATACACACACCACATACTATATACACACATACAAGCCACATATAACATACACACAACGTACTATATACACACAACATACCATATATACACACACAAGCCACACATTATATACTCACACCATACTATATACACACACCACATACTATATACACACAAGCCACATACTATACACACACCATATACTATACACACACATCATATACTATATACACACCACATACTATATACACACATACAAGCCACATATAACATACACACAACATACTATATACACACACCATATACTAGATACACACACCACATACTATATACACACATACAAGCCACATATAACATACACACAACGTACTATACACACTCACCATATACTAGATACACACACCACATACTATATACACACATACAAGCCACATATAACATACGCACAACGTACTATATACACACAACATACCATATATACACACACAAGCCACACATTATATACTCACACCATACTATATATACAAACCACATACTATATACACACAAGCCACATACTATACACACACCATATACTATACACACACATCATATACTATATACACACCACATACTATATACACACATACAAGCCACATATTACATACACACAACATACTATATACACACAACATACCATATATACACACACAAGCCACACATTATATACTCACACCATACTATATACACACACCACATACTATGCACACACCATATACTATACACACATCATATACTATATACACACCACATACTATATACACACACCACATACTATATACACACATACAAGCCACATATAACATACACACAACGTACTATATACACACAACATACCATATATACACACACAAGCCACACATTATATACTCACACCATACTATATACACACACCACATACTATATACACACAAGCCACATACTATACACACACCATATACTATACACACACATCATATACTATATACACACCACATACTATATACACACATACAAGCCACATATAACATACATACAACATACTATATACACACACCATATACTAGATACACACACCACATACTATATACACACATACAAGCCACATATAACATACACACAACGTACTATATACACACACCATATAATAGATACACACACCACATACTATATACACACATACAAGCCACATATAACATACACATAACGTACTATATACACACAACATACCATATATACACACACAAGCCACACATTATATACTCACACCATACTATATACACACACCACATACTATATACACACAAGCCACATACTATACACACACCATATACTATACACACATCATATACTATATACACACCACATACTATATACACACATACAAGCCACATATAACATACACACAACATACTATATACACACACCATATACTAGATACACACACCACATACTATATACACACATACAAGCCACATATAACATACACACAACGTACTATATACACACACCATATACTAGATACACACACCACATACTATATACACACATACAAGCCACATATAACATACACACAACGTACTATATACACACAACATACCATATATACACACACAAGCCACACATTATATTCTCACACCATACTATATACACACACCACATACTATATACACATCACATATTATACACACACCACATACTATATACACACATACAAGCCACATATAACATACACACAACATACTATATACACACAACATACCATATATACGCACACAAGCCACACATTATATATTCACACGATACTATATACACACAAGCCACATACTATACACACACCATATACTATATACACACCACATATTCTACACACCACATACTATATACACACATACAAGCCACATATAACATACACACAACATACCATATATACACACACAAGCCACACATTATATACTCTCACCATACTATATACACACACCACATACTATATACACACAAGCCACATACTATACACACACCACATACTATATACACACATACAAGCCACATATAACATACACACAACATACTATATACACACAACATACTATATACACACAACATACCATATATACACACACAAGCCACACATTATATACTCATACCATACTATATACACACACCACATACTATATACACACACCACATACTATATACACACAAGCCACATACTATACACACACCATATACTATATACACACCACATATTATACACACACCACATACTATATACACAAACAAGTCACATATAACATACACACACCACATACAATATACACAAGCCACATTTTATATACACACACCACATACTGTATACACACCACATATTACTGTATATACACACAAGCCACATACTATATACATGCCACATACCCACCTCATACTACACATACACAAGCCACATACTATGTATACACACCACATACTATATATACTCCACATACAATATATACACAAGCCACATCTAATATATAAAGCTCAAGTGTGTGTATGTACTGTATGTATGTATGTATGCATGTGTGTATGTCCAGGATTGGCATCCGCACCGTCGCAGCTACAGCCACAAAATTTGGCACAGTCACACGTCTGGACCCCGAGAGTGTCCTAGGCTATGTTGTGAGGTGAAATTTCAGCCCCACGCGTTCCAATTCACCAAACAATTTTGCCCCTATCTACATAATGGGGAAAAAGTGTGTGTGTGTGTGTATTAAGCCCCGCCCCTCATTATGATGTCATAATGGTTGAGTATGAGATGGAGGATGTGTGATGGGTATATGGGCACTGAACTATGGGATGGAGGATATGTATGATGGGTATATGGGCATGGGACTATGATATGAAGGATGTGTGATGGGTATATGGGCACTCGACTATGGGATGGTGAATATGTATGATGGGTATATGGGCATGGGACTATGGGATGGAGGTTGTATGATGGGTATATGGGCATGGGACTATGGGATGGAGGATGTGTGATGGGTATATGGGCACTCGACTATGGGATGGAGGATATGTATGATGGGTATATGGGCACGGGCCTATGGGATCGTGGATATGTATGATGGGTGTATGGGCACAGGACTATTGGATGGAGGATAATTATAATTTGCTATAACTAACCACAGTTAGTTACTATGCCCGGGCAGCGCCGGGCTCTTCAGCTAGTATTATATAAAAGAAAAAAGGGGTTCGGTACCATTTTAGCCAGTTGAAAAATAATGCATAGCATATTATATACACACATACACCATACTATATACACACCACATACACACCTCATACTATAAACCAGGAGCATTGCTAGAGTCCTATAAGATCAGGGGCCCAAGCCCCAAAGTGCATATTTCCCCATATAACTCCCCTAAGCCATTTAAAATATCATCTATACATACATAATTATAGTATACCAATGTTGCTAACCAAAAATACACAATGCAAAGACCAATATTATCAATATGCTACTTTAAAATATGGCTACACAATGTCCACTACCATCACCACTACACAGCGAATACATATTATAATAAGCAATATTATTATAAGAAAGCTGACTACACAGACACAAATGGAACCAAGATTAAGCTGGCTGGCTTAGTGATAGAAAACAAAGAGTGGTTATTAATGGGGCATACTCAGATTGGGCCAGGGTTACTAGTGGGGTACCACAGGGTTCTGTATTGGGCCCCCTACTATTTAATATATTTATTAATGATCTAGTGGATGGCTTACACAGTAAAATATCAGTATTTGCAGATGATACAAAACTATGGAAGGTAGTTAACACAAAGGAGGACAGTTTGCAACTACAGACAGATTTGAGTAAATTGGAGAATTGAGCTGAAAAATGGCAAATGAGGTTTAACACAGATAAGTGTAAGGTTATGCACATGGGAAGGAGAAACAGATGCTATAATTACTTACTAAATGGAAAACTGCTGGGGAAATCAGACATGGAAAAAGACTTAGGCATCTTAGTCAATAAGAAGCTAAATTGGAGTGCCCAGTGTCAGGCAGCTGCCAGCAAAGCAAATAGGGTCATGGGATGCATTAGAAGAGGTCTGGGGACACGAGATGAAAACATAATTCTCCCTCTGTACAAATCACTCGTCAGACCACACTTGGAGTATTGTGTGCTATTTTGGACGTCGGTGCTCAAGAAAGACATTACTGAACTAGAAAGGGTTCAAAGGCGGGCTACTAAAATGATAAATGGAGTTGGTTCACTACAATACCCAGAAAGGTTATCAAAATTAGGTCTATTTACTCTAGAAAAGAGAAGACTTAGGGAAGACCTAATATATATGTACAAGTATATCAGAGGGCAATACAGAGATCTCTCCAATGAACTGTTTGTACTAAGGACTGTGACAAGAACAAGGGGGCATTCTCTTCGTTTGGAGGAAAGACAATTTCTGCACCAGCATAGAAGAGGGTTCTTCACGGTAAGAGCAGTGAGGCTCTGGAATTCTCTTCCTGAGGAAGTGGTGATGGCCAACTCATTGAATGAATTTAAGAAAGGAATGGATGCTTTTCTTGTGAGTAACAGTATACAAGGTTATGAATAACATAATATTATAGGTAGATGATTGACCCAGCTTAGGGGAAGGAATTTTTTCCCTATGGAGAAAATTGGCTTCTACTCTGTGGGTTTTTTGCCTTCCCCAGGATCAACAATGCAGAACAGCTGCACTAAAAATAGGCTGAACTAGATGGACATAAGTTCTTCCTTCAGCCTTCAAAACTATGTTACTATGTTATTACTACGTAGATAAGGGAACTGAGATATGGGAGCAAAACCGATCTTACTACAAAGATAAGGGAGCAGAACCAAGCTTAATACAGAGCTATAGGAGCAGAACCGAGACTACTACAGAGCTATGGGAGCAGAATCAAGCTTACTAGAGAGATATGGGAGTGGGTCGCCGTCCCATGGCCGTGGGGTACTCGGTACCGGGCCGGTGTCAGTGGGACGTGTCACAGCAGTGGTGACCCAGACCGTGGCCCTGGTCGCCCAAGTAATAGGAAGATGTGAATAGTGAAATTTAGTTAGATGAATAGTTCGTGACGCCACCTGTGGTGTTCGGCAAGGGAGGTGTTAAGCCGACACTGCATGCAGATCCTCCAGGACAGATGGCGTGGTGCAGCAATGATGGTATAGCCCTCCACAGGCAGGGCTGTTGTCCCAGGGCGGTGTAGATGTGGAGACACTTAGGTGATGTATTGTCTGGCGCAGGGGATGTAGCAGTGTCAGGCAGACGGACGCAGGAAGGAATGGAGGACACCAGGGCATGTACTTCCAAAGCTTTACTCACAGTCTGTAGTGCCCGCTTCTGTGCCGTGTCCTTCGGGTCAGGGACTCAGTCAACCTCCAGGCAAGATGGAAAGCTCCCTTCTACACTCCGCCAACTTATGTGCCTTTCCTGAAGGTCTCCTCTAAAGCGCCTTTAAGTGTGAAGATCTCCAGTACCGTGTTACACTGGAGTTCCTCCTGACAGATGTTCCCAAGAACTCTACTTCCACGGCAGACAGCTGTAGCCTGCTTCGTGGACTCTCTACTCCTAAGTCCCGGCTCTCTATCTGTATTGCTGTTGTGCCCTTTGGTCGCCCTCGCACACCAAGGGCAGCGGGGTACTCGGTACCGGGCCGGTGTCAAGGTGGGAATGTGTCACATCAGCGGTGACCCGGTCCGTGGCCCTGGGCGCCCAATATCAATGGCGGTGATGTTAATGGTGTTAAAGTTTATTAGAATAGTTCGTGACGCCACCCGTGGTGTTTGGCAAGTAAGATGTTGAGCCAACGCTGCATGCAGATCCGCTGGGACTGATGGTGTGGTGCAGCAAAGATGGTGTAGCTCCCCACAGGTGGAGCTGTAGTCCCAGGGCAGTGTAGGTGCAATGGATGAGGAGAGGCGCAGAATGGTATGGAGGCTGGTACCCAGGTGTAGTGGTGCGGGAATAACTGGAGGACACCCGAGTATGTGGTTCCAAAGCTTTACTCACTGTTTGCAGTTCACTCCACTGCCTGCCTCCGTACTGTGTTCTCCAGGTCAGGGCTCCAGCCAACCTCCAGGCAGGATAGGATTCTCCCTTCCACACTCCGCCAACACGTACCTTACTGAATGACTCCTCCAATGCGCCTTTAGGTGCGAAGCACTCCAGTACTTAGTTACCCTGGAATGCCTCTCTCTAGGTGTTCCTAGTCTTTGCTTGTATGACAGACAGCTGTAGCCTGCTTCGGGGACTCCTCACTGCGTCCTGGCTCTCTATTCAGTTGCTGTTGTGTCCTGTTGTGAGTTCATTTTCCCCTTCGTCACTGAGGTCTGGTGAACTCTCTATTCTGGTAAAGGAAGGTAATGAGTCTGATTATCAGGCACCTGAGCCTGATGATGATGACTGGCTGAGTGGAGTCAAGGACTGGATATAAGGCTGCCGACGCCCTTCTGCCCTGCGGGTGATTTCTCTGTGGACTTCTAGGAGACCAGTCTGATTCCTGCTCCTCTAAAGCTAAGTTTTCTGCTTTGCCTGTTAGCATTTGTGTTTGTTTTTGTTTGCCTTGCTTTTCTGGATTCTGCCATTCCCTGCTGGGGTGAGCTGAATCTCCTTTTGCCGGTTGCTCTGTCTTCAGAATATTCCTGAGTACTGACATAGCTTTTTGAAGCCTAGCGTCTTCAGGGCCTTTTTCACTGTCAGTTTGTTGGCTCTTATTTTCATAGGGTTTTTCACGGATTGCAGACAGCAGCCTTCCTGTCCTTTCCTATCTAGTTAGCTTGGGCCCCGTCTTTGCTCAGTCTATCTTTCTGTCTGTGTTAGGCTATGTGCCCACGCTAGCATTTTTAAACGCTCAGGAAAAGGATCCCCTTCCCAGAAATCGCGCGTCTTTTTCCGCGCGTTTTTTGCGCGATTTTTGACACGCAATTTCTGGGATCATTGGGGATGGCTAAAAATGCTCAGCAATGCGGAAATTAATGAGCATGCTGCGTTTTTAGCCGCTAAGCGATTCCTGAGCGGTTAAAAACGCATGCATTGGCACAAAAAGCCAAAAACGCATGCTAATTAATTTGATGCATCTTTTAAGCATTTCTGCAGCGTCTGAGCCGGCTCAAACGCTGCAGAAACGCTTAAAAAAACGCATTGTGTGCACACAGCCTTAGTGTTCTTTCTTCTTGCTTCACCGTCATTATATGTTGGGGGCTGCTTTATGCTTTGGGGTCTGCTCTGGGGCAGTTTAGATTTCCCTTTCTGTCTTTAGGCTTTATAGTCCTCCGGCTGTGATCGTGGGGTCTAGGGCATCGTAGGAACCCCCCACGGCTACTGCTAGTTGTGTTGATAGGTTCAGGGGTCTGCAATCCGATAGCTGCCAACTTCTCTGGTTTTCTGGACTTAGCTAGCATTTCTATTTTTGCCTCCTACGGTGACTCATTCATAACAGTGTCCCAAGTCTATGATGGAAGCAAGGTGTTAGCGGATCACTACTCCTCCGGTGTCTGTTGCCGGACATAAAGATCCAATCAACCTCGGGGACCGGGCCCCGGCCTTTGCGCTCTCTGGATTGGAAGGGTTCTCTATCTTTCTTCAACCAGCTTCCCACTGTCCTTCTATTCTCCTTCGTTCCGATCTGTTCTATCTGTCTTATGGAAGGTTAGGTTATCAATCTTATCAATCTCTTTCTCTGTTTTTCTCGTACCAGCAGCCCAGATCACTGGGACCTGCTGCAGCACATCCTTCAGACACCCATCTTCTCTCTTCTCTCTCCAACTAACCAACCAACTCCTCCCTAACTCTCACTCTTCCCACTCTTTTATATCATCTCACTCCACCCGCCTCCCAACACATCTCATGTTATGAAGCAGGGTTCCACGAGGGGTGCTCTGCTAACCCCCAGCCTGAAGCTGTTAGGTGGCCCCATTGAACTATCCTGTGTGTGGAATGCAGGTGTGGAGGTCAGGAGTTCCCACCTTACCTGGATGGTGGGGCACTACACCTTAGGAGAAGGTGCAGTACCTCTGTGGCGACTGAAGCCTCAGGGGCGCCACATACCCCCCGTTAAACACAGCACGTCCGCGGGTTGTAAGACAACAAAAGGTACAATACAGGAACACACAAAAATTTTTAAATGCTATTCAACAATACTTATCTAATCTTCCTAATTACATTTCTTAAACATTACAAACAGCTTAACTTCCTATCTTAGTATCAAAAATTTACTTAAGTGCAATTCATAGTTCAAAGTGCAATTATTCTTTCTCTCTCTTTCTACTGGATGCAAGACACTGACTATCTGTACTTGGCCTGTCACCTGTCACTTTCAATTCTTCAGTCTTTATTCAATTCTCACATTCTATCTCAAAACTTTTCTAATTCCCTGTATCAAATATTCTATAAAAGACATTTACTTTCCACAAGACACAACATTATCAAATAGGTTATCATAAAACAATCAAAGATTCTTGCAAAGTGTGATGTGAGACTTAGGTAGATCTCCTGGAGTGGACCCGCTGGACCATGGCAACGAATCTCCCACGGGCGAGCTGGCCAGGTGGACCACCCCTATACAGGGAGTGTTTGGGGCAGGCCCGCGGGTAACTATCACCACGGCAGCTGGTACCCAGAGAGAATACAGGAGAGCTGGCAAGGGGCCAGAGATGCTGGCGGAGGACCTCCCCAGAAACAAGAATACGGATGGCGGACAGGTCAGGAACACAGGCGATACGGAGGGAAGCAGGCACGAACTGGAGAACTCAGCCAGGGGACCAGGACAGACCGGAGCACGAGCTCAGACTTCCAGATCCTAGGAGAGAGGACAGTGGAGAAGACGGGTAAGCTACAGGCAGGGAGGCAACGGGGGTGCACACAGAGACAAGGGCCAGAATCACCGCCAGCAGGAAGAGGCCGCCTGATATAGGGAGTCATGGCAGGGACTTCCAGGTCATGACCCCTCCCAGCGCAAGGTGAGGAGAGCGCGCGGCCTCAGGAGGGGTAGAGAGCACGCGTGCTCCTGACCACAGTGTGTGCACGCACGCCCGCCGAGGAACAGGAAGCTGAACCGGGGCGCGCGCCCGACGGGACACAGGAGACCAGGCAGGAGCGAGTGCCGGGAACAAGAGACGGGGAAAGGAGGAGCGCGGAGAAGGCCGAGGCAGCTGGGACCGCGGCGTGGAGGCCGCCAGAGAGTGGGCAGACTGCCGGCAGAAGAGAAGGTATTGGTAGGGGCTGCGGCGGCAGCAGCGTGACAGTACCCCCCTCCCTACGTGCCCCCCTCCGCAGAGTGGAAAAAACTTAGCCAAAATTCGAGGAGCCCGAATATTCTCCCGAGGCTCCCAGGACCTCTCCTCAGGACCAAAGCCCTTCCAATCGACCAGAAAAAAGGTCCTCCCCCTTCGCTTCTTCATGGTCAAAATGTCTTTAACCTCAAACTCATTGTCAGCGGAGACAGGCGGCGGCGACTGAGTGGCAGAGGTTTGAGGATGACCGGTTTTAGAAGGGAGACAAGAAAAGCACTGGGGATGCGAAGTGAGGCGGGAAGTCGCAGTTTGTAGGAGACGTCGTTAATACGAGCCAATACCTCAAAGGGTCCAATATAGCGGGGACCCAGTTTATGTGAAGGGATCTTGAGACGAATGAACTTGGAGGACAGCCAAACTTTAGCACCAGGGTGATATGGCAGGGAATCCAGGCGCCTTTTGTCTGCGTGTCTCTTTACCTTGTCGCGTGCTAACTCGAGAGCGGCCTTTGTCTCCTGCCAGATCCTGGAGAAATCCCCGGACAGATCAGCCGCCAGTACACCCGAGGCAGAGGGAACCGGTAGAGGTACACCCGGATGCTGCCCGTAGACAACAAAAAAAGGAGATTTGCCAGAAGACTCGCTGACGTGGTTATTATAGGCGAACTCTGCCCACGGGAGTAAGTCTGACCAGTCATCCTGGTGGGCATTAGAAAAGTGCCGGAGATAGTTCACCAAATTCTGGTTAGTCGGCTCCGCTTGACCATTGGACTGTGGGTGGTAAGATGAGGAGAAGTCAAGTGTGACATCCATCGACTTGCATAGGGCTCTCCAAAATCGAGAGGTAAATTGGACTCCTCTGTCAAAAACAATATGTTGGGGTAGTCCATAGAGACGGAAGATGTGGTGAACGAAAACTTTTGCCAAGTCTCGTGCTGAAGGTAACCCGGGGAGAGAGATGAAATGTGCCATCTTAGAGAATCTGTCTACCACCACAAGGACGACGGTACAATCTGCAGACCTGGGTAGATCGGTAATGAAATCCATGGCAATGTGTTGCCAAGGGGACAATGGAACTGGAAGCGGATGCAGAATACCGGAAGGCAAATGCCTAGGCACCATGGTTTTAGCACAGGACGGACAGGAAGCGACAAAATCTCGGACATCCAGGGGAAGAGTCGGCCACCAGTAGTAGCGGGAGACAAGGACAAGTGTTTTTTTAAGGCCGACATGACCAGCAAGTTTGGAAGCATGCCCCCAGTGTAGGATCTGTCTTCGGTCCATCTCTGCCACGAAAGTCTTACCACGTGGCGGCGAGACGAGAGAGAGAGGTGCCACCGTGATGAGCCTGGAGGGATCGAGATATGTGTGGGTTCCTCCTCCAAATCTGCAGAAAGGAAGGACCTGGACAAAGCATCAGCCTTGAGGTTCTTGTTGCCGGGACGAAAGTGCAGATCAAAATCGAATCGGCCAAAGAACAGAGACCACCTGGCCTGCCGAGGATTGAGTCTGTGCCGATTCAAGGTAAGTCAGATTTTTATGGTCCGTGTAGATTGTAAACGGATGTAGGGCTTCCTCTAATAAGTACCTCCATTCCTCCAGAGCTAATTTGATGGCAAGCAGTTCCCGGTCTCCGATGGAATAGTTTCGCTCCGAAGTGAAGAAGGACTTGGAAAAGAAACCGCACGTAACAAGTCTACCAGAGGGAGATTTTTGAGACAGAACTGCTCCGGCCCCAGTTGCGGAAGCATCCACCTCGAGGATGAAAGCTTTATTGGCTTCTGGGCGATGGAGCACGGGTGCCATGGCGAATGCGTGTTTCAGAGACAAGAAGGCGTTCTCGGCTTCAGGGGACCAGGCGTGCGGATTAGCTCCCTTACGGATCAAAGAGGAGATAGGACCAGTCAAAGAGGAAAAATGAGGAATGAACTGCCGGTAGTAATTTGCGAAGCCAAGAAATCGCTGAATGGCTTTTACCCCATGGGGACGCGGCCAGTTAAGCACGGCAGATACTTTCTCCGGGTCCATGCATAAGCCTGAGTCAGAGATGACGTATCCTAGGAATGGAAGGGTGGACTGTTCAAAGGTGCATTTCTCCAGCTTAGCATATAGGCAATTCTCCCTTAGGCGTAACAGTACTCGACGGACATCTCTCCTGTGGGCGGGCAGATCGGGAGAGAAGACGAGGATATCGTCCAGATATACGACCACACAGGAGTACAGAAGGTCTCGGAAAATGTCATTTACAAATTCCTGAAAGACTGCGGGGGCGTTGCACAAACCGAATGGCATGACGAGATACTCGTAGTGCCCATCCCTGGTGTTAAAAGCGGTATTCCATTCATCTCCGGAGCGAATACGGATGAGATTGTAGGCTCCACGGAGATCCAGTTTGGTAAAGATTTGCACCCCTCGCAGCCGGTCGAATAACTCGGGGATGAGAGGTAGGGGGTATTTGTTCTTGATAGTGATTTCATTAAGACCCCGATAGTCGATACACGGGCAAAGGGACCCATCCTTCTTCTTGACAAAAAAGAAACCTGCTCCGGCGGGTGAAGATGACTTCCGGATAAAGCCCCTGGCCAAATTCTCCTGAACGTACTCAGTCATGGCTTGGAATTCGAGCGGACTCAAAGGATAGATTCGCCCCTGGGGCGGAGTTGAACCTGGAACAAACTCGATCGGGCAATCACATGGCCAGTGCGGTGGAAGAGTCTCTGCCTCCTTTTTGTCAAAGACGTCAGCAAAGGCCCAGTAGGCCGGGGGCAGATCCGCTGGACCCAAGGCAGGTAGCGAAGTCATGAGAGGTTGTACCGGAAGAAGACATTTAGTCTGGCAGAAACGACTCCAACGAAGAATGTCTCCAGAGCGCCAATCCAAGACGGGTGTGTATCCTCAACCATGGAAGACCCAGAAGCAAGGTGTGGGACAGTGACGGCAGCACGAAGAAGGCTATCTTCTCACGGTGCAGGACCCTGATCTGTAACTCCACCTCTTCGGTGACCAAAGTGACGGTCTCGTGCAGGGGAACACGGTCGACTGAAGCTAACTGCTGGGGAACCTCCAAGGACCTGACAGGTATCTGCAATCTTTTTACCGCCTCGAGTTGGATGAAGTTCCCTGCAGCCCCTGAGTCAATATAGGCCACCTCAGAAAAACGTTTGGATCCCAGGACAAACAAAACAGAGAGGGTCAAGGGTAGAGAGGT
This sequence comes from Dendrobates tinctorius, assembly GCF_039654945.1. Classification (NCBI taxonomy): domain Eukaryota; kingdom Metazoa; phylum Chordata; class Amphibia; order Anura; family Dendrobatidae; genus Dendrobates; species Dendrobates tinctorius. The sequence goes on along the minus strand of NW_027361790.1, from coordinate 8,369,484 downwards.
ATCACAGACACCTAGGGAGGCCTCTCTTACCTGTCCTAGGCTGAGGTGTTTCCCAGCCTCACTGGACAGGAACGCAGAAGATGGGAGGCGCTGCCACAATAGAGACAAAGACCATGTGTAAGTCTCTCCTGGCGACGCAGCTCCGCTGGTCTGAGTCAGTCCACTTGCATGGGCTCCAAAGCTGACGCCACGGTGGTAGGTCGTGGGCGAGGAGGACTGCGTGGAGAAGGGGAAAAACGAGAAGGCCTTCTCTCCCTGGCGGCTTCGCGGGAGCACTCCTGGAAACGCAGATCAATTCGCGTTGCCAGAGAGATGAGGTCCTCCAAAGACGTGGGTGTGTCTCTCCCAGCCAACTCGTCTTTGATTCGAGCCGACAAGCCGCGCCAAAAAGCCCCCACTAGAGCCTCGTTGTTCCATCCAAGCTCGGAGGACACTGTACGGAACTGGATGGCATACTGCCCCACAGAGAGAGCACCCTGGCGGAGGTTAAATAAGGACTCGGTGGCCGAGACCAGGCGACCGGGCTCATCGAAGACTCTACGAAAGGTCTCTAAGAAGGTCGCAAGCTGGGAGACTAACGGGTCGTCACGTTCCCACAAGGGATTTACCCAAGCCAGCGTCTCACCCTCCAAATGGGATACCACAAAGGGCACCTTGGCCCGGTCGGTAGGATACTGCAGGGGCGTCAACTCAAAATGCAGCTGGCATTGGCTAATGAACTGCCGCCTGAACAGGGGCAGCAGCAGCGGTCTGGAGAGCTAGTAGGAGTTTATCCACCGAGGCCATGTAATTCAGAATGTGGGCCTGGGTGTCGCGCTGCTGGGCAAGCTCCTGCTGGAGGCTGGAGATCTGAGAGGCAGTCCCTGGATCGGAGGCTTGCAAAGAGGAAAGACGGGACTCCATAGATTTGAGGAATGACATGATCCTCGCCTGATTTTCTCGGAGGAACAAAAGTTCCTTCTGGGTCGGGGTACCAGCGGGATCCATGGCCTGATTATTCTGTGATTTGAGACTTAGGTAGATCTCCTGGAGTGGACCCGCTGGACCGTGGCAACGAACCTCCCACGGGCGAGCTGGCCAGGTGGACCACCCCCTATACAGGGAGTGTTTGGGGCAGGCCCCGCGGGTAACTATCACCACGGCAGCTGGTACCCAGAGAGAATACAGGAGAGCTGGCAAGGGGCCAGAGGTGCTGGCGGTGGACCTCCCCAGAAACAGGAATACAGATGGCGGACAGGTCAGGAACACAGGAGAGACGGAGGGAAGCAGGCACGAACTGGAGAACTCAGCCAGGGGACCAGGACAGACCGGAGCATGAGCTCAGACTTCCAGATCCTAGGAGAGAGGACAGTGGAGAAGACAGGTAAGCTACAGGCAGGGAGGCAACGGGGGTGCACACAGAGACAAGGGCCAGAATCACTTAGCAGGGCACAAGTGATAATCAGGCACCGCCAGCAGGAAGAGGCGGCCTGATATAGGGAGTCGTGGCAGGGACTTCCGGGTCATGACCCCTCCCAGCGCAAGGTGAGGAGAGCGTGTGGCCTCAGGAGGGGTAGAGAGCGTGTGTGCTGCAGACCACAGTGTGCGCGCGCGCCCGCCGAGAAACAGGAAGCTGGACCGGGGCGCGCGCCTGACGGGACACAGGAGACCGAGCCGGAGCGGGCGCCGGGAACGAGAGACGGGGAAAGGAGGAGCGCGGAGAAGGCCGAGGCAGCCGGGACCGCGGTGTGGAGGCCGCCAGAGAGTGGGCAGACTGCGGCAGAAGAGAAGGTATCGGAGGAGGCTGCGGCGGCAGCAGCGTGACACAAAGGTGCTGAACATTGCTCCCAGCCAGGCTTTCTTGCTGTGTCCCTTGAGGTAGACATCATTCCTCGAAAAGTGTCCATGCAAAAACATTATCTTCGCAAAGTGTCTTTATATGTAAAACCAAGAAAGGGCACCTAAAGAGGTGCAACTATTTACAATAAAACTTTTTGGATTAATCAGTGTCTATGATCTCCACAGTTCCATTTCAAAAGCAACGCTGCCAATCAAAACTGGGCAACATGATGAACAAAAAGGCAAAGGCACAACTGGTGCAACAAACCCTCCTGGGTAACAAGATTTAGTAAATTATTTCAATTGTGGTCCCCTCCTGGGGTTCTGGTAGCTGAACTGGAATTGTTCTCAGAGGTGGTATCTTCGTCCCGTTGGCTACTTGCTAGCCGCATATACTCAATCTCCCATACAGAGGGATAGGGACTGTTGGGGCGCAGGGAAAGGGCCATGGATATTTCTACTGTCTGTGGGGATATGGGTCCCTCCAGTTCCATAGGAAGTTCAGGAGATGGTGCCGCAGCCCGAGGCCGCCAGCCAGGAACAACTTGATCATCTCCCCTATAGGCACTGCAGCCGGGGATCGTCGGCGAAGGTCAGTGGGCCCGTTCCTATCTGTGGGTTCCGCTCCCAAAACCAGGGTCAGACCGGGGGTAGCGATCATACCTGGCGTTTCCAGCCGCGGTTCCGGCTCTGCTTCCTGGTGGTAGATGGCAGCAGCCGCAACTCCCGGAGTGACTGGTGGAGTAGGCCGCAGTTGGATCCGTGCCGGGACCAGGCCGGTCTCAGCTGGGGTTGATGGTGGAGGCCGGTGCCACCGCGCCCGATCCAGGCAGAGACACGGTCCCGGTCCTCCATTCTGTTCCAGAGCCTTCATGTATCTCCTCCGGACGTGGCTCCCCCAATGACAATATCTGTTGTGAGGCGGTGGCAGACGCAGCTGAGGATGAATCAGCGGTCGCAACCTCCGCGTAGGCGGACTAGGGGCGAGTGACTTCTCCCCTCCCTGTTCTTCTGTCTTCTCATCTGCTTTCATGATGGCATTCTGGCGTTCTCCTCGCTCCGCCCTTCTGCTCACCAGAGGCTTCATCTGCCCCTCCTTCTGGGGGCGGCGTCTTCTTCCAGCGCCTCCATACCAAGCCAGTGTACGAACCCCTCGGGGGGGGTGGGCCATGCATCGGTCACATAGTAATTCAGGCAGGGATGGCCCAAGACTCTTCGCAGTCTTTTCTTAGGACCTCCCATCTCTTCACGCCCTTCTTCTCCGCACCAGTGGCCATTTCTAATGTCCATTTTACAGTCTATTTAATTTGGTCTTCTGCACATTTTCAAAAGTTGTAAATCCAAGGCACACAGAACCCGATGGCATTGGGTCTCGTCATCCTGTTCGTGACGCCAAAATTGGGTCGCCCTCGCACACCCAGGGCAGCGGGGTACTCGGTACCGGGCCGGTGTCAAGGTGGGAATGTGTCACAGCAGCGGTGACCCGGTCTGTGGCCCTGGGCGCCCAATATCAATGGCGGTGATGTTAATGGTGTTAAAGTTTATTAGAATAGTTCGTGACACCACCCGTGGTGTTTGGCAAGTAAGATGTTGAGCCAACGCTGCATGCAGATCCGCCGGGACTGATGGTGTGGTGCAGCAAAGATGGTGTAGCTCCCCACAGGTGGAGCTGTAGTCCCAGGGCAGTGTAGGTGCAATGGATGAGGAGAGGCGCAGAATGGTATGGAGGCTGGTACCCAGGTGTAGTGGTGCGGGAATAATTGGAGGACACCCGAGTATGCGGTTCCAAAGCTTTACTCACTGTTTGCAGTTCACTCCACTGCCTGCCTCCGTACTGTGTTCTCCAGGTCAGGGCTCCAGCCAACCTCCAGGCAGGATAGGATTCTCCCTTCCACACTCCGCCAACATGTACCTTACTGAACGACTCGTCCAATGCGCCTTTAGGTGCGAAGCACTCCAGTACTTGGTTACCCTGGAATGCCTCTCTCTAGGTGTTCCTAGTCTTTACTTGTATGACAGACAGCTGTAGCCTGCTTCGGGGACTCCTCACTGCGTCCCGGCTCTCTATTCAGTTGCTGTTGTGTCCCAAGTCTATGATGGGAGCAAGGAGTTAGCGGATCACTACTCCTCCGGTGTCTGTTGCCGGACATAAAGATCCAATCAACCTCGGGGACCGGCCCCGGCCTTTGCGCTCTCTGGACTGGAAGGGTTCTCTATCTTTCTTCAACCTGCTTCCCACCGTCCTTCTATTCTCCTTCATTCCGATCTGTTCTATCTCTCTTATGGAAGGTTAGGTTATCAATCTTATCAATCTCTTTTTCTGTCTTTCTCGTGCCAGCAGCCCAGATCACTGGGACCTGCTGCAGCACGTCCTTCAGACACCCATCTTCTCTCTTCTCTCTCCAACTAACCAACCAACTCCTCCATAACTCTCACTCTTCCCACTCTTTTATATCATCTCACTCCACCCGCCTCCCAGCACATCTCGTGTTACGAAGCAGGGTTCCACGAGGGGTGCTCTGCTAACCCCCAGCCTGAAGCTGTTAGGTGGCCCCACTGAACTATCCTGTGTGTGGAATGCAGGTGTGGAGCGTGGTCAGGTGTTCCCACCTTACCTGGATGGTGGGGCACTACACCTTAGGAGAAGGTGCAGTACCTCTATGGCGACTGAAGCCTCAGGGGCGCCACACCCTCAAGTCTTAGATGGGAGTAGTGCATTTACAGCCCACTACTCCACTGGTGTCTGCTGCAGAACCATTAGCGTTCGTACAACCTCGGGGACCGGGAGCCGGCCTTTCGCTTAGAACTTCTAGGCAGGGTTCTTCCTCTAACCCACGTCCTCTGTGTTCCCTTTTACTCCTACGTTCCGTGCTTGTCCTTTCCCTTCTATGGAAGCTCAGGCTTCAGGTCAACGTCCTTCTCCTTCTTTTCTTTCCTTTCCCGTGCCAGCGTCGGCAAGGGAGGCGTTAAGCCGACGCTGCATGCAGATCCTCCAGGACAGATGGTGTGGTGCAGCAATGATGGTATAGCCCTCCACAGGCAGCGCTGTTGTCCCAGAGCAGTATAGATGTGGAGACACTTAGGTGATGTAGTGTCTGGCGCAGGGGATGTAGCAGTGTCAGGCAGACGGACGCAGGAAGGAATAGAGGACACCAGGGCATGTAGTTCCAAAGCTTTACTCACAGTCTGTAGTGCCCGCTTCTGTGCCATGTTCTCCGGGTCAGGGACTCAGTCAACCTCCAGGCAAGATGGAAAGCTCCCTTCCACACTCTGCCAACTTATGTGCCTTTCCTGAACGTCTCCTCTATAGCACCTTTAAGTGTGAAGATCTCCACTACCGTGTTACACTGGAGTTCCTCCTGACAGATGTTCCCAAGAACTCTACTTGCATGGCACACAGCTGTAGCCTGCTTCGGGGACTCTCTACTCCTAAGTCCCGGCTCTCTATCCTTATTGCTGTTGTGCCCTCAAGTCGTAGATGGGAGTAGTGCATTTACAGCCCACTACTCCACCAGTGTCTTCTGCAGAACCATTAGCGTTCGTACAACCTCGGGGACCGGGCCCCGGCCTTGCACTTAGAACTTCTAGGCAGGATTCTTCCTCTAACCCACGTCCTCTGTGTTCCCTTTTACTCCTACATTCCGTGCTTGTCCTTTCCCTTCTATGGAAGCTCAGGCTTCAGGTCAACGTCCTTCTCCTTCTTTCCTTTCCTTTCCTTTCCTTTCCCGTGCCAGCTGGCTCAGGTCACTGAGGCAGCTGCAGCACTTCTTCTTCCATCCCTTCTTCCAGGGATCCCCACTCCTCCCGAGTGGCTTCCTTCCTCACTGACCTCCTGTCAGACTGACTTGTCATTCTAAACCATCCCACTCATATATATATTCTGAACTCCACCCACCTCCCAGCACGTCTAGTGTTCCAAGAAGGGAACCACCAAAGGTGCTCTGCCTCTCTCTAAGCAAAGAGCCGCAATGTGGTTGTGGTGAACTACTCTATTGTGTGGGGTGCGAGTGTTGGAGCGTGGTCAAGAGCCTCCGACTTACCTGGATGGTGGGGCACCACACCTAAGGAGAAGGTGCAGTACCTCTGTGGCGACTGAGCCTCAGGGGCGCCACAGGAGCAGAACTGAGCTTATTACAGAGCTATGGGAGCAGGATCAAGCTTAATAGAGGGATATGGGAGCAGAACCGAGCTTACTACAGAGCTATGGGAGCAGTACCGAACTTACTACAGAGCTATGGGAGCAGAACCGAGCTTACTACAGAGATATAGGAGTGGGACTGAGCTTACTACAGAGCTATGGGCGCAGAACAGAGCTTACTAGAGAGATATGGGAGCAGAACCGAGCTTACTAGAGTGATATGGGAACAGCACCAAGCTTACTACAGCTCTATGGGAGCAGAATCAAGCTTACTACAAAAATAAGGGAGCAGAACCAAGCTTGCAACAGAGCTATGGAAGCAGAACCGAGATTACTACAGAGCTATGAGAACAGAACCAAGTTTACAAAAGAGCTATGGAAGCAGAACTGAGCTTACTAGAGAGATATGGAAGCAGAACCGAGCTTACTAGAGAGATATGGGAGCAGAACCAAGCTTACTAGAGTGATATGGGAACATAACAAACCTTACTAAGGATCTGTGGGAGCAGAAACAAGCTTACTACAGAGCTATGGGAGCAGAGCCGAGCTTACTACAGAGATATGGGAGCAGAACCGAGCTTACTACAGACATATGGAAGCAGACCCGAGCTTATTACCGAGATATGGGAGCAGAACCAAGCTTACTAGAGAGATATGGGGGAGGAACCGAGCTTACTACAGAGTTAAGGGAGCAGAACTGAGCTTGCTACAGTGATATCAGACCAGAACCCAGCTTACTACAGAGATATCAGTCCAGAACTGAGCTTATGGAGCGCCCACCAGGGCCGTGGGGAACTCGGTACCAGGCAGTTCTTAAAGGGGAAGTGTCACGATAGCGGTGACCTGGTCCGTGGCCCTGGGCATCCAATGAAAATGTTCAATAAAGTTTATAGTGGATGATTTAAAAGGAAATTAGTTCATGATGCTACCTGTGGTATTCGGCAAATAAGGTGTTAGCCGACCCGGCTTCAGAGTCCGATGGGGCTGATGGTGATGCAGTAGAGTTGTTACAGCTCTCCACAGGTAGAGCTAGGCCCCAGGGTAATTGTATGTGTAAGTGATGAGATGATGGTGGTTGTAGTGCAGGGCAGATGGTATAGCAAACAAATCTGAGGACACATCAGGGTTGTATTTCCTTTACCTTTACTGAATTTATAGAGGTGCCGATGGGAGCACTGGTTACAGGTGTCAATGAAGGTCCAGGCAGCCCGAAGCAACTTAGGATCCACTCAGCCAGGTGGCTTGGAGGCCTCCTTACTGCGCTGCTCTATTTGAGGTCCTTGCTGCCTAAAGCTCAGCTCAGTCCTCTGTTCCTCTCACTGTCTTTTAGAAAACGTTACTCGCATGACAGGCAGCTTGAGCTTTTCACAGGAGTCGCTCCTCGTGGCATCTCCGGGCTCTATCCTGCTGCTGTGCCTTCAGGTGTGTGATAGGGGCCAGAAGACCTGCAATCTGTCCTCCGGATTTAGCTGATGAGACTGTAGTGCTCTGCAGCTATAGACTCTGTTGTCCAGTTCTAGCACTGAGCTCTGGGATGAGCGTGGTCACAACTCCTCTTCCCAAGCTTCCCTATACTTTTATCTTCCTCTCTGACTCAGAATGCACTCTAGTCTGGGGACAAGCTTCTCACTCGTCCAGTTCCCAGCACTGACTGACTGAAACTCTAACTAACTTCCTCCTCCTGACCAGATAGAGCAGCTCCCCTCAAGTCAGGTTCAGAGTTCCCCCTGCTGGCCTAGAGCAGGATCTGTGTTGCATGCTGTGTATACCTGGCCAGGGGATCCCTCCTTGCTTCAGGCCTGACATTATCCCCTGTGAGGAAGGCAATGCCCTTGTGGCTACCGGACTCCTGTGGTGCCACACTTACAACAGAGATAAGGGAGCAGAGCCAAGCTTACTACAGAGATAAGGGAGCAGAACGGAGCTTACTAGGTCTACTACATAGATACGGGAACAGAACCAAGCATACAGCATATATATGGTCCCTGAATCTAGATTACTACATCGATAGAGTACGAGAACCAAGCTTACTAGAGAGATAATGGGAGCAGAACCAAGCTTACTAGAGAGATATGGGAGCAGAACTGAGCTTACTAGAGCTATGGTGGAAGAACTGAGCTTACTACAGAGATAAGGGAGCAGAATCAAGCTTATGTGATAATCATGTGGGAATAGTGGATGAGGGCAGGTATATCTCGCCCAGATTCCTTTCCTATGTGGCCTAGTCTGGTTAGTATCGCACCTGCTTGCTAATGAATAATGGGAGGTGGATATAAAAGGATGCCAGGTGGTTGTGTGAGTGTCTCAGCCTGGGAACACAGAGAGCCTGTCTGTGTGAGAGACACACGTGAGTGAAAGCAGTGCCCACTGCAACTGTGGTTTGGCTGGACGGGAGAAGCCCGCCAGTTGGTAGTTAGGTTGTCCATTGTTTAGTTAGTGCCGGACAGGCAAGGATTTGTTTTATGTTTTTTTTCTTTATGCATTGCTTTCACCGTTAATAAACCTGACCCAGTGTCAGTTATACCCGGACCCCGACTCTGCGCCTGAGTTTCATGCTGAACGCACGTGACCTTTGACCCCAGCAAAGCCGATCCCGGAGTGTTTTATCACACTTGCTACAGAGATATCAGACCAGAACCAACTAGGTCTGGTATATAGATACGGGAACAGAACCAAGTTTACAGCATAGATATGGTTTCAGAATCTAGATTACTACATTCATAGAGTCCCTGTTCCCACCATATGTATAGTATGATGGCTCCAGTTCCCCCATATATATAGTAGGATGGCCCCAGTTCCCCATATATATAGTAGGATAGCCCTAGTTCCTCCGTATATCTAGTAGGATGGCCCCAGTTCTCCCCATATATATAGTATCATAGCCCCAGTTCTCCCCATATATAAATTATGATCGCCCCAGTTCCTCCTTGTAACGCCGGTGTGTTTGTACTTTGCTTCCCCGGCGTTACTCTGCATGTCTGCATTAACCCTTTGCTCCTCTCCTCCTAACTAGCAGGGATACTGTTGCCTGTTACCGTTATGGATGCTGCTCAGGTCCCTGCCCCGCTGCGTAGCCGTACATGCGTGCGTGGCTCAGCTGCTTTGCAAGACCACCCGCTGGTGCGGTCCCTGGCTGCTGCTGTGGAAAGCTATCGGTGGGTTAATAGGTCCTCTACATTGTGTATGGCTTACCACGTATGTTCAGGCTTGCAGCTCTCGCCAGGTGTCCTCTGCAATGCTGATTTGTTTGGCCTTGCTTAGGGTGCGCGCGGCCACACCTCCCCTGCTTTTATGAGGAATGGGTGTGTGCTACAATTGCTGCTCCAGCCTATCACTGTGAGGCAGCTGCTATATAAAGTTCCCTCCCCCTTTGGGGCATCGCCAGAGCTTCGCATTGAGTTCCTGAACCTAGCGATGTGAGTATGTGTGTTCAGCTCCTGCTCTGATTGTGATCAGTTCTGGGGGAGCTGGTGCTCTTTGTCCCCATGTGAACTGTGTTTTGCCACCTGCCAGGAGGCAGAATATCCTGGCCCTCGGCCCTGTCCGCCTTCCCAGGAGGCAGAATATCCTGGCCCTTGTCCGCCCTCCCAGAAGGCAGAATATCTTGGTCCCTGTGTTTGTGTGGAGTCTTGCCTTGCACCTGTGTCTTGTTCCCTGAATCCTGGATCCTGAATTTGTTCCTGCACCTGACTCTGTCTGAATTGTGTCTTGTTTCTTTGCCTGCTCTGGGGGCAGTAATACCAAGATCGCCCTTCCTGGAGGCTGCATATCCAGGCCCGTCTATGTTGTGTCTTGTTCCCTGAATTCTGGACCAGCTCCTTTACCTGACCCTGTCTGAACTATGTCCTCTGTGGGATGTTCCTGAGGTCCCTTCATGTCTTGAACCCTGTGCCCAGTGACTGTGACTCTATGCTACCTGACTTGCTGTGATTTAACCTGGGTTCATCTAGGAAGTAGGAGTCCGGTGTGTCCGCTGGGTTTCTGCCACTCTGTGCTCAGCTGGGGATTCAGTGCAATTCCCTGCCAGTTCCAGTCCAACCCGGCAGGGATTGCACCAGACCGCTGGGGTTCCTTTCTAGGTCTCTGCCAGATGACCGGAGCCTGATGACCACGGCCTGATGTCCGGTGTCTGACGACCCCTTCCAGATGTGCTGTGCCTGATGTCCTCTGCCAGATGTCCGGATCCTATGCTTCTCTGCCCGATGTCCGGAGCCTGCCGATCGCTGCCAGTGGTCCGGAGCCTGATGACTGCGGCCTGATGTCCGTAGCTGATGCCCGCAGCCTGATGTCCGGATCCTGTCGGTCGCTGCCAGATGTCTGGAGTCCGATGCCAGTGTGCTGATGCTCTATCTAAGATCCGAGTCCTGATGCCCTGCCTGTGTCCTGATGTCCAGTCCATGTTCCTGGTGTCCTGATGTCCGTGTTCCTGGTGTCCTGATGTCCGTGTTCCTGGTGTCCTGATGTCCGTGTTCCTGGTGTCCTGATGTCCGTGTTCCTGGTGTCCTGATGTCCGTGTTCCTGGTGTCCTGATGTCCGTGTTCCTCGTGTCCTGATGTCCGTGTTCCTGGTGGCCTGATGTCCGTGTTCCTGGTGGCCTGATGTCCGTGTTCTTGGTGGCCTGATGTCCGTGTTCCTGGTGGCCTGATGTCCGTGTTCCTGGTGGCCTGATGTCCGTGTTCCTGGTGGCCTGATGTCCATGTTCCTGATGTCCAGTCCGTGTTCCTGATGTTCTGCCCGTGTCCCGATGTTCCGCCAATTATCTGAGGTCCACCCAGTGATGACGTCCTTCTCGGATCGGTGTTTGATGTTCTCCTGCTGAGCCTGTGCTATGCCTGAGGCCTGAGAGAGAGGCCATCCTAGTATGCCCGTGCCAGAGGATCCTGGACTGCATCAACCCATGATGACTCCTGCCATCGTCTGACATCTGTCCTGGGTATGTGTCTGATGTTCTCCTGCTGAGCCAGTGCTATGCCTGAGGCCTGAGAAAGAGGCCGTCCTGATATGCCCGTGCCAGATGACCCTGGACTGCATCAACCCATGATGACCCCTGCCATTGTCTGAAGTCAGTCTGAGGTTGGTGTCTGATGTTCTCCTGCTGAGCCTGTGCTATGCCTGGGGCCTGAGGAAGAGGCCGCCCTAGTATGCCCGTGCCAGACAACCCTGGACTGCATCAACCCGTGATGTCCTCCTGCCTTCGTCTGTTATCCTGAGACGTGTACCCTTCCCTGATGTGCAGAATCGAGAGCCTTGCATAACTATTTTGTTTCTGTACCATGTCTTGTTCAAGTAAACTTTGTCTATACCTGAAGTTGTGCGGTGTCGTTCTGCCTCCTCGTCCACATGCTCAGCTGCCACAGACCCCGGTCTCTACTCTTCCCTCGTCTGGGTATGCCAGGGTCCCCCTGTGGTCCAGTGGATCCACATTCCGTTCCCACCTGGGATGCTCGCCCCACGTCGGCGTGGTCGGTCGACGTGGAGGTGCCGGCTCGGCCGCGAACGCGGTCGCTAGTCGCGACACCCCTATATATAGTTGCTTCTCACAAAATTAGAATATCATCAAAAGGTTAATTAATTTCAGTGAAACACATATTATATAGAGTCATTACAAACAGAGTAATCTATGTCAAGTGTTTGTTTCTGTTAATGTTGATGATTATGGCTTACAGCCAATTAAAACCCAAAAGTCATTATCTCAGTAAATTAGAACACTTTATAACACCAGCTTGAAAAATTATCTTAAAATCCAAAATGTTGGCCTACTAAAATGTATGTTCACTAAATGCACTCAATACTTGGTCAGGGCTCCTTTTGCATCTGAATTGTTGGGCCTGGTGTCTCTCATCTTTCACTTGACAATACCCTTTAGATTCTCTATGGGTTTAAGGTCAGGCGAGTTTGCTGGCCATTCAAGCACAGTGATACTGTTGTTTTTAAACCAGGTATTGGTAGTTTTGGCAGTGTAGACAGGTGCCAAGTTATGCTGGAGAATGAAATTTCCATCTCCAAAACCTTGTCGGCACAGGGATGCATGAAGTGGACCTACACCAGCTGGCGGCATGGCTCCCCAAAACATCACTGATTGTGGAAACTTCACACTGGACCTCAAGCAGTTTGGATTGTGTGCCTCTCCACTCTTCCTCCAGACTCTGGGACCTTGATTTTCAAATGAAATGCAAAATTTACTTTCATGTGAAATCAACACCTTGGACCACTGAGCAACAGTCCAGTTCTTTTTCTCCTTGGCCAAGGGAAGGCGCTTCTCGTCTTGTCTATTGTTCATGAGTGGCTTGACACAAGGAATGAGACACTTGTAGCCCATATCCTGGATACGTCTCTGTGTCCACAGCAGTCCACTCCTTGTGAATCTCCCCCCAAACTTTTAAATGGCCTTTTCTTAACAATCCTTTCAAGGCTGTGGTTATCTCAGTTGCTTGTGCACCTTTTTCTACCACACTTTTTCCTTCCATTCAACTTTCCATTAATATGCTTGGATACAGCACCCTGTGAAAAGCCACCTTCTTTAGCAATGACCTTTTGTTGCTTAGTATGTTGGTCACAGTTCCCCCCCATATATATAGTAGGATGGCCCCAGTTACCGTATATATAGTAAGATGGCCCCAATTCCCCCATATATATAGTATGATGGCCCCAGTTCCCCCCATATATAGTATGATGCCCCAGTTCCCCTAAATATAGTAAGATGGCCCCAATTCCCCCATATATAAAGTATGATGGCCCCAGTTCCCCATATATATAGTATGATGGCCCCAGTTCCCCCCACACATATAGAATGATGGCCCCAGTTCACCCCATACATATAGTATGATGGCCCCAGTATACCCCATATATATAATATGATAGGCCCAGTTCTCCGATATATATGGTATGGTTGACCCAGTTCCCCCATATATACACAGTTGTGGCCAAAAGTATTGACACCCCTGCAATTCTGTCAGATAATACTCAGCTTCTTCCTGAAAATGATTGCAAACACAAATTCTTTGGTATTATTATCTTCATTTAATTTGTCTTAAATGAATAAACACAAAAAGAATTGTCCTAAAGCCACTCCCACTCCCTGCCGACTTTGCTTCCCCATTGACTTGCATTGGGTTTCTGTCAGAGACACCGCACTACACTTGCTCATAGAGCCAGTGCGCGTGTCCTGAGTACAGAAGCAGTGCTAAGAGTTACCTGGGGAGCAGGGCAGCAGAGGTGACCGGGCGTGCTTCAACTATTAGTGTCAGGGTCCAGTCAGCGCTGGAAAGTAAAGAGGCACGGGACCTGCGGACACTGAAAATGAACAAGCTTGAACGGGACCTATGGTCATGTGACTGCAAGGGGGCGTAGCTTAGCGTCCTGCTTTCAGATATGACAGTACACCATACAACAACTCAGAGTCAGGCAAAATGGAGGTCACAACAGTATGGGCAAATGAAGTACAGGAGGGACAAACAGACGGGAGGTCAGACAAAGCCAAAGGTCATACAAAGGATCACAGTACAGTACCAGGGATGAGACAGAGCGGATAATCAGGGTCAAGCAGAGATCAAGACCAAACAGACATAGGAGGTACCAGGCAGAATCCAAAGCGATATCCATGGAACAGACCGAGTCATATACAGAGAATCAAGTAACCAGAACACAGCACTAACACACTCAGGGGTCACCACACAATGCCAAGGGCAAGAGTATAACTGACAGGGATGGGAGCGTCCTGAGGCTATAAGAAGCCTCCCCAGAACCAGGGAGAGGCCGCAATCATAGCCCCAGGTGTGCAGGTAAGACTGCATCGGGATCACAACCTTTAACCCCAGAAATGCCAGTCATCAGCACTGGTTCCAAACATTAACCCCACGTGTGCGAGTCAAACCCGCACTGAGATCATGACAGTTTCGTGTTTCAGTTGGACCTCCGACTTTTCCCTATAGTCGGCCGTTTTCGTTCAACCCGACTTTTGCGAAAGTCAGGTTTCATGAAACCCGACTTGACCCTAAAAAAGGCAAAGTCGCTCATCTCTATATTAAAAAATTTTTTTACAATTCTTAACTTCTTTTGAGTACCCTAGAGTCTGCGGTTAGGCTGGTGATTCTGTTATGAATGGGTCACTGAGGAGGATGGCAGGAACAGGCTAAACCACCAGAGAACCAGAGAGGTTGGTAACTAAGGGGATTGCAGGCCCGTGATCCTATCCACATAACTAGCAGTAGCCATGGAGCGTTCCTACGATGCCCTAGACACTTCGTCACAGCCGGAGAACTATCTAAGCCTAAAGACAGAAAGGTGAAATCTAAACTGCCCTGGAGCAGATCCCCAAAGGAATAGACAGCCCCCAAACATATATTGTCGGTGAGACAAGATGAGACACAAACACAGGCAGAGAACAGACTGAGCAAACGGGGGGGGGGGGGGGGGGCAAGCTGTCTAGACAGGACAGGACAGAAAAGATACTGTCTGCAATCACACACAAAACCCTAAAAAAGTCCAACACTTCTGATATACAAAAAACCTGAGGTCACATGACCTCACCCCCGCTAGATCAGCACTCTGGTATGAACTGGAAGCAAAGCAAAAAGATACTAACATGACAGGGGACTGAACAAGCTGCAACATATGAAGCAGGGCCCAGCGCTGCCCTCAGCAGGGAGCACGCTGAATCCTGGCAACAAAGCAGAAAGCAAAAAAAAGGCAAAACCAGATTAGATGCAAAGGATTAGCAAAAGAATCACTTAGCTGAACAATGCAGATCAGGCAGGGGACAAAAGAACTCCAAATGCACAGGGAGGAAATCACCAGCAACCTCAAAGAGCAGCCAGCTCAATTATATGCACCCAGCTAGTAATCCCAGGTTTCCAATTATCATCGTCAGGTGGGGATCTTCCGTCCACCTTGCCAGCTCCACTAATCTCAGTAACCACCAGAGGGAGCAGAGGGAGTTTCGGCTCAGAACTCCGATCAAGAGAATTCACAACATCTTCTGCTATAAACTGCTAATGTATGACCATTTTATGTATATTTTATAAAAGATATTAACAGTCATATCTATACATGTAATATTAAATTCAATGCGCCGTTATTTAGGAATGGAAGAATACTTATAAAAAGCTGGCATACAAATATGTAACGGAATCTTGTTCTTCTACCAATTTAAAGTACTTACAACATTTGGGTGGCATTGTGAACCTGCCTACATGCACAATCTTTGTCTCAAAGACAAGAAAATTTAATGTCTGTACATTGTGCACAGGGGATTTAAGGTGACTTCAGATCATACTAGGTTCCAGGAACACACAGATAGACATAAATGTGCAAATAGACGGTGCAAGAGTGACAACAATAGATTGAAGCACGCATTGCACTGTAACTTTAAATCGGAAAAATCTTATTTTTGCAGTAGTATTATACAGTTGTGGCCAAAAGTATTGACACCCTTGCAATTTTGTCAGATAATACTCAGTTTCTTCCTGAAAATGATTGCAAACACAAATTCTTTGGTATTATTATCTTCATTTAATTTGTCTTAAATGAAAAAACACATAAGAGAATGAAGCAAAAAGTAAAACATTGATCATTTCACACGAAACTCCAAAAATGGGCCAGACAAAAGTATTAGCACCCTCAGCCTAATGTCTTAAATTAAAAAACACAAAAAGAATTGTCCTAAAGCCAAATTGGATATAATTCCACACCAAACATAAAAAAAGAGGGTGGACAAAAGTATTGGCACTGTCTGAAAAATCATGTGATGCTTCTCTAATTTGTGTAATTAACAGCACCTGTAACTTACCTGTGGCACCTAACAGGTGTTGGCAATAACTAAATCACACTTGCAGCCAGTTGACATGGATTAAAGTTGACTCAACCTCTGTCCTGTGTCCTTGTGTGTACCACATTGAGCATGGAGAAAAGAAAGAAGACCAAAGAACTGTCTGAGGACTTGAGAAACCAAATTGTGAGGAAGCATGAGCAATCTCAAGGCTACAAGTCCATCTCCAAAGACCTGAATGTTCCTGTGTCTACCGTGCGCAGTGTCATCAAGAAGTTTAAAGCCCATGGCACTGTGGCTAACCTCCCTAGATGTGGAAGGAAAAGAAAAATTGACAAGAGATTTCAACGCAAGATTGTGCGGATGTTGGATAAAAAACCTCGACTAACATCCAAACAAGTTCAAGCTGCCCTGCAGTCCGAGGGTATAACAGTGTCAACCCGTACTATCCGTCGGCGTCTGAATGAAAAGGGACTGTATGGTTGGAGACCCAGGAAGATCCCACTTCTTACCCCGAGACATAAAAAAAGCCAGGCTGGAGTTTGCCAAAACTTACCTGAAAAGCTTAAAACGTTTTGGAAGAATGTTCTCTGGTCAGATGAGAAAAAAAGTAGAGCTTTTTGGGCAAAGGCATCAACATAGAGTTTACAGGAGAAAAAAAGAGGCATTCAAAGAAAAGAACATGGTCCCTACAGTCACACATGGCGGAGGTTCCCTGATGTTTTGGGGTTGCTTTGCTGCCTCTGGCACTGGACTGCTTGACCGTGTGCATAGCATTATGAAGTCAGAAGACTACCAACAAATTTTGCAGCATAATGTAGGGCCCAGTGTGAGAAAGCTGGGTCTCCCTCAGAGGTCATGGGTCTTCCAGCAGGACAATGACCCAAAACACTTCAAAAAGCACTAGAAAATGGTTTGAGAGAAAGACTTCTAAGGTGGCCAGCAATGAGCCCAGACCTGAATCCCATAGAATACCTGTGGAGAGATCTAAAAATGGCAGTTTGGAGAAGGCACCCTTCAAATATCAGGGACCTGGAGCAATTTGCCAAAGAAGAATGGTCTAAAATTCCAGCAGAGCATTGTAAGAAACTCATTGATGGTTACCGGAAGCGGTTGGTCGCAGTTATTTTGGCTAAAGGTTGCGCAACCAAGTATTAGGCTGAGGGTGCCAATACTTTTATCTGGCCCATTTTTGGAGTTTCGTGTGAAATGATCAATGTTTTACTTTTTGCTTCATTCTCTTATGTGTTTTTTCATTTAAGACAAATTAAATGAAGATAATAATACCAAAGAATTTGTGTTTGCAATCATTTTCAGGAAGAAACTGAGTATTATCTGACAGAATTGCAGGGGTGTCAATACTTTTGGCCACAACTGTATGTTTTTCAGCTTAGTAAAAATCTTGCTAACACCCATGCTCTAGTTTCTTTTTCTCTTCCAGATTCATCAGAAACCGACACCTGTCATAATCTTAAGCCTGGTGATTTGGTAGTTGTGAAAAGGTATGTCAGAAAGCATGGACAAGAACCCTTGTATGACGGTCCCTATCAAGTCCTCCTCATCACCCAACAAGCCAATAGCAAATAAAGGGGGCAAAGTGTTTTGGTTTTCCACATTTTCTGTATTATTATTGGTAGAAATTAAAGTTAAAGTTAGAAGATATTCAAAGGCTCAGAGATCAATATAATAAAGACAATGATCATAATAAGGACAGTTGGTGGTTCTCAATCCAGCCAATTGATTTAAGGGAATTGGGGGCTGGATAACTGGGATTTTACAAAGCTTGCTGTATATTGCTGCCTGTATCCTTGTTGTATATGTGATACTAAAACTTGTTCTTTGGTGTATTTCTGTATGTATTAGGAAATTCTGCACTAGGATAGCTAGCGATGATACCAAAGTCATCGTTGCCCCTGCTCTTCTCTATACCGATCTCAAAAGGCTACTTGATGAAGATGTTGAAGCCAAGCGCATGGCTACCTTCAAAAGATCTCCACCACCATCATCAAAAATTGTTATTTGTAAATTGTAGCATACGGGGAGATGGGTGCGCTGCAACAGCCATGACTGATAACATGGCATCAGCCATGTGAAGACCAGTACCCCTTGAGCTTATGGCCTGGGATAGCACCTCTGATGCTGCACATTAGTTAACTAAATTTATCTAGGGGGGATTGTGAAGTACAGTATTCAGTTGTACGGGACATCTTGTTCTCCAGACCTCCATTTTAGTGCTTGCGACGCCATTTTGTTGCTTACGAGTTAAATTTTGTAGTTAGGTGAAAGTTTGCGGTTGTTAAGAAACCAGACTGTCCCAGTCTGAACAAGATATGATATATGAGACCCTGATGAATGTGCTATTGTTCTATTCTCTGCGTCACGTAGCTAGGGACATATTCCGATTTTCTTGCAATACTATTGGCTTATAAAGTAAATGTGTCACGACGATGCTATTGGTAGCTGAGTACTTTGCATATTTAAGCAAAATACTATAAAAAGGTGACATAATAAACGGGGTTAGTGATCTGCCTTGATCCTCCCATACAGAGGCATACGTCTCCGTCTGGTCATTCCCAGTTGCTAGCAACGCCCTGTGGATTAATTTGGAAATCACTTGGTCAACCGTGAGGGGTTAATTTAGCCCTCCCTCAATAGCTCCCTCATCATACGGTATTAAGAAATGGGGTATGTAAACTTTTGATCAGGGTCATTTGAATGTTTTGGGTTGTCATTATGATTTAAAACGTGAAAACACATTGGTTTGACAATAAATGGCTTCACACAACCACTAACCATGAGTGAAGAAAAAGTTTTGGTGTTATCATTCATATTCTCTGAAAAAAGGCCAAGAAAGTAAAAATTCTGCCAGGATATAAAAACTTTTGAGCACAACTGTATGTAAACTTCTGGTTTCAACTGTATGTGAGCTGAGTGCTCACAATAGTATCAAAGAGAAGAGACTAGCAGCTTACAAGAAACTGTAACCCTTTCAAAATAAACCTTTATTAGGAAATAATTAAAATCCATCAGACTAACGAAAAAATGATAATCATATATACCATGGATATATGATATAATACAAAACATATAGATATAACAGCAGACTATACAAATTTGTACCATGTGCCCACAGGTAATCCTGTAGCCAGGTGAGCAATACTATACAATCTACAATGTTAATTGCCTGGGTAATGCCATATTATGCGCATTTTGTTTTTTGAGCTATACTACCAGAGGTCTACAGCAGCATTTAAGGAGCTACAAAAATTTCTGGCAAGTACTGGTTGGGTACTGCAAGTGACAACAATCTCATGTATTCTTCATAAGTATGGCCTGTGGGGTAGGTTGGCAAGTCGCAAGCCTTTTCTTACAAAGAAAAAACACAAACGTGGCAATCTATTGCCAAAACCTACATCAAGTCTGCCAAAATCATGAGGGAAAATGTGTTGTGTGATGAGACCAAGATGTAACTTTGCACCAACCATATCGTTAACAATGTGTATCACCAAAAGAACACTATACCCACAGGGAAGCATGGTGGAGGCAGCATTGAAGCATGGTGGAGGCAGCATTTGTGACTATTTTCTTGCAGCTGGAGTTGGGGAGAATTATGGAGAGCTCTAAATATCAGTCAATTTTTCATCAAAACCTGTTAGTTGAAAATGAAGAGTAATTTCACTTTGTAGCACAACAGCGATCTTAAGAAGACCAAAGTTTTGAAAATAGCCCAGTTAGAGCCCAGACCTGTATAGAATTGAAAATTTGTGGGTTGACCTAAAGAGAGCTCTACACAAGTGATTCCCTTGCAATCTGACAAATTTGGAGCGCTATGCAAGGCAGAGTGAACAAAGATTGCAATTTCTAGGTTTGTCATGCTGAAATACTCCTACCCAACAACACTTAATGTTGTCATAAATTCAAAGGGTACATAAAAAAGTATTTGTTTAAGGCTAGTTTCACACTAGTGTATGGCTGAAGTGCGGAGGGCTGCTGGCTTCCTCCGTGAAGCTCTGCCCCTGCACCTCAAGTTGACAGACGGCACAGAGAGGCTGCAGCTTGCCGGCTCCCAGTATTCAATTGCACTCGCATCTTTCAGAGCGACTCTAGCTGCGTGATCAGGTCATGTGATCACGCTGATGATGTCACTCCCTGAGGCACAATGGTGGTAAGTGCTTCATGCTAGTGGAGCTGAAGACACCTAAGATTGGATCTATCTATCACAATAAGTGACATCACACTTTCCCCTGTACCAGGAGTCTGCTGCCTCGGAGTAACCCCTGACTCCGCCCTGTCCTTCAAACTGCACATCCAAGCTCTCGCCACCTCCTGTCACCTCTAGCTAAAAAATATTTCCAGACTACATTCTTTCCTCAACCCTCAATCTACTAAAATGCTTGTGCATGCCCTAATCATCTCCCACCTTGACTACTGCAACATTCTTCTCTGTGGCCTACATTCTAACCCTCTTGCACCTCTCCATTCTGTCCTTAAAAGTGCTGCCAGACTAATTCATCTCTGTCCTCTCTACTTCCCTGCTTCCCCCCTTTGCAAATCCCTTCACTGGCATCCAATTTCCGAGCACATCCTGTTCAAACTACTAACACTGACCTACAAAGCCATCCATAACCTTTCTCCTCTGTATTGTTCCGAACTAATCTCCCAATATCTTCCCTCACGTAATCTCTGGTCCTCCCAAGACCTCCTTCTCTCCTTCATGCTTACTCACTCCTCACCCAATCGCTTCCAAGACTTCTCCTGAATATCCCCCATCTTCTGGAACTGTGTGCCCCAACACATCTGATTAGCCACCACAATTGGATCATTCAAGTGGAACTTGAAAACCCATCTCTTCAAGAAAGCGTACAACCTGTAATGACCACGCTGCCACATCAACACCATCGGAGCTACTGCAACCCCCAACCTTCTGTCTCCTTCCCCATAATCCTGTAGAATGTAATCAGGCAAGAGGCAGGGACTTCTTCCCTCTGTACTAGTCTGTCATTGTTTCTTTGTCTTCTGTGAGGCCTCGTTCACACGTACCGTTTTTTCGCGTTTCCGCGGCGGTATTTTCCGAGCGTTTTTGCTGCGAAAACGTGAAACATAAGCATCCCATGCATTCCTATGGGATTCCGCAATGCTGTGCTAATGCTGCGGTTTTTACCGCTGCAAAATTGCTTCGTGGTAAAAAACGCAGCATGCTCATTAATTTTGCGGAATCGCGGCGATCCCACACCCATAGGAATGCATTGTTCTGCTTACTTTCCGCATGTGGCTGTGCACACCATGCGAAAAGTAAGCAGAACATTTGCGGATGGCACCCACGGTCCGGAGGAGAGGATACTGTCCTCCGGGCTTTGGGTACCATATCCCTGTAAAAAATAGAATTTAAAATAAAAAATATTGTTATTCTCACCTTCCGACATCCCGCGCAGGCTTCCCGCCTCTCTCCACGCTCCCGGTCCCAGTAAGCCTTTGCGAGCGATGACGTCCGTTCTCACGGTCATTCGCACAACGTTATCGCGAATGACCGCGAGACGTCACGATCACGTGAGAACGGACGTCATCGCGGTAATTGTCGCAAATGATTACTGGGACCAGGAGCGTGGAGAGAGGCGGGAAGGCTGCGCGGGACATCGGAAGGTGAGAATAACAATATTTTTTTTTTATTATTATTTTTTACATTCTTTTACTATTGATGCCGCATAGGCAGCCTCAATAGTAAAAAGTTGGTCACACTCGTCAAACACTATGTTTGACGAGTGTGGCCAACCTGTCAATCAGTTCTCCAAGCGATGCTACAGATCGCTTGGAAAACGCTAGCAATTCTGCAAGCCAAATACGCTTGCAAAATGCTAGTTTTTCTGTGGGAAAATCGCCGGAATTTAAAATGCGATTTTCCCGCGGAATGGAATTCCGGAATTCTCGCGGTAATTTCCGCGAGGGTTCCGCTACGTGTGAACCCAGCCTAAGTGATATTTGTGTTTTGACGTAACTCCTTCTCATGAACAGCACCATGGAATCAATGGTGCTATATAAATAAATAATAATTGGAGGAGTAGGTGAGATTACTGTGTTTGTGTGTGTGTGGTATTTACTGTGTGTGGGGGGGTGGTATTACAGTGTGAGTGGGGAGTATTTAGTGTGGGTGGGTGTTACTATGTGTGGGGGGGTATTTTGTGTGGAGGCATAAGATAATGCTCACTGTATGGTTTGGGGTCACTCACTTGGCAACAGGATTAAGGCACACAGGAACGGTTTCTCACTTAAACAGACCATCCGGTTAATTTAGGCACGGCATAAACCGGATAGACTACAGACCGTTTAGTTACATTCATGAACATAACAAGACACCAGTCTGCTCATGTAGCAGATATACCTCCCTGCCATTCTTACAACCCCCTTGTCTGAGGTTAGCTTCCAGGAGCTCAGCTCCACATGCTGTCTTTTTGTCAGTCCTGGCTTCCAGGGAAGCTGCCTAACTGGAATCCCTGTCCCGGGCAATGACTGGCTCAGCAGGTCAAACCCGACAGTTCCAGACCCTCAGAAGGGCGAAGGTCGGTAGCTTCCCCAATGCAGTTAGCCATCACAGACTGCAGGTACATGGCCTCACCATGTGCTATTCAGGAATCCAGTCCTCTTGCAGGACCTTCCAACACAGAGACCATGTGACTAAACCACAGTCTCATTATAACGTATGAGACCCACCCCTTGATTGGAGGTCTGTGACTAGCCAGATCCGCCCAGCTCTCTGGCTAACCCTGTAAGCACAATGCCTTATAAGCTAAATAAGTCTCATGGAAGTACAGGTCCCAGAGCAACAGGCTAAGAGCCCAGAGGACCTTCTCCTCTGCAACACATACCGTCCATTCACCACAACACCAGTCACTGTCTCACATACCCCCCTCTGTTCAAACTTGTGGGGTTGAACACTTGACATAAACCAGGGGCCTCGAGACATGTCACGCATGTCACCATGCCCTACCTGTCGAGAGGGCCTTCTCAGTCCCGAAAACATAGTCCATCAGTCACTAAATTCTTTGTCGCCTTACGTTTCATAGTCATCAATTTGTTAGGCCTCCCCTGCCCCCAGAGGTCCGTATGTAGGCTTTGAGCTTCAGCCCTTGAGCCCTTGAGTCACAGTCTGTCTGTGTCACCAGACCCTTTTTAGTCACCACATTTCTCAAGTATAACCTTCACCCGACCTTTCTCTCCATGACCGCTTCCAATGGTTGGTGCAGTCACGAGACTCACTTACAGTCGAACCTACTGTCTGAGTCTGACACATCTAGTATGTTACAGGGGCTATTGTCCAGGTCCTTCAGCTTTGCCCTGAGAGTAGATCTGCCATTTTCAGATTCTTGACATCCTTGTTTTCCTTCCTGAACTTCCAAGGTTTCTTCTTTCTAGATGTCTTTGGCTGTCAGCAATTCCATTATTTGGAGGGCCCCTTCAGTTCCCATTACCTTGGGTTGAAGGCGGCAGCCATCATCCACCAATGTGGCAAAGCTGTCCTGTAAGAAGCAATCTTTCGAGCCTTAACTGCTCTATCTCCTTTAGATACACCATTCAGCATTTAAGGAAACCAGGATGGATGAACACAGAACTTAAGCACATGCTAAAAAGGAAGAAAAAAATGTTTATAAAATGGAAAGAGGGAGGCATATCTAAAGAAGAATATAATGCTGTCTGCAGAACCTGCAGGGCACAAATCAGATTATCTAAAGCTGAAAATGAATTGAGGCTTGCAAGAGATGTCAAAAGCAATAATAAAGGATTTTGGGGATATGTCAAAAGTAAAAGAAAAGTCAAAGATGCTATAGGATTTTTACAGGATGAAAATGATGAAATGGTAAGACAGGATGTTGAGAAGGCTGAACTTTTAAATTCCTATTTTGCATCTGTTTTCTCTCAGAAAGGAAATGTAACATCAACTGTTATTCACTGTCCTATTAAGGGAATAGAAGAATCCAGGATATCTATAAACAGAAAGATAGTGAGGAAACACTTAGCTAACCTAAATGAATTCAAGTCTCCAGGTCCAGATGAATTACACCCCAGAGTACTGAAGGAGATAGCAGAAGAAATTTTTGAACCCCTCTCCATAATCTTTGAAAATTCTTGGAGAACAGGAGAAGTGCCAGAAGACTGGAGAAGAGCAAATGTTGTTCCTATCTTCAAAAAGGGGAAGAAGGTGGACCCAGGCAACTATAGGCCGGTGAGTCTGACTTCTATACCAGGAAAGATCTTTGAACAAATTATTAAACAACATGTATGTCAATACCTGGATAAGAATGAAGTGATTAAACAGAGTCAGCATGGGTTTGTAACTAATAAGTCATGTCAGACTAATTTAATTTCCTTCTATGACGGTATTACTGATTGGGTGGATCAAGGAAATGCTGTAGATATAGTATATCTTGACTTCAGCAAAGCATTTGACAAAGTCTCTCATACAATCCTTATTGAAAAAATGACTAAGTATGGAATGGACAAGGCAACTGTTAGGTGGATTCATAACTGGCTTAGTGATCGGACCCAAAGAGTGGTCGTAAATGGCTGCACATCCAGTTGGAAGAATGTCTCAAGTGGGGTACCACAGGGCTCTGTCCTGGGCCCTGTATTGTTCAACATCTTTATCAACGATTTAGATGAAGGAATTGAGGGTAAACTGATTAAATTTGCTGATGACACAAAGCTAGGAGGGATAGCTAATACTAGAGAAGAGAGAGAGAGGATTCATAAAGATTTAAATAAACTGGAGAAGTGGGCAGCAACTAACAGAATGGTTTTTAACAGGGAGAAATGCAAAGTACTACATCTGGGCAATAAAAATGAAAAAAGCATATATAGAATGGGAGGAATAGGGCTAAGTGACAGCACATGTGAAAAAGACTTGGGTATACTAATAGATCACAGACTGAATATGAGTCAACAGTGTGATGCAGCAGCAAAAAAGGCAAATGCAATTCTAGGATGTATTAACAGAAGCATACAGTCTAGATCACGTGAAGTAATTATTTCCCTCTACTCCTCTTTGGTCAGACCTCATCTGGAATATTGTGTCCAATTTTGGGCACCACATTTTAAAAAAGACATCAACAAACTGGAGCAAGTTCAGAAAAGAGCGACCAGAATGGTGACCGGTCTGCAAACCCTGTCTTATGAAGAAAGGTTGCAGGATTTGGGAATGTTTAGTTTGCAAAAGAGAAGACTGAGAGGAGACTTAATAGCTGTCTACAAATATCTAAAGGGCTGTCACATTGTAGAAGGATCAACTTTATTCTCATTTGCACAAGGAAAGACTAGAAGCAATGGGATGAAGCTGAATGGGAGGAGACACAGATTAGATATTAGAAAAAACTTTTTGACAGTAAGGGTGATCAATGAGTAGAACAGGCTGCCACGAGAAGTGGTAAGTTCTCCTTCAATGGAAGTCTTCAAACAGAGGCTGGACAGACATCTAACTGGGATGATTTAGCGAATCCTGCTTTGAGCAGGGGGTTGGACCAGATGGCCCAGGAGGTCCCTTCCAACTCTACCATTCTATGATTCTATGATTCTAAAAAACCATTCGATACTCCAACAGAGTATAGCTCCGAGACTCTCCATCGTACCCAAGACGAAGAATCGAATCATACCCTTTTCTCTGGGTTTCTGGTCTTCATGGTCACCTGGAATTCTTAATCTCACCACTCCAGACTTATCCACCATCTCTTGCATGGCTCAACCATTTCTTCCAATGACTTTTTCCACCATAGGAATAGGCAGAAGACTCTGAGCTTTCCTCATATGCTCCAGCTGCCTAGCAGCGTCTTCATTCCTCAATCGAAACATCCACGTCGCACGCACACATCTCCACTCAGGATAGCTACTCTCCTCGCTGTGACATCATTTGTGGACAGTACCAGTAACTGTTTAGCTTCTGGGGGCCAGTACACCTTACACGCCCCCACAGCCTTCTTGAATTCTTCAAGCACAGACTGCCTGGCACATGCCTCTCTCAGGTCCTCGGGTACCTCAACAACTCACTTGAATTTCAAAGTGCTATTCTCTTCACGGACGGACGGCTCCTGTTTTGCCTAGGACATTTCCATCAAGACATCTGCCATGACTGGCTGATTGTCTTGTCCAGCTCTTAGTGCAAACTCTCCCTGAGCTTTACCCTCTTCAAGACCCTTTGCCAAGATGGGCCTTTACAGCTTTGCCTCATTACCACTCTGGCACTGCCGCTGTAAGTCTGCGACCACCAACTCCTTCTCTTATAGAAGTCCTCCTAATGCTTCTCTGAGCACCACCATATCTTCAAATGTGGCCTTGTTCACGGTTTGACACTTTGACAGGTGACCTCTGAGCTCAGAGACTTCCTTCTCCAGCTCATCCACTCTGTGCCCAGGACCCTTTCTCGTTCGACATGCTCTTTTACCGTCTCTTTAAGCATCTTTATTTCATGATCCTGTTCTCTTTTGGCCAGCATGTGTCGCACCATAACTTCTTTAATTATATTTTCAGATGGGCCAGCTTGCCCACCCAAACTCTGCTGCTTGAGAGTTCTATCTGTTCCTTCATCACCAGGTTTAGCTTTCTCTTGGGTCTTCCATCCATTACCTTCGACTGCCTCTAGGGTCTCTGCTGGGCTCTCTGAAGAATCACTGTTCTTGCTCCCAGACTCAAAAACTGAGTTTTTGTCAGATTTTTGTTCCTTCAAATGCTTTACTTCGGCTTGTAAATCTGTCACTTTTTCCTACTCCCGAGACAACTCTTTGGCGAGGTCCTGGAACTCCTGCACTTTGTTCCAGCAGGTCATTTCCAGCTGAGACACGTTTTCTGCATTCTCCTGCCAAGCAGAGCACAGCTTCTCCTCGGTGGAGTGGAGGGTATGGAGCAGCTTCTGCTCCTGCGCATCCTTCTCTCTGAGCTGAGCCTTGACTACCGAGAGCTCGGACTCCAGGTGACGCACCTGATCCAGCTGCGTGGAGTTGGCAGCTTTCATACTCGACACCTTCAACCTCTCTTGAGGCTCTGCCCGGTCACCCTTAGGTACCTTTCTACTCTCTAGAACTTAAGAGAACTCCACACTCTCCAGCTCTTCAGCATCAGGTTCTCTGTAGGCTTCACCATACTCAACAGCTTGACTCTGGTGGGATCTTTTTTGCTGAGGTGCGTGTTTAGCCCGCTACGTAGCTTTGAGGTAGCTTTTGGTGCCGCCAACGCGTTCCCGAGTGCCCGACGGCCCGCCGGTACAAATTTGGCGCAAATCGTAGAACACGAAAATTTCCGTCCCTTACCAGGCACTCAACCGCCGGCCCCTTTTCACGCCCATTTCACGCAGTTTACCGGGCGCTCAATTTTGACATTGGTCTGCAGTACCGCAATGAACACCAGGTGTCATCATTGTATTTTTTTTTTAATCAGAGACCACAAGGTGGCAGGATTGCCTTATTTAATAGAATGCTAATGTCTTTCAGTAAAGCTTTGCCTTAAATGACATTTTTAAATAGCTTTTTTGAAGGAACCGGCTGCAGGAACCCGGGGGCAGGTTGTCAGGGGACTGCAGGAGACCGGGGGCAGGTTGTCAGGGGCTGCAGGAGACCGGGGGCAGGTTGTCAGAGGCTGCAGGAGACCGGGGGCAGGTTGTCAGGGGGCTGCAGGAGACCGGGGGCAGGTTGTCAGGGGCTGCAGGAGACCGGGGGCAGGTTGTCAGAGGCTGCAGGAGACCGGGGGCAGGTTGTCAGGGGCTGCAGGAGACAGGGGGCAGGTTGTCAGAGGCTGCAGGAGACCGGGGGCAGGTTGTCAGAGGCTGCAGGAGACCGGGGGCAGGTTGTCAGAGGCTGCAGGAGACCGGGGGCAGGTTGTCAGGGGCTGCAGGAGACCGGGGGCAGGTTGTCAGAGGCTGCAGGAGACCGGGGGCAGGTTGTCAGGGGCTGCAGGAGACCGGGGGCAGGTTGTCAGGGGCTGCAGGACACCGGGGGCAGGTTGTCAGGGGCTGCAGGAGACCGGGGGCAGGTTGTCAGGGGCTGCAGGACACCGGGGGCAGGTTGTCAGGGGCTGCAGGAGACCGGGGGCAGGTTGTCAGGGGCTGCAGGACACCGGGGGCAGGTTGTCAGGGGCTGCAGGAGACCGGGGGCAGGTTGTCAGGGGCTGCAGGAGACCGGGGGCAGGTTGTCAGGGGCTGCAGGAGACCGGGGGCAGGTCTGCCAGACTGAGTGTAACATAGGGCAGTGGAGTGGTAGGGGTAGGGAGATGTGTGACGCGGCCGGGCAGCTTGTCACTCAATCCCCTGTTCTCTGCACTGTGTGGCCGGTGGGCGGGTATGGGGGCGGGGCTATTTCCTTTTGTCGCCAGACATTCATCCCATTCATCCCCCTTGTGCCATGCTGTCTGGCCGGGGTGGGAGTCAGTGGTGTGCGTCCGGAGGAGGAAGGTCGGGTGTCAGCGCTCTGTGAGCCTGTGTGTGACACAGGGCAATGGAGTGGTAGGGGCGGGGAGATGTGTGACGCGGCCGGGCAGCTTGTCACTCAATTCCCTGTTCTCTGCACAGTGTGGCCGCTGGGCGGGCACGGGGGCGGGGCCAGCGTCCTGTGAGGCCGGGTCACTGTCCATCTCGCCGGGCTCTGTGTGCTGTGGGAAATTTAAAGCTTGGAAGCCGCCTGCTGGTAAGTATGTACACCCCTATGGGCACCACCAATACATAGCTACTGTATGGGGTCAGCTGTGTGGGGCATGGCAGGGATACAGGCTGTCCCGGTGGGGTGGAGGGAGGGGAAGCTCAGCACAGTGTATGGGGTCAGCTGTGTGGGGCATGGCAGGGATACAGGCTGTCCCGGTGGGGTGGAGGGGAAGCTCAGCACAGTGTATGGGGTCAGCTGTGTGGGGCATGGCAGGGATACAGGCTGTCCCGGTGGGGTGGAGGGAGGGGAAGCTCAGCACAGTGTATGGGGTCAGCTGTGTGGGGCATGGCAGGGATACAGGCTGTCCCGGTGGGGTGGGGGGAGGGGAAGCTCAGCACAGTGTATGGGGTCAGCTGTGTGGGGCATGGCAGGGATACAGGCTGTCCCGGTGGGGTGGGGGGAGGGGAAGCTCAGCACAGTGTATGGGGTCAGCTGTGTGGGGCATGGCAGGGATACAGGCTGTCCCGGTGGGGTGGGGAGGGGAAGCTCAGCACAGTGTATGGGGTCAGCTGTGTGGGGCATGGCAGGGATACAGGCTGTCCCGGTGGGGTGGGGGGAGGGGAAGCTCAGCACAGTGTATGGGGTCAGCTGTGTGGGGCATGGCAGGGATACAGGCTGTCCCGGTGGGGTGGGGGGAGGGGAAGCTCAGCACAGTGTATGGGGTCAGCTGTGTGGGGCATGGCAGGGATACAGGCTGTCCCGGTGGGGTGGAGGGAGGGGAAGCTCAGCACAGTGTATGGGGTCAGCTGTGTGGGGCATGGCAGGGATACAGGCTGTCCCGGTGGGGTGGGGGGAGGGGAAGCTCAGCACAGTGTATGGGGTCAGCTGTGTGGGGCATGGCAGGGATACAGGCTGTCCCGGTGGGGTGGAGGGAGGGGAAGCTCAGCACAGTGTATGGGGTCAGCTGTGTGGGGCATGGCAGGGATACAGGCTGTCCCGGTGGGGTGGAGGGAGGGGAAGCTCAGCACAGTGTATGGGGTCAGCTGTGTGGGGCATGGCAGGGATACAGGCTGTCCCGGTGGGGTGGAGGGAGGGGAAGCTCAGCACAGTGTATGGGGTCAGCTGTGTGGGGCATGGCAGGGATACAGGCTGTCCCGGTGGGGTGGAGGGAGGGGAAGCTCAGCACAGTGTATGGGGTCAGCTGTGTGGGGCATGGCAGGGATACAGGCTGTCCCGGTGGGGTGAGGGGAAGCTCAGCACAGTGTATGGGGTCAGCTGTGTGGGGCATGGCAGGGATACAGGCTGTCCCGGTGGGGTGAGGGGAGGGGAAGCTCAGCACAGTGTATGGGGTCAGCTGTGTGGGGCATGGCAGGGATACAGGCTGTCCCGGTGGGGTGAGGGGAGGGGAAGCTCAGCACAGTGTATGGGGTCAGCTGTGTGGGGCATGGCAGGGATACAGGCTGTCCCGGTGGGGTGGGGGGAGGGGAAGCTCAGCACAGTGTATGGGGTCAGCTGTGTGGGGCATGGCAGGGATACAGGCTGTCCCGGTGGGGTGGAGGGAGGGGAAGCTCAGCACAGTGTATGGGGTCAGCTGTGTGGGGCATGGCAGGGATACAGGCTGTCCCGGTGGGGTGGAGGGAGGGGAAGCTCAGCACAGTGTATGGGGTCAGCTGTGTGGGGCATGGCAGGGATACAGGCTGTCCCGGTGGGGTGAGGGGAAGCTCAGCACAGTGTATGGGGTCAGCTGTGTGGGGCATGGCAGGGATACAGGCTGTCCCGGTGGGGTGAGGGGAGGGGAAGCTCAGCACAGTGTATGGGGTCAGCTGTGTGGGGCATGGCAGGGATACAGGCTGTCCCGGTGGGGTGGGGGGAGGGGAAGCTCAGCACAGTGTATGGGGTCAGCTGTGTGGGGCATGGCAGGGATACAGGCTGTCCCGGTGGGGTGGAGGGAGGGGAAGCTCAGCACAGTGTATGGGGTCAGCTGTGTGGGGCATGGCGGGGATACAGGCTGTCCCGGTGGGGTGAGGGGAAGCTCAGCACAGTGTATGGGGTCAGCTGTGTGGGGCATGGCAGGGATACAGGCTGTCCCGGTGGGGTGGGGGGAGGGGAAGCTCAGCACAGTGTATGGGGTCAGCTGTGTGGGGCATGGCAGGGATACAGGCTGTCCCGGTGGGGAGGGGAAGCTCAGCACAGTGTATGGGGTCAGCTGTGTGGGGCATGGCAGGGATACAGGCTGTCCCGGTGGGGTGGAGGGAGGGGTAGCTCAGCACAGAGTATGGGGTCAGCTGTGGGGGGCACGGCAGGGATACAGGCTGTCCAGTTGGGGTGGAGGGAGGGGATGCTCAGCACAGTATATGGGGTCAGCTGTGGGGGGCACGGCGGGGATACAGGCTGTCCCGGTGGGTGGGAGGGTGAGCTGACATGCAGGGGGCTGTGTTATCACTGCTGTGAACACTAGCAGGGCTTAGAATAGAAATAATAGTAAAATACAATAATTCGATAATTCATTTTTTTTTCTTTCCCTGTTTGTCATTAGCTAACAGAGCATAACCCACAGGTAACACTTGAGGAAGCCGCCACCGCGCGCTGTGTCTGCTGGAAACATACACTCATGGATGAAGATTCATATTTAATGTATTAATAGAATTAATAGGATTTAGAATAAAAATAATTTTAAAATTCAATAATTTCCTTTTTTTTTCAACTAGTTAACAAGGCATCTCAGAGACTGAACTGGCTCCATGTGGCAAGGACAACAAATTTCCCTGCTGGACGACATCACGATGGAGGGACGATGCTCTCCGGCCTCCATCATAATGTGGACCAGCTAGCCTCTTCATCCTTTGTTTGGGTAAGTAAAAATCCATGTACGTATCGTCAAAGTAGCTGTCATGACACGTACATTCATGTATGTGTATACATGTATATACAGTCACCTGTCATGACACCAGAGAGCTGTGTGGCTCTGTAGCACTCTCCAGCACCACACAGCGTCCTACACAGCATTGCGGCCTGCCACAGCCTCCTCCGCCCTCTGACAACCTGCCCCCGGGCTCCTGCAGCCCCTGACAACCTGCCCCCGGGCTCCTGCAGCCCCTGACAACCTGCCCCCGGGCTCCTGCAGCCCCTGACAACCTGCCCCCGGGCTCCTGCAGCCCCTGACAACCTGCCCCCGGGCTCCTGCAGCCCCTGACAACCTGCCCCCGGGCTCCTGCAGCCCCTGACAACCTGCCCCCGGGCTCCTGCAGCCCCTGACAACCTGCCCCCTGGCAGTGCCGCAGAGTCCCTGGCAGTGCCGCAGAGTCCCTGGCAGTGCCGCAGAGTCCCTGGCAGTGCCGCAGAGTCCCTGGCAGTCTCACTCAGTGCCTGTGATAAGAGTGGTCCTTAAAATGTGGGGGGGCGCCGTGCCCTCACCCTCCGAAAAATCTCCCCTTCCATGCCAATTGGCACGTCGAGGGCCCGGTAAGCGACGGCCATTTGCCACGGTCGTTACCCGGTTCTCGACATGCCAATGCCATCAGGCAAGTCGAGGTCTGGGTAAGAAACGTGGCTATACCACGTATGTTACCGGGATCTAGATACTATCCTGTGGGGGGGAGCTCGCGGTTCTGGGTCTGTTTCTCTTGAACCACAAGTCACAGCAACCCAGTTTTGGTGTCTTTTTCGTAGTGGAGACTCTCAGCTGTCCACCCTGGGAGCGACTAATGTCTGGCTCTTACGGCACGGGAGTGGTGGTCCTCAGAGCCAGGGCCTAGGTTCTCCGGAACCGCAAGTCGCAGCCGGGCGAAACGGGTCTTAAAATCTGGGGAATTCCCTCGGTTTTCATCCCCCAAAGTGGCTCGTCACTGTGCGCTTAGGCTAGCCGGCTCTCATCCTCAGTATGTCACATTCAACAGTGAGAGCCGGCTAATGGTGCAGGCTTGAGGGGGAACAAATGCCCAACAGAGCAGCACACAGCCCCAATAAATATTTCCCCACATCAGTCTGGTAATTAGATTTCAAATGACACCCCAGTGGCCCCTCTGGCTTTACCAGAAGTCGCACCAGGGGCCCAATATCTGATTTGGACAGCAGATTTGAAAAGACATTTTGAGGCCTTGGGTCGGTTTTGAGGTTCTGAAACCCCACAACTACCCAGCAGAAGGTACCAGGCCAACCAAACTTGGCAGGAAAATTGTCCAGGATGCCTCCTACAAACAGAGACATCACTTGTCCCCCTGCTGCCCAGGGAATTTGAATTCTGGGGTCAGAGCATGGCTGTCCATTGATGAAAAGGATCCTGGTGGTGCAGGCTTGAGGGGGAACAAATGCCCAACAGAGCAGCACACAGCCGCAATAAATGTTCCCTCACATCAGTATGGTAATTAGCTTTCAAATGACACCCCAGTGGCCCCTCTGGATTTTACAGAAGTCGCACCAGGGGCCCAATATCTGATTTGGACAGCAGATTTGAAAAGACATTTTGAGGCCTTGGGTCGGTTTTGAGGTTCTGAAACCCCACAACTACCAAGCAGAAGGTACCAGGCCAACCAAACTTGGCAGGAATATTCTCCAGGATGCCTCCTTCAAACAGAGTCATAACTTGTCCCCCTGCTGCCCAGGGAATTTGAATTCAGGGGTCAGTGCATGGCTGTCCATTGATGAAAAGGATCCTGGTGGTGCAAGCTTGAGGGGGAACAAATGCCCAACAGAGCAGCACACAGCCCCAATAAATGTTCCCTCACATCAGTCTGGTAATTAGCTTTCAAACCACACCCCAATGGCCCCTCTGGCTTTACCAGATGTCGCACCAGGGGCCCAATATCTGATTTGGACAGCAGATTTGAAAAGACATTTTGAGGCCTTGGGTCGGTTTTGAGGTTCTGAAACCCCACAACTACCCAGCAGAAGGTACCAGGCCAACCAAACTTGGCAGTAATATTGTCCAGGATGCCACCTACATACAGAGACATGACTTGTCCCCCTGCTCCCCATGGAATTTGATTTCAGGGGGTCAGAGCATGGCTGTCCATGGATAAAAATGGTCCTGGTGGTGCAGGCTTGAGGGGGCACAAATGCCCAACAGAGCAGCACACAGCCCCAATAAATGTTCCCTCACATTTGTGTGGTAATTTGCTTTCAATTAACACCCCAGTGGCCCCTCTGGCTTTACCAGAAGTCGCACCAGGGGCCCAATATCTGATTTTGACAGGATGCCTCACAGAGACATCACTTTTCCCCCTGCTCCCCATCGAATTTGATTTCCTACCAAGTTTGGTTGGCCTGGTACCTTCTGCTGGGTAGTTGTGGGGTTTCAGAACCTCAAAACCGACCCAAGGCCTCAAAATGTCTTTTCAAATCTGCTGTCCAAATCAGATATTGGGCCCCTGGTGCGACTTCTGGTAAAGCCAGAGGGGCCACTGGGGTGTCATTTTAAAGCTAATTACCAGACTGATGTGAGGGAACATTTATTGGGGCTGTGTGCTGCTCTGTTAGGCATTTGTGCCCCCTCAAGCCTGCACCACCAGGATCCTTTTCATCAATGGACAGCCATGCTCTGACCCCAGAATTCAAATTCCCTGGGCAGCAGGGGGACAAGTGATGTCTCTGTTTGTAGGAGGCATCCTGGACAATTTTCCTGCCAAGTTTGGTTGGCCTGGTACCTTCTGCTGGGTAGTTGTGGGGTTTCAGAACCTCAAAACCGACCCAAGACCTCAAAATGTCTTTTCAAATCTGCTGTCCAAATCAGATATTGGGCACCTGGTGCGACCTCTGTTAAAGCCAGAGGGACCACTGGGGTGTCATTTGAAAGCTAACTACCAGACTGATGTGAGGGAACATTTATTGGGGCTGTGTGCTGCTCTGTTGGGCATTTGTTCCCCCTCAGGCCTTCACCACCTGAATCCTTTTCATCAGTGGACAGCCATCCTCTGACCCCTGAATTCAAATTCCCTGGGCAGCAGGGGGACAAGTGATGTCTCTGTTTGAAGGAGGCATCCTGGACAATATTCCTGCCAAGTTTGGTTGGCCTGGTACCTTCTGCTGGGTAATTGTGAGGTTTCAGAAGCTCAAAACCGACCCAAGGCCTCAAAATGTCTTTTCAAATCTGCTGTCCAAATCAGATATTGGGCCCCTGGTGCGACTTCTGGTAAAGCCAGAGGGGCCACTTGGGTGTCATTTGAAAGCTAATTACCAGACTGATGTGAGGGAACATTTATTGGGGCTGTGTGCTGCTCTGTTGGGCATTTGTTCCCCCTCAAGCCTGCACCACCAGGATCCTTTTTTATCAATGGACAGCCATGCACTGACCCCAGAAATCAAATTCCCTGGGCAGCAGGGGGACAAGTGATGTCTCTGTTTGTAGGAGGCATCCTGGACAATATTCCAATATGAAACGTGAATATACTACGTGTGTTACCGGGCTCTCGATACTATCCTTTGGATGGAACGTGGGGGGAGCTCGCGGTTCTGGGTCTGTTTCTCTTGAACCACAAGTCACAGCAACCCAGTTTTGGTGTCTTTTTCGTAGCGGAGACTCTCAGCAGTCCACCCTGGGAGCGACTAATGTCTGGTGCTTACGGCACGGGAGTGGTGGTCCTCAGAGCCAGGGCCTAGGTTCTCCGGAACCGCAAGTCGCAGCCGGGCGAAACGGGTCTTAAAATCTGGGGAATTCCCTCGGTTTTCATCCCCCAAAGTGGCTCGTCACTGTGCGCTTAGGCTGCGGAGCTACCCAGCAAAAAGATGAAAACGTCGGCCATTTTGACAGGGAGCGGGGGGTGCGAAACATTTTCCCCCTGGCATGTGATATGTCAATCGAATAGAGAATTTCACCCAGAAAACAATGGCGTGCTTTTTTTCCACGTTGCGTTAGTGGTTTTCGATTTAATGTGGCGTTTTACTTTTGTTTTAGGCAAAATGAATGATATTCTCCAAAAGTGCCAGCGAGAAGAGGGGGCCCTGAAATGTGTGGGGGGGCACCGTGCCCTCACCCTCCGAAAGATCTAGTGGCCGACTGCCACCGCCACGGAGATATGATCGATTTCCAATGCATGTCTACAAGAAAAACATGCCAAAACTTCGAGGGTTCAATGGTCTGATGCTAGCCCTTTTACGGGAAGAAATCCCAAGGTGTGCCCTTCAAATAGACACCAAAAGCATGTGGCTGCAAATTGTGGTTCCAGAGAAATGAGACCAAGACCTCCGGCACCCAAGGTTCAATGCAAATTGGATGGTCAAGGCCTGGTTAACGAACGGGGCGTGTATGCGGCTGTTACCCGGATCTCGATATAGTAATTTAAATGGAACGGAGATACCACTTTGATTAGGTGGTTACACTTCCTCTTGTACCTAGGTGGCACAAGAAGACGTGGAGCTGCCTTTTTCTTGCAGTGACTAGGGTTCGAATCCTTTTATTGTTTAACTCAATATTTATTTTTCTATTTCTTTAAGGGGTGTGTTCTTAAACTTGAGTAGTGACAGCACAGCCAATCATGATGAGGAGGAAGTTGAGGTGAGGATTTGAATATGGGGCATGTCTTTACTTGCTTTCAAACTGCCTACGAGGAAAGATGGCTGAGAGACAAACTGTAAGTACATAAATCAGCAACCCGGTTTTGGTGTCTATTTGAAGTGCAGTGCCTGGGCTTTCTTCCCCTAAAAGCGCTAGTGTCCAGGGCTTATGAAGGCAGAGCAGTGACCCCAGATTTTGGGCATTTTTTTTCTCATAGATATGCATTGGAAAGTGGATAAGGGTGGTCCGTTTTGGGCAAATTTCTCTGGAATTCAAGTCACTGCAGGGCAGTGAGGGTCTTAAAATTTGTGGGAGACTCTGTACTCACCCTGTTAAAGATCTAGATTCTGTGTGCATCAGCCACGGAGATATAATCGCTTAGCTCCCTATGATGAATCCCATTAATTTAGGACTTTGACAATTTTTTCACCTACAAATTACCAGAAGTCCTAAATGAATGGCATAGTAGGAAAAGCGCACTGGCAAATAGTACATGTGTTGATGAGCATGCTTCCTATAATTTATAGCATTTTTTACAGAGAGGCTTCAAAATGGCACATGCTCTGAAGTACAATTCGAATTGACCCAGATTCCTTGTCCTTAACTATGTGCACATGCTGCGGATTATGTGCGGATTCATCCGCGCGGATTTTGTAAAATCCGCAGGTGAAACCGCAGGTCAAAAGACCTGCGGATTGCTCTGCGGTTTTGCCCTGCGGTTTTTCATCTCCTCAATGGAGGAGATGGCAAACCGCAGGAGAATCCGCAGAAAGAATTGACATGTCAATTCTTTCTGCGGATTGAAAACCGCAGATAATCCGCGAGGAAAATTCCGCACCGTCTGCACTGCGGTTTTTGATTCCCATAGGGAATCATGGTACTGTACACCGCAGCAAAAACTGCTGCGGGTCCGCAGCGGCCAAAACCGCTGCGGAACCGCAGCAAAATCCGCAGCGTGTGCACACAGCCTAAGATGTCTTTATTTTTTCTAGGATTTTGCACACTACAATTATGAAGAATCATTGGTCCATGTTTCCCAAAAAAGAGGTGGGTTGAATCATAAAAGAACATGAGGCTGTGGTGTCACATGCAATATTTAATAGCATTTCATATTCGGTTTCAGCTATTTCTGATGTAATGGTGAAAAAGTGAAGCGTTCCAGGGAGGTGGAGGTGTTTACCATACAGGTAATGTTCTGCTCACATATTCATCCACGTTCCCATTTGTTCTCCATCCTCTTAACCACATTACTCTCTCTGTAGGTCAGAGGTTGGCGTCGGTACAGAATGTTAAAACTGATAAACGATGCCCTGGAACATCAGGATGAAGCATACCAGTTGAAACCCAAGGTACGGAGTCCTGTTAAATTACTTTTACGCGGGATGATTTATCAGGCTATTACGCCCATCTAGCACCTCGATTGTCAATGTGACTTTACACACAACTATTAAGCAACTGTCGCTCAGTAGTCGGTGATGAGCGACTATCGTTCCAATTGTGCACGACCACACACCGGACACTAAATGATATTCCCTCAGTCACTCAGATCATGCAGTGTTGTTTTGTTTGGCTGAATACATGCTATCGCCAGTATTTCATTAGCACACTGGCTGGGGAACAGTTCCAGTCTTTTGTCTGCACTGCATTAGCACTGTGAAGAGGTTTGTACTACACCACGATGCATGACACTTCACCAAATAGCACTCCGGTATATGATAAAAGGGTTAAACGCTCACCCGAATGCTGACCGAGGCATCCTGCAGTACTTCAGGACCTTCAACAGCATCAGAGATCATTTGATCTCCAACATCATTGAAGGTCCTGCAAGAAGCCTCATTGAGCAGCGGTGTCATTCAGGTGTGTAAAGCCAGCCCTTTGATTTAAAAAAAAAAAAAAAAAGTGACAATGAACACTGAGCAACTTCTAGATCAGCAATCTTGGGCAGAAAACAAGTATTTTGCTCTGAAGGTACACAGCCTATCAGTACAGGATCCATTAAAGTTGTTCACTGACTGGGGTGGGAGGTGGTAGGGGAGGTAGTGAAGAAAAAATAAAATAAAATCAGTTGGAAAAAAAACTTGCACATCTCCACAGCCAGGTTGTCTACATTCAACCCTTCTGATTGCAGGCACAGACATCTCAGAACCTCCCATATAACAAAGGAGATAAGAGTTGGTGTGTAGAAAACATTGCTATGCGGAGGGGTAGACATTACATTTTTATAAAATAAAATGAGCAAACTCCACATAGCAAAGTTTTCTACAGCCCTTAACTTGTTATCTCCTTTCCTATCTGCTACTATTGTGACCTGACTCGCAGCCTAAGGCTATGTGCACACGGGGAAAATCCTCCTGCGGATTTTTCTGCGCAGAATTCACGAAATCCGCAGGTCAAATGAGCTGCATTTTTCCTGCGGATTTCTTCCTTTTTTAGTGCAGTTTTGATGCGGTTTTTCAGTGCGGTTTTCCCCCTGCGGTTTTTGAGAATGGGGAGATAGAAAACCGCACAAAAGAAGTCACATGCAGTTGTTTGAAAACCGCACACCCACTTTCTGCAGCGTCTGCACAGATTTTTTTTTTTTCCATAGATTTACATGCTACTGTAAATCACTGTGCGGTTCTGCGGGAAAAATGCATCGTGTGCACATGGCCTAAAAGCATCTTTGATTACAGTATATAATGTATAATATTTTGTGGGTGACAATGTTGCCGAGGTGCCATACCAGACTGTCACTATGTATAATGTTGCACTGTGCAATATTGATCAAATTTTTTTCTCTCCCCAGTTTGGATACGGTTTCACAAATTGGCAATAATGAAGATGGAGAAAGGAAGCTATGCCATTGCTGTAAAGCACAGGAATAAGACCAAATATAGTTTTATGTTTGTTTCTCTAAATAACATGACGTTTGCTTTGGTTTTGTTCCCTTTTCTATAGTATAGTGGTGATATGAATATGATATGTACATGTCAGCATACCCTGTGGACTTTTTCTACTGTGAATTTTAGGAGCTTGACACTTGCACAATGAATAATGATGAGGTGTCCGTGTGACCAGAGGTTACAGAATGCAATTGTACCCATTGTATCTGATGAGGTTATTCTCATATGTGTTTTTCTGTCACAGGCCAGAAAAAGGAGATGAAAGTAGAATGGTCCTGGATAATCAGACAGTGCATGCACTAGGGCTCATGCCTTGTCTTTCAGGCAACTAACTCACAGCTATGTGAATACAGCTACAAGCAAGCTAAAGTACTTAATGACTAGTAGGGAGTGAGAGGTGCTATAAAAGTACAGAGTACCTGAAGGCCATGAGTACAAAGATGGCTTTACAAACCCTAATACCATTAAACAAGTCTTCTATAGCCCACACACAACTACAACATAGCCAGCTTAAATAATATTTTATTGAATTAAAACGAAAGCTCAAACTGTTAAAAATATAATTCAAATAAGAGTGCATTTACTCAGGCAATTAATCCAGTGACATTGTCAAGGGATGGGCCTTAAATTTATCAGCTCAGATCCCTGTGCATAGTCCTCACTTTGGCCGTGATGCCAGAGCAATTGACAGGTTTTTTTCATCATTGCTGATAGCCCTAGGCCTTAAAAGCGTACAAATTTTTATATATATATATACTGTGACAGATCTGTCACTTCTCTGTGTGCGAAATTCACAGTAAATATGCAGGTGACTACATTGCATATTTACTGCAACGTGTACCAGTTTTACGTGCAAGAACCATCCATACGCATGTGTGGATCAGCCCTTGGAATCCCCTGTTTCTATATATATATATATATATATATTACACACACACATTGGAAAGAAACAGGGGATTCCAAGGGCTGAGCCACACATGCGTATGGATGGTTCTTGCACATAAAACTGGTACACGTTGCAGTAAATATGCAATGTAGTCACCTGCATATTTACTGTGAATTTTGCACACAGAGAAGTGACAGATCTGTCACTTCTGTGTTTTAACCCTGTAACATCTTATCTGATATACCAGCACAGATGTTACAGGTGGATAGGGCATCAAGGGTTAATTACTTACCTCCTTCTGCACACTTATTGCAGGATACACACGGATTTTGTGTGCATTCCACATTTGCAGAAATCACACAAAACACTTGATAACAATATGCATGTGTGGATGGGCCACAAGTTTGAAGACCCCCCCCTGAATATATATATATATATAAAAAGTTTAGTTACGCTTTAACAATACACTAGAATAAAAACCATTAGTTTAATAAACAAAAACATTGCAGAGCAGCAACATGCACATTATTTAAAAGACTAAATTTCACCTGCAAAAGAGAAAAAAAAAAGTTAGAATAGACTCAATTAAAGGTGAACTATAGTATTAGAAGAACAGCTGCCTCCTTGCAAAAAACTGCCACTTCCAAACTGGCGTTAAGTGAAGTCATGATGCTCAGCTCCATTGAACTCAATAGAGCTGAGCCTCAATATCACATATTTCTGGAAGCTGTTTTTCTGTTGCTAGAGTACCCACCTAAAACGCAAACAAAAATGAACTTTAACTTCGGAGTCTCTTCAGCATGACCACAGGGTTCATATTCCATCTCCTCATCTGCGATGTACTTGTTTCTTTAGTGCTTAGAAGGAAAAAGGAATGATGTTACAACTGAAAGATATGCATAAAAAAATCCACACTTCTAGAATACTGGCACTCAGCCAAAGTACAGTAATGCTTCACAGAAATGCTGCAAAGTGTTACTATGCTTTAAGGTTTTTCCATGAGTCCTGGCTATCACATTAAAGGGTGAGCGCCGGTGGCAGGATTTTTTTTTTCTTCCAATGTTATCCCCTATCCATAGAATAGTTTTTAAAGTTCCATACAATAGAATTATCTACAGTTTCAAACTCAGTGGCTGGTGTGGCTAGTCCCTGACAAGTACAGTAAGAATTTAATATAAATAGAAGTGTTCAATAATTACCTTGAAGAGCTCCTTTTCTGGTTCTGCCTCATGGAACGTGTCTGCATGAGAAAGGACGGGGAAGGTACATGTGCCCTGAAATGAATACATTAGTATTAAAAGCTGGTAATGAGTGCATCCATTAGCTTGGCACCATGGTATTGGAGTAAAGGTATTTTCACCTTGCACTCGAAGTCTCTTCATGCTCACTCTCCAGTTCTTCGGGAATCAGTTCTGGTATCTGGGAACTGTGGACTGCAGCTGTCTGGTCTCTTCTTCCCCTGGTGTTCTCTTCTGCAACCCTTTAGGGGAATCAAAAAGAAGAAAAAAAGAAGTCTTTGTCAAGTTTATTTCAAAGCATGTATTATTTTCATTTCACAATAAAATACCTTGAAGTGCTGGCTGTGGCTTCTTGACTCGCTGACTTCCGTGCTTCCATCAGTAGGCTTTGTCCATGGCAAATGTCATCCATGTTCTTTTCCCGGTAGTTCCTGTCCGCTGTAAGATTTGAATGTGCCAAATACCTGGCGACCAGACGTTATTGCACGTCAGTACATCTTGAGAGAGTCCAGGATTCAAGCACTTTTCTAACCATCTGGCTGGTGACTATGGGGAGATGAAACCTAAAAAAAAAAAAAAAAAAAATTTTATATATATATATATATATATATATACACTACATGTAGAGACTAAGTTGTATGACTTTTAATAATCTTCCTGTGAAAACGGTTCATATCATTGGTTACGTTTTTTGTAGAGGAGACTCTCGGCTGTCCACCCTGGGAGCGACTAATGTCTGGCGCTTACGGCACGGGAGTGGTGGTCCTCAGAGCCAGGGCCTAGGTTCTCCGGAACCGCAAGTCGCAGCCGGGCGAAACGGGTCTTGAAATCTGGGGAATTCCCTCGGTTTTCATCCCCCAAAGTGGCTCGTCACTGTGCGCTTAGGCTACGGAGCTACCCAGCAAAAAGATGAAAACGTCGGCCATTTTGACAGGGAGCGGGGGGTGCGAAACATTTTCCCCCTGGCGTGCGATATGTCAATCGAATAGAGAATTTCACCCAGAAAACAATGGCGTGTTTTTTTTCCACGTTGCGTTAGTGGTTTTCGATTTAATGTGGCGTTTTACTTTTGTTTTAGGCAAAATGAATGATATTCTCCACTAACAAAGTGCCAGCGAGAAGAGGGGGCCCTGAAATGTGTGTGTGTGTGTGGGGGGGGGGTGCGCCCGTGCCCTCACCCTCCGAAAAATCTCCCCTTCCATGCCAATTGGCACGTCGAGGGCCCGGTAAGCGACGGCCATTTGCCTCGGTCGTTACCCGGTTCTCTACATGCTAATGCCATAAGGCAAGTCGAGGTCTGGGTAGGAAACGTGGCTATAC
The DNA here is from genome assembly GCF_039654945.1 of Dendrobates tinctorius. Lineage (NCBI taxonomy): Eukaryota > Metazoa > Chordata > Amphibia > Anura > Dendrobatidae > Dendrobates > Dendrobates tinctorius. Next base: position 8,327,339 of record NW_027361790.1, on the reverse strand, counting down.
CACGTGTGTTACCGGGATCTCGATACTATCCTTTGGATGGAACGTGGGGGGGAGCTTGCGGTTCTGGGTCTGTTTCTCTTGAACCACAAGTCACAGCAACCCAGTTTTGGTGTCTTTTTCGCAGAGGAGACTCTCAGCAGTCCACCCTGGGAGCGAGTAATGTCTGGCGCATGTAGACAGATGATGATTTTAGCCGGGGGGAGCACGCTATGACCCCCTGATTGCCAATTCCTCTGTGTTCAGGGGCCCCATTGAGGTAGCCCCTTTTAGGTAGCAGTCTGAAGAACGTGTGTGCAAAATTTGGGGTTGCTGGCACCTTCCCCTCGGGAGTTGTGGGGTCTGAGGCCCCAGAAAGCTGATCCAGGCAGATCATTCTTTAGGAGGGCTGGTTCTTTTTGAGCTTTCGGGGTCCCCTGATCGGCTTCTGGGCATGCTAGCGGGGCGCACGAGGTGGCGTTGGAAAGCTTAGGACCTGCTCTGGGCTTGATAACAGGTCCTGGGGCCGTGAAGTACTCCCCTGGAATTTTTTTACCCTTTATAGCATGTAGACAGATGATGATTTTAGCCGGGGGGGAGCACGCTATGACCCCCTGATTGCCAATTCCTCTGTGTTCAGGGGCCCCATTGAGGTAGCCCCTTTTAGGTAGCAGTCTGAAGAACGTGTGTGCAAAATTTGGGGTTGCTGGCACCTTCCCCTCTGGAGTTGTGGGGTCTGAGGCCCCAGAAAGCTGATCCAGACAGATCATTCTTTAGGAGGGCTGGTTCTTTTTGAGCTTTCGGGGTCCCCTGATCGGCTTCTGGGCATGCTAGCGGGGCGCACGAGGTGGCGTTGGAAAGCTTAGGACCTGCTCTGGGCTTGATAACAGGTCCTGGGGCCGTGAAGTACTCCCCTGGAATTTTTTTACCCTTTATAGCATGTAGACAGATGATGATTTTAGCCGGGGGGAGCACGCTATGACCCCCTGATTGCCAATTTCTCTGTGTTCAGGGGCCCCATTGAGGTAGCCCCTTTTAGGTAGCAGTCTGAAGAACGTGTGTGAAAAATTTGGGGTTGCTGGCACCTTCCCCTCGGGAGTTGTGGGGTCTGAGGCCCCAGAAGGCTGATCCAGGCAGATCATACTTTAGGAGGGCTGGTTCTTTTTGCGCTTTCGGGGTCCCCTCATCGGCTTCTGCGCATGCAAGCGGGGCGCACGAGGTGACGTTGGAAAGCTTAGGACCTGCTCTGGGCTTGATAACAGGTCCTGGGGCCGTGAAGTACTCCCCTGGAATTTTTTTACCCTTTATAGCATGTAGACAGATGATGATTTTAGCCGGTGGGAGCACGCTATGACCCCCTGATTGCCAATTCCTCTGTGTTCAGGGGCCACATTGAGGTGCCCCCTTTTAGGTAGCAGTCTGAAGAACGTGTGTGCAAAATTTGGGGTTGCTGGCACCTTCCCCTCGGGAGTTGTGGGGTCTGAGGCCCCAGAAAGCTGATCCAGGCAGATCATTCTTTAGGAGGGCTGGTTCTTTTTGAGCTTTCGGGGTCCCCTGATCGGCTTCTGGGCATGCTAGCGGGGCGCACGAGGTGGCGTTGGAAAGCTTAGGACCTACTCTGGGCTTGATAACAGGTCCTGGGGCCGTGAAGTACTCCCCTGGAATATTTTTACCCTTTATAGCATGTAGACAGATGATGATTTTAGCCGGGGGGAGCACGCTATGACCCCCTGATTGCCAATTTATCTGTGTTCAGGGGCCCCATTGAGGTACCCCATTTTAGGTAGCAGTCTGAAGAACGTGTGTGCAAAATTTGGGGTTGCTGGCACCATCCCCTCGGGAGTTGTGGGGTCTGAGGCCCCAGAAAGCTGATCCAGGCAGATCATTCTTTATGAGGGCTGGTTCTTTTTGCGCTTTCGGGGTCCCCTGATCGGCTTCTGGGCATGCTAGCGGGGCGCACGAGGTGGCGTTGGAAAGCTTAGGACCTGCTCTGGGCTTGATAACAGGTCCTGGGGCCGTGAAGTACTCCCCTGGAATTTTTTTACCCTTTATAGCATGTAGACAGATGATGATTTTAGCCGGGGGGAGCACGCTATGACCCCCTGATTGCCAATTTGTCTGTGTTCAGGGGCCCCATTGAGGTACCCAATTTTAGGTAGCAGTCTGAAGAACGTGTGTGCAAAATTTGGGGTTGCTGGCACCTTCCCCTCGGGAGTTGTGGGGTCTGAGGCCCCAGAAGGCTGATCCAGGCAGATCATACTTTAGGAGGGCTGGTTCTTTTTGCGCTTTCGGGGTCCCCTGATCGGCTTCTAGAATTTCACCCAGAAAACAATGGCGTGTTTTTTTTCCACGTTGCGTTAGTGGTTTTCGATTTAATGTGGCGTTTTACTTTTGTTTTAGGCAAAATGAATGATTTTCTCCACTAACAAAGTGCCAGCGAGAAGAGGGGGCCCTGAAATGTGTTTGTGTGTGTGTGTGGGGGGGGGGGGTGCGCCCGTGCCCTCACCCTCCGAAAAATCTCCCCTTCCATGCCAATTGGCACGTCGAGGGCCCGGTAAGCGACGGCCATTTGCCACGGTCGTTACCCGGTTCTCGACATGCCAATGCCATCAGGTATCTGGTCACACACGGTATCTGGTCACAGGAGCAGGACCCAAGACAGAGAAGCTGCGTCCCTCTAGACCTACCATGTGTGCGGCGTCGCTGCTGCGAACGCCAAGAAGGGCTGCAACTGCAGCACAGCGTAGGACACTGCCGCTCGACGACAAAGCCAGATAGCAAGCGCAATGTCAGAAGCTAGCATAGCGGTGCGGTGTGCACAGTAGCTTAAGGCTTGCCACTGACTGGCGCAGACTGCTAAACTAATACCCTATCACCATGCGTAATATCAGAGGGAAGGGGTTTCAAATGAGTCAGTCACCAGAATCATACATCAATCACCATTCACACATAGCAAGTATAGCCTATACTAGCGCATGGCGGAACAGCCATGTGTTCCATGAGCATGCCCAGTAAGAGGACAGAAGGACTTAGCCTCAGGAGAGATTTGCTGCAAGGCAATCTCCTCTGCAGTGGAAATATAGGAGGAGAGTGCAGAATGTGAGGATCTGTATCCCTGCTGAGTAAACGCAGAAATCCGACTCCTAACATTACCCCCCTCCTAGGGCACCCCCTCCCTGAGCCTTACGATCCTCCTACTTGTGCCCGTAAGAGGTATAAGGCCTCAGACTCGTCCGCAGGCAAGTCTGATGTCCCGGTAGATGACAGAGAGGCCCGGGACATGTGGAAGGCCTCAGGGGTGGCAAGATCGCCAGGTCTGAAAAGGGGCCCGTGGGAGACAGCGGGAGCGGAAGTTACAGTGGAACGCCACCGTGTGGCAGGCGTCTCCGATCTTCGCTTAAGGAAGCTATTCCGAGCACAAAAGGCGCAGGCCCGAATATATTTTTTAACATCCTGAGCCCTGTGCGGCCACCAGTAAGACCCTGCCAGGAGTTTTGTGGTCTGCATATAGCCACAGTGACCACCTCTCCAGGATGAGTGTGCCCAGGCAAGAACCTTTGGCCAAAGGTGGGGAGGAACAAGGGCCTTACCCGGCGGTACAGAATTTGGCCTTTGCGGGGCACTGTTGTTTTGAGACACCGCGTGTTGACAAATAAGACCACGACTGGAGTCTTGTGCCAGACACGCCTGGAGAACGGTGCGAGACACCTCCATGGGCTCTGGGGGTGGAACCTCTGGCTCGGGTAGTTCCAGAGGCTCAAAAAAATTGGGAGCCGGAGTAACCTTCCGTTTGGATTGAGCACGCTCCATACCGCGCTCCAAAAAACAGAGGTCAATGCGGGTGGAAATGGCAATCAGTTCTTCCAAACTGGCAGGAACGTCTCTAGTGGAAAGAGCATCTTTAATGTGCTCCACCAAACCTCTCCAAAACACAGAGATGAGGGCTTTATCGGACCACTCCAACTCGGAAGCAAGTGTCCGAAAACGGACGGCATACTGACTAACTGAGAGAGCACCCTGAGTCAAAGCAAGAAGCTGAAGAGAGGTATCGTGCGTGACCTGTGGACCGAGGAAGACCTGCTTAATAGCTGTTAGAAAGTGAGCAGCGGTCCGGACTTCTGGGTCACCACGCTTCCATAGTGGCGTAGCCCACACCAACGCTTTGCCCGACAGCAGGGAAACAATAAACCACACCTTGGCCCGTTGCGTAGGGAATCGCGCAGCCAGTAATTCCAGCTGAATGGAGCACTGGCTGATGAAACCCCTACAGGAGGCGCCATCGCCATAAAATTTATCAGGCAACGGGAGGCGGGTAACTGTCAGCGCGGGGGAGGACGTGGACATACGGGAAACTGCGTCTGTGATTGCCTTTACAGCAGCTTCGGTGGATTGTGCAGCTGAGAGAGCCCCCTCAAGAGTGGCCAGCCGGCCCTCAAGCTGCCGAATACACTGTAAGAGTTGCTGCTGTTCTGCCATCACTAGCCAGACCCTGGCGCTAGTATAATGTTAGGAACGGTGGAACACACTAAATAAAAATAAATAATAAAGTGCGTTCGCTGCTCAGGGTCCACCGCGCAGTAGGTGTAACAACCTGAGTGATGACAGAGGAGCAATATGGCGGTATGATACACATGGGTTCAACGTCACCCGAAGTGCGCAGAGCAGGCTCTGTTCACACACAGAGGTGCCGCAACAAAAACATACAAAACACTGAACCTGTTATTGACACAGGCTTCAGATAGCATACAAAATGCTGAACCTGTTAGTGACACAGGCTTCAGGTAAATGCACACTCGGTATCTGGTCACAGGAGCAGGACCCAAGACAGAGAAGCTGCGTCCCTCTAGACCTACCGTGTTTGTGGCATCGCTGCTGCGAACGCGAAGAAGGGCTGCAACTGCAGCGCGACGTAGGACACTGCTGCTCGACGACAAAGCCAGATAGCAAGCACGATATCGGACGCTAGCATAGCGGTGCGGTGTGCACAGTGGCTTAAGGCTTGCCTCTGATTGGCGCTGACTGCTAAACTAATACCATATCACCATGCGTAATATCAGAGGGAAGGAGTTTCAAATGAGTCAGTCACCAGAATCATACATCCATCACCATTCACACATAGCAAGTATAGCCTATACTAGCGCATGGCAGAACAGCCATGTGGGTCGCCCTCCCAGGGCTGTTGGGTACTCGGTACCAGGCTGGTCTCTCAGAGGGGAATGTCACAGCAGCGGTGAACCGGTTCGTGGCCCTGGTCACCCATGTAAAAGGGATGAAGTGATGGAATAAAGTTTATGAGTGAATGATTTGTGACGCCACTTGTGGTGTTCGGCAATGAAGGTGTTAAGCCGACGCTGCAGACAGATCCTTTGGGACAGATGGTGGGGTGCAGCAAAGATGGGGTGGCCCTCTACAGTCAGGGCTGTAGTGCCATGCCAGAGCAGATGAAGAGGGTAGGTGTTGAGGAAGAGGGTGTAGTGTTTGGCACAGAGATGTAGCAGTGCTGGAGAGTTTGCAGGAAGAAGGCAAGGACACAACAGGGTGCAGTTTCTTTACCTTTACTTTGCTTGGCAAATGCAGTCCAGGGTCCAGATTACAGATGGCACAGGAGCTGGCTAGCCTGGAAGCAACTTAGGAATCTCTCTAGGCAGATGGGTTGTGTAGTCTCCTTCCTAGCGCTTAGTTTTAGGTACTTGCAGTACTGTGTTACACTGAAGTTCCACTTGCTTATTCTCTTTAGAACTCCCTCGTATGACAGACAGCTGTAGCCTTTCTCTTCTGCCTCACACGTCGCTGTTGTGCCTCCGAGTCTTATGTGGAATAGAGCATTTACAGCTTCCTATTCCTCCGGTTTCTGTTGCAGGACCATCAGTGTCCATACAGCCTTGGATACCGGACTCCATATAATGCGCTATAACTGGGAATGAGCCTGAACTCTCTGCTTAATCCCCCAGCTCTTCTCCTCATGTCCACACACATTGCCCTCCTCATACAAACTCCTAATTTCCCCTTCCTGGACCTCAGAGAGCAGCTCTTCCCCCAGTTTTGGGTTCAGAGCTCCCTCTGCTGGGCTGGAATGAGAACTGTGTTGTGTGTTGTGATTAACTGTCAGAGTGATCCTTTATTGCTTCCAAGCACGACATCACACTCCCTAGGAGGAAGGTAATGCCACTGTGGCGACCATACTCCTGGGGATGCCACATTCCCCCCTAGTGCAAGTCAGTACTCCTGGACTGAAGGGAAAACATGTAAACATATAAACAATTATAGATATAACAAGATTTTTAAAAAAATGAAAAATTACAAAAACCAAAGCTGAAAAATAGTCCTAATGATGATTAGTCCATGCGTCAATGTCCATGGTGCAATTCCTGAGCAAGATGGTGAACTATTTACAAGTAGAGTTCTGACCACACATAGTCCTGTGGTCCAATCGTCCATCAAAACAAAATAAGATCTTCAAAAAGTTTCTTGCAGAGTCTCTGTAGGCACATAAACTTCAACAGTTGCATATTTACATTTTAACAATTACAAAACTTATCTATTTGCGGAACCTTAAGGGTGGAATACCTTGGGTACTACGGACAGACCTACATAGCACTGGTGTTGTTGGGGAACTTACTGGATGCCTTGTGTTAACTACTGGTGTAGTGTGTGCTGTACTGGCTACAATACTGGTGCTTCTGCGTAGCACAGGAATACTAGATTTCCTAGGACCACTTCTACACACTGTGGGCATGACAAATTCACCACTGGCAGGGTGAGAATTCTCTTGTTCCACTGCTGGTGTAGCATCCACTGCTTGTACATGCTGGTTTTCAGGGTGGTCATGAGTAACTTCTTGCACTACCAGTTGGGGAAAGGTCAAAACTGGCACCAGTATGGCATTATTTGCTCTAGTCCAATTTGCAGGGAATTCTCCAAGTACAGTGCTGACCTTTTTTTCTTCCTCTATGGGCTGAAGGTTGTTTTGTTCTTCCATTCTGTCCTTTAGTTGGTCAGGGCACAGTTTCAGATGATCCCTCGATACTGCTGATGAGGTTTCTCCTCCATCCTTACTGATAAGGCACACTTTAGTGTTGTCGAAGTTTGATGGTAAGACGGTGTAGGGTTCAGCTTCCCATTGGTCATCCAATTTATGCATCCTTCTTTCCCTCTTTAAGACTTGTTCTCCTGGTGACAAGGGAACTGCAGGTGCATGTTGATTGTAGTTCTTTTCTGTTTTTGTCTCGCCTGAGCTACTCTTTTCTACACACTCTTGTACTCTACGGTACTGTTCTGCCGCTCCGTATCCCAGTCAGCATCTGGTGATGTTACCTCAGGTATCAGGACTCCCATATCCAAATCAATAGGCAGCTTGCCAGGCCTCGCTCTCATTAGGTAGGCTGGAGTGCAGTTGGTGGAATTCACAGAAATGTGATTGTAGAGGTCGACCAGATCTGGCAACTTCTCTGGCCACAGATTCCTCTCCTCCAAAGGCAAGGTCTTCAGTAGATCGATCACCACTAGAGTTGAGCGATACCGTCCGATACTTCAAAGTATCGTATCGGATGGTATCGGCCGATCTTTAAAAAAAGTATCGGTATCGCCGATTCCGATACCGGAAGTCCCATTCAAGTCTATGGGACTTCCGGTATCGGAATAAGAAAAACCCTTTCCTGCCCTTGTACAGCCTCTCTGGGGTCTGTACGGGCCTTTCGGGGGGCTGTGCCGGCCTGCCAGGGGGTCTGTGCAGGCTCCGGTGGTCTGTGCCGGCCTGCCGGTGGTCTGTGCAGGCTCCGGGGGGCTGTGCCGGCCTGCCGGGGGGCTGTGCAGGCTCCGGGGGGCTGTGCCGGCCTGCCGGGGGGCTGTGCCGGCCTGCCGGTGGTCTGTGCAGGCTCCGGGGGTCTGTGCAGGCTCCGGGGGTCTGTGCAGGCATCGTCCGATGGGACTACAAGTCCCATCGGGCGATGCCTGCTACCATGACAGTGATTGACACATTAGCCAATGATGGGACAGTAGTAGTCCCATCATCCGGCTAATGTGTTAAATGTAAAAAAAAAAAAAAAAAAAATTACATGCTACATACATACATACAACATGCATACTACATACATGCTACATTCATACTACATGCAACATACATACTACATATATACTACATACATACTACATGCATGCTACATATATACTACATACATACTACATGCATGCTACATGCATCATACATAACACATATATACTACATGCATGCTACATACATACTACATATATACTACATTCATGCTACATACTACATGCTACATACATACTACATATATACTACATGCATGCTACATACATACTACATATATACTACATACATACTACATACATACTACATGCATGCTACATACATACTACATGCATGCTACATACATACCACATACATAACACATATATACTACATGCATGCTACATACATGCTACATACATACCATATACATACTACATGCATGCTACATATATACTACATGCATGCTACATACATACTACATGCTACATACATACTACATATATACTACATGCATGCTACATACATACTACATGCTACATACATACTACATATATACTACATGCATGCTACATATATACTACATACATACAATACATTCATACAATACATACATAGACATACAGTACATATAACATAGAGTAACATACTTACCAATACTTGTCACATTGTTCCCCGAAGCCATTGTCGTCTACGGAATAAATATTAACATAACAAACCACAAAAATACTCACCCACGATCCGAAGCAGTCCACGAGTGTGTCCCACGACGATCTTGGGTAGAGAACTGCAGCATCAGCTGTTGCTGCCGTTCTCTACTGGCTGCAGGAATCCAATGACGGAAGGTAGGTATCCTTCCGCACTGTATTCCTCCGCCACTTAAAAAAAAAAAAGTCCCTAGTCTCACTTTATGCCATTGCTGTGTGGGAAATTCCCACGCAGCAATGGCATAAAGTGAGACTAGGGACTTTTTTTTTTTTAAGTGGCGGAGGAATACAGTGCGGAAGGATACCTACCTTCCGTCATTGGATTCCTGCAGCCCGTAGAGAACGGCAGCATCATGTGATGCTGCCGTTCTCTACCCAAGATCGTCGTGGGACACACTCGTGGACTGCTTCGGATCGTGGGTGAGTATTTTTGTGGTTTGTTATGTTAATATTTATTCCGGAAAGACAATGGCTTCGGGGAACAATGTGACAAGTATTGGTAAGTATGTTACTCTATGTTATATGTACTGTATGTCTATGTATGTATTGTATGTATGTAGTATGTATGTAGTATGTATGTAGCATGCATGTAGTATATATGTAGTATGTATGTAGCATGCATGTAGTATATATGTAGCATGTATGTAGTATGTATGTGGTATGTATGTAGTATGCAGTATGTATGTAGCATGCATGTAGTATATATGTAGCATGTATGTAGTATGTATGTAGCATGCAGTATGTATGTAGTATATATGTAGTATGTATGTAGCATGTAGTATGTATGTAGCATGCATGTAGTATATATGTAGTATGTATGTAGCATGTAGTATGTATGTAGCATGTAGTATGTATGTAGTATTTTTTTTTTTTTTTTTTTTTTTTTTTTTTTTAACATTTAACACATTAGCCGGATGATGGGACTACTACTGTCCCATCATTGGCTAATGTGTCAATCACTGTCATGGTAGCAGGCATCGCCCGATGGGACTTGTAGTCCCATCGGACGATGCTTGCACAGACCCCCGGACATCAGCACAGCCCCCCGGCAGGCCGGCACAGCCCCCCGGCAGGCCGGTACAGACCCCCACAGGGTGCACAGACCACCGGCAGGCCGGCACAGCCCCCCGGCAGGCCGGCAGAGACCCCGGGCAGTCCACACAGCCCCCCGGCAGGCCGGCACAGCCCCCCGGCAGGCCGGCAGAGACCCCCGGAAGGCCCGAAATGACGGCGCATCATGATGCGCACACACCGCGCATCATGATGACGTCAGGCCGTCAATCAACTGAACTTCCGATTCCGATGCCGAATTCCGATATTGAAAAAATATCGGAAGTCGGTATCGGAATTCCGATACAGCAAGTATCGGCCGATACCCGATACTTGCGGTATCGGAATGCTCAACACTAATCACCACCTGATTCATCTTTTCACACATGCCATTGGTCTGTGGATGGTATAGTGTTGTCCTGATCTTCTTGCAACCGTACAAATTACAGAATTCCTGGAACACTTCTGCCTCAAAGGCTGGACCTTGATCTGTAAGCACTCCCTCGGGATATCAGTGTGGTCGACAAAAGTGCTGTTGGAATGCTCTGGCTGCTGTCCTGGCTGTTTGATCCTTGACAGGTACGACTACCAGGAATCTCGAGTAGTGGTCAACGATGGTAAGAGCATAAATGTAGCCTGAACGGCTTGGAACCAGCTTCACATGGTCCAGGGCGACCAACTCGAGTGGCTGTTTAGTTATTATTGGCTGCAAAGGAGCTCGCTGGCTGTTACGGTCCTTCCTGCGCAGGTTGCATTGTCCACACTCCCGGCACCAATTTTCAATGGCTTTCCTCATACCAGCCCAGTAGAATCTCTCCCGGAGCAAGGCCTTAAACTTCTTCCATCCGAAGTGTCCAGCTCCATTGTGGTATGCTTCCAAGACTATTGATGCCTCCCTCTTTGGGACTACCACTTGCCAGACCAACTCATGAGTGCGGGCGTTGATACTCCTCCAGTACAGCTTCCCTTCATAGATGAACAGCCTGCCTCTTTCCTTCCACAACTGCTGCGTTTCTTCAGGAGCATCTGGACCTGGGCGTGAGTCAGCTTGTGACAGTAGCTCCTTTACAAGGTGGACTGCGGGGTCGCTATCCTGCTTCTCTGCACAGTCCAGATGAGGCAATGGATTTAGGGTGGCCTCTTTCATGATAGACCCTCTGTTTCTCAATCCTTGGGCACATTGGGCCTCAATTGGCAGGTGGAAGGCAGGTAACTCTATTTCTTCGAGTGCCTCAGGGTCTTCTCCTGCATCTGGCAGATTGGGCATTCTGGACAGCGCATCAGCATTGGCATTCTTGTGCCCCGCTTGGTACTTGATGGTAAATTCATAGTTAGACAGCCGGGCCATCCATCGCTGCTCCAGTGCATCTAGCTTGGCAGTTTCCAAGTGAGTCAATGGGTTGTTGTCCGTGAAGATGGTAAACTTGGCTGAAGCTAGGTAATGCTTGAATCGTTCAGTCACAACCCAGACTATGGCGAGGAACTCCAGTTTGAAGGAACTGTAGTTGTCAGGGTTCCTTTCAGAGGGACAAAGCTTCCTGCTGGCGTAGGAGATCAATCTTTCTTTGCCATTCTGTACTTGTGACAGTACTGCTCCCAGTCCCACGTTGCTGGCATCAGTATACAGAACAAATGGTTGGTCATAATCTGGGTAGGCCAGAACTTCATCTCCTGTGAGAGCCATCTTCAGTCGAGTGAAAGACCTCTCCAGTTCCTCATTCCATTCAAATGTAGGACTCTTCTTCCTGGCCTTCTTGGGCTGGCCCACCAGAAGATTTTGCATAGGCGTGGCTATTTCAGTGAAGCCTTTGATGAACCTTCGGTAGTAGCCTACCAACCCGAGGAATTGACGTACTTCATGGAGGTTGCTGGGCTTCTGCCAGTGCCGGATGACTGTGACTTTGTCAGGATCTGGTGCCACACCTTCTGCACTCACTACATGACCGAGGTACTGTACCTTGGGCTTCAGGAGGTGGTATTTGGAAGGCTTCACTTTCAGACCAAAGTTGGACAAGGCTTCAAACACCTCAGCCAGGTGCTTCAGATGGTCTTCATAAGTCTTGGAGAAAACAATGACATCATCAAGGTATAACAGAACTGTCTCGAAGTTTTTGTGTCCAAGACAGCATTCCATTAGCCGTTGAAATGTCCCTGGGGCAGTGCAGAGCCCGAACGGCATGTAGTTGAACTCGCAGAGACCCATTGGTGTAGTAAACGCTGTTTTCTCCTTGTCTGCCTCTGCCACGGGAACCTGCCAATACCCACTAGTGAGATCTATGGTGGAAAAATAGTTAGCAGTTTTAAGTGCAGCTAATGACTCCTCAATTCTGGGTAATGGGTAGGCATCCTTATGTGTAATGCTGTTAATTTTTCAGTAATCAACACACATTCTCATGGTACCATCTTTCTTTTTCACAAAGACTATTGGGGCTGCCCAGGGGCTACAACTGTCTCTGAGCACCCCAGCCTCCTTCGTTTCCCGCAACATACTTTTGGCACATTGATATTGTGTTAGGGGTATAGGCCGGTACCTTTCTTTAATGGGTGGATGATCTCCAGTGGGGATATGATGTTGAACCCGTTTTGCCTGCCTAAAATCTAGTGGGTGTTTACTGAATACCCGCTCATACTCCTGAGTCACTCGGTAAACCCCACACTTTTGGTATGAAGGGATGGAGTCAGTTCCCACATGCAGCTGCTGACACCACTCCTCTAGCTGCTTTACAGAGCCATTGTCCTCCACCTGGTCGGATGAGACCAAGGGCTGGTCGGATGAGACCAAGGGCTCTGCTGCCTGTATTGCATTGTTACAGACAGTAAGCAGCTTAGCAACTGGCATACCGAGGTATTGTGGCCTCCTCCTCCCCACAATTCAAGAGGCGTACAGGTACTCTCCCTTTGCGGACATCAACTACACCTCTGCCTGTCAGGACAGTGGGCCGGCTATCAAAGTACACTGGCTCTACCAATGCTTGGTAATCTTTTCCTCTGAGGCCTATGGCTGCCCGACACCAAATTAACATTTCACATCTGGGGGGTATCGCAATGGCGAAAGAATCACTCACTCTGACGCTGCCAATTTCTCTGCCAGAGAGTTCTACCTGCTGTCTTTGCATCAGGGCCTTGATCTCCTTCTGCAGGACTCGTTGTTCACTGGAACCAGCAGTCTCAGCCACCTGTTGCAACAAAACAATAACCTCGGCAAGACAATTTTCAATCACATTAGTACCTAAGGTCCTCATTAGGTTACATTCTCGTCGATCAATGTCTACAACTATCAGACCTTGAGATTTTAACTCTACTCACCCCACTTTAATGGTAATCTCTTTACATCCTACTTGCGGCAAAGACTTACCGGGCAGCATGGTGGCTCAGTGGTTAGCGCTGCAGCCTTGCAGCGCTGGGGTCCTGGGTTCGAATCCCACCAAGGACAACATCTGCAACGAGTTTGTATGTTCTCCCCGTGTTTGTGTGGGTTTCCTCCGGGTACTCCGGTTTCCTCCCACACTTCCAAAGACATACTGATAGGGAATTTAGATTGTGAGCCCCCATCGGGGACAGTGATGAAAATGTGTGCAATCTGTAAAGCGCTGCAGAATATGTTAGCGCTATATAAAAATAAATATTATTATTTATTATTACCATTGCTGGCAACTACTGTCAGTTCATCACTTGGGTCGCGAGTAAGTTCAGAGTCAGCCCAATATCGCTTGTAAAGGATATATGGCATAGTTGTCACCTGAGAGCCAGTGTCCAGCAAAGCCTTCATGGGGATGCCGTCAATCACCACTGGGAGGACCGGTCGCCCTCCGACATACTTGGCTCGCCAGTTCTTTGGGCCTTGTGGTCCGACTCCTGGGGGTTGGCCCTCTGCCCCAGGGTAGCAGAATCTTGCGATGTGGTCTGCCTTGTAGCAGCGACGACAGTTGGGATATCCGTCCAGGTCATAGCGATCATTGTCTCTCCCTCGGCGTGGTGGGATCCTCTTCTTCCGTAGCCACGGGACATCCTCTGGACTGGAGGCCAGCTGGATCTTCTCCTTGGATGACGCCTGCAGGGACTGCACAGTTTTGACAAATGCAGCCATACTTTTGGTCAGCTCCTGGACCTGAAGACGCAGTTCGGCAGATGGGTCTTTGTCCACAGTCTGTGCATCAGCCTCCACAGGGCTGGGAGGTAAAGATGCAGCTTCTTGGTGGTATGTGATCGCTGGGCACCTAGGGGGCACTGGACGGCTGACAATTGGTTCATGCAGCACCCGGATAGCCTTTTCCTTGAAGTCTGCAAAGTCTAGGTCAGGGTTTTGTAGGGCTATAATGCGCAGCTGTGCTCTGTGGGTACTGGATAGGAGGCCCTCAATAAATTGCTCCTTTAGCAGTCTGTCTCCATCTTTCACACTGTCTGGATCAATCTGCTTGATGGCTCGCAGTGCCTCCTGCAGGTTAAGGGCATAGTCCCGTATACTGTCCTGCGCTCTCTGCTTACACCCAAAGAATCTCATCTTTATTTCAGCTGCAGGGCGGGTGTCAAAGGTGCTTCTTAGCTTAGCAAGGATCTTTTTAACAGTCTCTTTATCAGTGTCCTGCCAGGCTTTTACTTCCCTTTGCGCTGCACCAGTCAGCTGCCCAATAAGGATGTTCAATTTCTGGCTTTCATACAAACTGCACAGTCTCTCTTTAAATTCAATCAGGGTATGTGACTCCCCTGAGTACTGCGGTAGCCAGGCTGCTCCCGGTATATACGGCATGGACAGCGGCATTATGGGGACCTCTGCAGTGGGCGCTGATTCTTGTGGCGCTGTGGAGGCAGCGCTGGCTGCTGGATGCAGCGGCGCTATGGGAGTCGCAGCTGCGCTGGGCCCTGCAGCTTGTGGCACTGTGGGGTTTGCAGTGGCGTCCGCCGCTGCGTCTGCTCTCGCTTCAGACATTCTCTTCCCCCCTAGTTAATGTTTGCCAAGCCCTGAGTTTCGCTGGCTTACTGGCTGCCATTCTGCAGGCTGGAGGATCAGGGGACGCCGGGACTGCAGGCCTCGGCTTCTCACTTCTCGCGCGCTGGCCTCTTCCCGCGCCGCACTTCACTGTTTTGCGCTTTTCTGCTGGCTCCGCCCACGATGGCCCGCCCCTTTTGCTTCCTGTGCACGCCAAGCAGCGGGGTAATGGCGGCAATTGCACAAATAGTCTATGGCACAAAACACAGTCTCTGGCACACAGGACCCGGGGACACCGGGCTCCATAAATCCTGTTCACGATGCCAAAATGGGTCGCCCTCCCAGGGCTGTGGGGTACTCGGTACCGGGCCGGTCTCTCAGAGGGGAATGTCACAGCAGCGGTGACCTGGTCCAAGGCCCTGGGCACCCATGTAAAAGGGATGAAGTGATGGAATAAAGTTTATGAGTGAATGATTTGTGACGCCACCTGTGGTGTTCGGCAATGAAGGTGTTAAGCCGACGCTGCAGACAGATCCTTTGGGACAGATGGTGGGGTGCAGCAATGATGGGGTGGGCCTTCACAGGCAGTGCTGTAGTCCCAGGGCAGAGTAGATGAAGAGGGTAGATGTTGAGGAAGAGGGTGTAGTGTTTGGTACAGAGATGTAGCAGTGCTGGAGAGTTTGAAGGAAGAAATCAAGGACACAACAGGGTGCAGTTTCTTTACCTTTACTTTGCTTGGCAAATGCAGTCCAGAGTCCAGATTACAGATGGCACAGGAGCTGGCTAGCCTGGAAGCAACTTAGGAATCTCTCTAGGCAGATGGGTTGTGTAGTCTCCTTCCTAGCGCTTAGTTTTAAGGTACTTGCAGTACTGTGTTACACTGAAGTTCCACTTGCTTATTTCTCTTTAGAACTCCCTCGTATGGCAGACAGCTGTAGCCTTTCTCTTCTGGCTCACACATCGCTGTTGTGCCTCTGAGTCTTATGTGCGAATGGAGCATTTACAGCTTCCTATTCCTCCGATTTCTGTTGCAGGACCACCAGTGTCCGTACAGCCTTGGATACCGGGCTCCAAATCATGCACTACAGCTGGGAATGAGCCTGAACTCTCTGCTCAATCCCCCAGCTCTTCTCCTCACGTCCACACACGTTGCTCTCCTCACACGAACTCCTAATTTCCCCTTCCTGGCCCTCAGAGAGCAGCTCTTCCCCCAGTTTTGGGTTCAGAGCTCCCTCTGCTGGCCTGGAATGAGAACTGTGTTGTGTGTTGTGATTAACTGCAAGAGAGATCCCTAGGAGGAAGGTAATGCCACTGTGGCGACCATACTCCTGGGGGCGCCACACATGCGCGCCTTTTATAGCAAGCGGGACCTTCTGCACGCTTCCAGATCTCTGAGATGGACCAATGAGAACTGGAGCGGGACCTGAGCACATGACTCCCGCTCTCCAATAGGAGATCATCCCATGAGCATGCCCAGTAAGAGGACAGAAGGACAGCCTCAGGAGAGATTTGCTGCAAGGCAATCTCCTCTGCAATCTCTTCTGCAGTGGAAAAACAGGAGAGTGCAGAATGTGAGGATTTGGATCTCTGCTGAGTAAACACAGAAATCCGACTCCTAACACATGCGATACCGCGCTCCAACTGTTGGCCTTGACACAGGGTTCATTCCTGGTCAATAAGTATGCCATTTGGTTTCGGACACTGGCTTCCGAGCTGGAATGGTCAGACAATACCCCAATTTTTTGGAGGGGTTTGGCTGACCACGTTAAGGATGCTGTGGCCACTCGGGAGGTTCCCGGCACTCTGCAGGAGCTCATTACCAGCTCCAACCATATTAATCTCCGCTTCTTCGAGCGAGGGTTGGAGCGCTCCCAGTCCAGACAGAGGTTTAGGTTGGCTCCAACTTTCTCCAAACCTCTGGAGTCTCCCGATCGAGCGTTCGAGTTGTCGGCAGTTAGGGAGGTGCCTCACACGGGCTCTAAGTTCTGCCCAGATCGAACCTCCATAGCCCACGCTCACTGCCGACAGTCTGGTCACCTTGCCAATAGGTGCCCACAGCGTTCAGAGATGTCCGCGTCTAGTGGCAACAGCAAGAGGGTTACGAGACACCACACTGTTTTCCTCCAAGCTAACCTTTAAGGGGGTGTTGGAGTTCGGCTCCTCTCCTCTGGCGGTGGAGGTTTGCGTAGATTCTGGAGCACGCAGTCCCATTGGTTATGCTACCTCAGCTGGTCACCATCAGGGTGGTGAACGTTTCGACATTACCCTCGCAAATTACCCATCAATTACTCCATTAAAACTCTCACTGCCTCTGTCCTGTCACGAGACAGTGTCGCTCCTTATTATCGCCGAGGGCATTAACCAGGTCCTCCTAGAAGTTCCCTGGTTGCGCTGCCACTCTCCCCATATAGAGTGGTCCTTGGGGAGAATACTGGGTTGGAGCAAGTCCTGTGAGGATAGTTGTGTGAAGGACCGCGTTCAGATAGCCTCCACCGATGTCCTCATGGATCTCTCCGCACTCCCAAGTCACTACCAGCAATGCGCGGACATGTTCTTGAAAAAGTCCGCTGAGACTCTTCCGCCCCATCGCCCCTACGACTGTCCTATAGACCTCTTGCCAGGCGCAGAACCCCTCGAGGTCGCGTATATCCTCTGTCCCTTCTGGAGATGGAGGCCATGTCCCAGTACATCAGTGAGAACCTGGCAAGGGGGTTTATTAGGAAGTCGGTGTCACCAGCGGGGGTGGGATTCTTCTTCGTACAGAAGAGTGGAGAGCTGCGCCCGTGCGTTGATTACAGAGGTCTCAATGCCATAACCGTCAAAAACAAATATCCTCTTCCCCTGATCTCTGAGTTGTTCGACAGGTTGCGTGGGGCCCGGGTCTTCACTAAGCTAGACCTACGAGGGGCTTACAACCTGATCCGCATACGCGAAGGGGACGAGCAGAAGACAGCCTTTAATACCAGGGATGGCCATTATGAGTATCTGGTCATGCCCTTCAGCCTCTGTAACGCCCCAGCTGTCTTCCAGGACTTCGTAAATGATGTCTTTTGCGATATGCTCTCCACCTCGGTGGTGCTCTATCTGGATGACATCCTCATCTTCTCTCCAGATTTGGCTTCTCACCGGAGAGACGTCTGAAAGGTCTTCGACCGCTTGCGGGCGAATTCTCTCTTCGCCAAGTTGGAGAAGTGTCAGTTTGAGCAGGAGTCTTTACCTTTCCTGGGCTATATCATCTCGGCCCAGGGGTTGGCTATGGATCCTGCCAAATTGCAGGTGGTAATGTAATGGCAGGAACCCCATTCCCTTAAAGCGGTGCAGCGCTTTTTGAGGTTCGTTAATTACTACCGTCAGTTCATTCCCCACTTCTCCACACTGGTAGCTCCTTTGGTCACCCTCACCAAAAAGGGAGCCAATCCCAAGGTTTGGTCAGAACAGGTCTCCGCGGGCTTCCTGTCTTTTAAGACCCATTTTGCTGGCGCTCCTATCCTCCACCGTCCCGATGTGGATAAACCCTTTATCCTAGAGGTGGATGCCTCGTCTGTCAGTGCAGGAGCAGTCCTTTTCAAGGTCGGAAGCATCTCTGCTTCTTCTCAAAGACCTTCTCACCGGCGGAGAGAAACTACTCCATTGGGGACAGGGAGCTGCTGGCAATGAAGTTGGCCTTTTCCGAGTGGAGACATCTCCTGGTCTATTTACAAACAGCCCAGCGCTTGAACTCTCGACAAGCTAGGTGGTCGCTCTTCTTCTCCCGCTTCCATTTTACCTTGCACTATCTGTCCGGTGAGAAGAACGTCCTGGCTGATGCTCTCTCTCTCGCTCGGTAGTGTCAGTGGAGGAGGCTGAGCTTCGGCTAATCGTCCCCTCTGAGAGTCTGAGGACCGTGGCTCGGGTTGCCCTCGAGTCAGTGCCACCGGGCAAGACCTTTGTTCCTCCCCGCCTGCAGCCAGAGATTCTCGCGTGGGCAAACACGTCCAGGGTGGGTGGTCACTTTGGTGATAAGCGGACCACGGAACTTCTGGCAAGGACTTATTGGTGGCCGCATATGGCTCGGGACATGAGCGAATACATTCAGGCATGAGTCTTTTGTGCTCAGAACAGGTCCTCTAGGCAGAGGCTGGCTGGGTTATTGTTACCCTTTGCCGGTGGCAGACAGACCCTGGGAGATGGTTGGCATGGATTTTGTGGTCGGCCTCCCCAAATCCAGTGGCAGCACGGTCATCTGGGTGGTCACCGATCATTTTTCTAAAATGGTGCATCTGGTGCCACTCGTGCGGCTGCCTTCTGCCCGTGGTCTCACTGCGCTGTTCATAAAGCACGTATTTCGTTTGCACGGTATGCCGGACAAGATAGTTAGTGACCGAGGTCCCCAATTTGCGTCTCAGTTTCGGAGGGAGCTCTGCAGTCTACTCAGTATTGAGCTAAATTTGTCCTCCGCTTATCATCCCAAGATGAACGGGTTGGTTGAGAAAGCTAACCAAACTCTGGTCACATACCTGCGACATTTTGTCTCGGCCAGGCAGGATGACTGGGCATCCTTACTACGGTGGGCAGAATTTGCCCTGAATAATGCAGTGGCTGATTCCACTGGTCAGACTCCATTCCTCAATCAACTCCGCCATGCTGGAGGACTGGCCGCAAAAAATTCACAGAAAGGCGGACCCATGATACAGGAAGAATCTGATTCGTATATACAAGTGTATGGCCAGGTAGAAACAGGACAGGGCACAGCAACCAGAGCAGGACAGCTGCCGTGTCAATTTGTAATAAATGCAGTGGGACATTGATATGACCCTATCAATATTCCTAGGTCCCAACAATTGCTTACTGAGGCTGTCCAGAACGCAATCCTGTATGCCTCCTCTCTCCCCCCGATACGATGCCTCAACGTACAGTGGCTATACCATTAATCTCTGCCAGTATTTTTCAATATCCCAGGAAGGATGCTGCCATGGTCATAGTATCAGCAATAGAACGGTGCATACAGGGAAACCCCATAAAATTGGAGGAGGTCCGATTTGTCCTCTGCAGCCGCCTAACGGCCCATCAGGCAATACAATCTCTAACTGTAACAGAGCCTCCTGCCCCGCTCCCACAGCAGATGCCTCTTGTGCCCGTACTGCCGCTACCTCCTCCCTCCGAGTTGTCAGTAATATATGAATTTAAAGAAGAAAATGTGGAAACGACTCCTGACAGGTCAAAGTATACTCCCTTCACCCCATCACAAATAGACACTCTTTGCAATCAATTACCCGTTCCAGAGACTTCCCCCATGGCTTTCTACAGGCAAATGGCATCAAATCGAGAGATTTATTCTACTCCCCGAAGAGATCTATTGCACATACTTCGAGTAAAAGCTGGGGAGGGGTATTTTCCAATTATTGAGGGTGGCATAATGTATAATGTGGATCTGGATGGGGGAACCTATGAGAATGGTGTTGATTTCTGCAATGCTTTAAAGGTCTGGGCACAAGATAGATTGGCGGACCAAGCTACCTCTCTCACAGATGTCACACAGGACAAGGGGGAGACTGCCGAGAAGTTCTATGGGCGTCTTATGGTAGTATTTAGAGATCTGCGATTCTCACTGTATAATAAAGCCCATACACATCTTTTTGTGGCAGCTTTGATGTCCGGCCTTAAACCCGAATTGCAAGAGGCGATAATGTCAGTTAGACCTGATGTTGAGAATTCCACTCCGGATGATGCTTTGAAAGTAGTAAAAAGTTTTCAGAAGAATTTAACCCATTCTGCAGCGGCAGGGAAACAAAAATAAGCCTGCAGCTGCAGCAGCTCCAGTTCCTCCAATAACAGCAGCCCCCACCATTGCGCCCAGCGCGGCTGCGAGTACACAGCTGGTTCCTTATCACTGGAGCACACAGCAAACTCTGGCCCCCCCTCAGACTTCAGCTCCCTACTCCAATATCTCTGCTAATCCTATGAATAGGAACCTTCCTCCTCAGATCCGCTGTGACAATTCTCGTCTACAATGCTGGCGCTGCAGCCGACTCGGTCACTTTCAGAGGGACTGTCACACTCCCGCTGATAGATGCTACCCTCAAGTTCTCTCTTCCAATCGTAATCTAAATACTGGGAACCCTAGAGGATACCCCGGTTACGGACAGCCCCAAAATCCTGATAATTGTCCATACTGAAGGGTTGGCCAACCAGGGTCTTCCATCACAATGTCCTCCACCAAACCTGGGGCATGCTCATCCGTCACGCTCCCTGTAGGGGACACCCTTGTTAAGTTCATGGTAGACACTAGGGCAGCCAATTCTATAATCAAATCATCAGATGTACCTACGGATATCCCTATTCAATTCTCAGATCAAGAGCTTGTTTTAATTGGAGTAGATGGCAGACCCAATAAACATACTCTTACAAAATCCATCCCTGTGGGACCCAAGGTTACTGCTCAGTTCGTGATCTCTCTCACATGTCCAGTAAATTTACTGGGGGTAGATTTATTATCACAGTTCCGCTCCAGAATACAATTCCAAGATGATGGTCAGATGGTTCTTAGGTTACATAACCCCTATGCAGATGAAGACAGTGAGGAAATCTGTATTTTGCATGCCCTTCCCACAGTTACGATGGCCCTGATAGGCCCAGATCCACCCCCAATATTGCCTGAGGATCAACGACTCACCCCATACCTCTCAGAGGTACCATCTAAACTTTGGTCAAAAGGTCCAAATGATATAGGGAAAATGCCCGTAGAACCAGTAAAAGTATTTCTCAAACCTGGTGCCCCTTTTCCCAAAGTCCATCAATGTCCTTTGAAACATGATCAGGAGCGGGGCCTTCAGGAGCAAATACAAACATTACTTGATAACGGTGCTCTGGTACCCTGTTTTTCTCCATGTAATACGCCCTTGTTTCCCGTTAAGAAAAAGACCCCACCTGGCCAGCCCCCTGTGTACCGGCTGGTGCAAGATCTGCGGGCAGTTAATGCAGCTACTATTCTGGAAACTCCAGTGGTGCCTAATCCACATACTCTAGCAGGATGCTGCTTGGTTTACAGTCATTGACCTTGCCAATGCCTTCTTTAGCATTCCGTTAAACCCAGATTGCTAGTTTCTGTTTGCATTCAGTTTTCAGGGACGACAGTTAACATGGACAGTTATGCCACAATGGGCCCAAAACAGTCCCAACCAGTTTGCAAAAAACATGAGCGAGTGTCTCTTGCCCTGGCAGTTAGGTCACCCTCAAGTTACGCTGCTTCAGTATGTGGATGATCTTTTGTTGTGTGCACGGACGGAGCAGGAAGCCATTGCTGCCACTGTTAGCCTCCTCAAGCATCTGGCAGCACTGAACTGTCGGGTTTCAGCCTCGAAACTTCAGTTCTGCCTTGGTCAAGTGATATTCTTGGGTCACTGTCTCCTTCAGGGTGTCAGACACCGCACAGAAGAAAGAAAAATAGCTGTCAGCTTCCTTCCTTTCCCAAAAGATGAAATTGAACTCCAACGCTTTCTTGGACTGTGCACTTATTGTCGTCAGTGGATACCGGATGCATCCCACATAATGCACCCCCTTTACAATGCCTTGAAAGACGGCATAATGAACTACAAGGAAAGATCACCGGTTTGCATGGAAAGCCTTCATCATGCCTTCTCTGAGTTGAAGCGGCTTATTGCTTCCGCCCCTGCCTTGGGTATCCCGGACTATACTCGACCGTTCCATTTGTATGTGTCTGAGAATGAAGGACACGCAGCAGGGGTACTTACACAATCACATGGCAGCAGGCAACGACCAGTGGGCTATTATTCGGCCCGCCTCGACCCAGTGGCCAGAGCATCACCAAGATATGCTGACGAGTTTGATCGATTCCACACGGGATACGCTGTTACCACAGAGGACACTGTAGTGCACGCAGCTGCACTCCCGCCTTCACAGTCAGCACAAGAAGCAGACCTCCAGGCTCTGTCTACTGCATGTACTTTGGCCAAGAACAGACGGGCTAATATATATACGGACTCACAGTACGCATTTGGTATTGCTCGCGATTTTGGGGCTTTATAGGCCAATTGAGGGTTTATTACTACTGCCGGAACCCCAGTTAAAAATGCTGCTGAAGCTGTTAAAAACCTCATGGACTCGATTAAATTACCTACTCAGGTGGCTATTATCAAAGTTAAGGCGCACGGTCCTAGGAACAGTCCACAGACTGTTGGCAACGCATTTGCAGATATGCAAGCAAAAGCCGACGCTCTTTTACCCGTTGAACCAACAATACCAACTATTGTGACCACACGCTCTCAGCGTAAACAGTTACAAGAAGCATTGACCCTACGAGAACCTGATGATCTACAACAGACTGAAGTTTTCTGGTGGACCCTGCGAGACCGCTTAATGACGATGCAGAGAATGTCTCCAAAGGAAGAGGTGAAGCAATGGAAGGCTGATGGGGCACGAATAGATAATGGTCTCTGGAAAAAGGACCAACTTGTGTGTCTCCCTAAGCGGATGTACCCTGCTATTGCCACATGGGCACATGGACCTACACATCGAGGAAAGAATCAGGCCCTCACACTGGTGCGAAAATTCTACTGGGCCCTGGGAATTTCCACAGTTTTGACAGCGCTCAACCGTGCCTGTAATATCTGTCAAACTTGTAATCCCGGTCAACTTCAACGTGTACCCCCGAAACATCTTGCTAAGCCCGACTATCCTTTCCAAAGGCTCCAGGTGGACCATATCACGTTACCTAAGTCTGGAAGGTATGAATACTGTTTGGTTGTTGTTGACATGTTCTCCAGTTGGCCGTAAGCATTCCCTGTTACCAACATGACTGCAAAAACCACAGCAAAGAAACCGGTGATGGAAGTCATATGCAGATATGGGGTTCCAGAAGTTGTTGAAAGTGACCAAGGCCCAGCCTTTTCTTCTCATGTGTACCAAGAAGTTCTGACAATGCTTGGATCCACTGTAGCCCTCCATACTCCGTACCACCCACAATCCAGTGGGAAAGTTGAGAGGTTGAATGGCACACTGAAGGGACAATTGACCAAAATGATACAGGAGACTACGGCTCCATGGCCAGAGCTCCTACCCATTGTACTATACCATATTCGTACTACCCCTATTGCAAAACATGGCCTGTCCCCATATGAGATATTGTTTGGTACTAGGCCCCCAGTTGCAAATTTCCAACCTCAGCAGTTATCAGAAGAGACTGACCGTGCTGTTCAATATGTTATTCAGCTTAGTAAAAATCTTGCTAACACCCATGCTCTAGTTTCTTCTTCTCTTCCAGATTCAGCAGAAACCGACACCTGTCATAACCTGCAGCCTGGTGATTTGTTAGTCGTGAAAAGACATGTCAGGAAGCATGGACTAGAACCCTTGTATGACGGTCCATATCAAGTCCTCCTCATCACCCCTACATCAGTGAAACTAGAAGGAAGACTGACTTGGATTCACGCATCGCACTGCAAGCTGGTTAAACAAGCCAATAGCAAATAAGGGGGCATAATGTTCTGGTCTTTCGCATTTTCGATATTATTATTGGTAACCGCATGGGACAGCCTAAATTCCCCAATGTCCTTGAATAAGTTTATACAACATCATGAAAAATTACTGAGAGATTTGTTGGGCAATTCCCAGTCTCTGGCAGACTGTTGGATCTGCATGTATTCACCAATGTCAGCCACGAGCATCCCCTTTTTGGCTATCCCTGTTCCACCTGAGGAGTTATTTGCTTGGACTAACTGTTCTGACACACTCGCTAATAATGCCACAGATAATGCTAAATTATGGAATTTAACTGTTGGTATACCTATTGTGGGATGGGTAGGATACCCCTGGTGACAAGGTAACCTTTCAGGAAGCAATACCCAACTTCAATATTTGGCCTACAAAGGAGGGGCTTGGGTCCCTAAGAATAAGACTAGTCTAACAAATCTAGGGCAAATTCCAACATATGGTTTACAAGTCAGCTTCAATGTAACTTCACACTCTACTGATGCCTTCAAACCAATGTTGCTAGAAAGAAGGTTGCATAATACGTCATGGAAATTTTCTAATTTGTTTCCCCAGGGTTCTAACGAAACCTGTGCCAGTATTCCTGGCAATATATCTTGTAATGAGTCCTCTGAATATATACTAGGAACCTCCACTTGTGGAAATCCCGATGTAGGCTATTGTAGTCCTTTAGGACAATCTCCAGCTTGGTGTATGCTTCAGAATGTATCTGCATTCATAGACTTAGTTCATAGATTGGTGCTGCAACATTAAGCCCTATGGGATTTACCTGATGATATGTTCTAGGTATGTGGAGACAATGCTTATTAATGGTTGCCAGTAGGGGTATGAGGAACTTGTTCTCTGGGTCGCTTGACCCTGGCCACCTTTGTTATTCCAAACAAACAGTTGGATACACAGGCTATACCCAAACATACATTATACAAAAGAGCTGCAGACAATTCACTCTGCCCTTCAGGGAGACCACATATAGTGCAGATGAGTGTGGCCAATAAAATTGTCAGTTCCATTTTCATTTACCCTATGATTACACAAATGCGAGATAAATTGGTTAGGGCCACAGACTATCTAGATGATCAAATTTGGAATATACTGGACATACTTAATACTACTGTTGCTGTCCAAAATCAAATTATTATAGTCACTAATCAACTTACTATAGTGCTGGACTACTTAACAGCAGCACAAGGTGGTATGTGTCAGGTCATTGGACCCGCTTGCTGTCATTATATAGATCCTAACAGTACTATGAAGTTAAAGTTAAAGTTAGAAGACATTCGAAGACGCAGAGATCAATACAATAAAGACAATGATCGTACTAAGGACAGTTGGTGGTCAGACACCTTCTCCTTTCTCAATCCAGCCAATTGGTTTAAGGGAATTGGGGGCTGGATAGCTGGGATCTTACAAAGCTTGTTACACATTGCTGCCTGTATCCTTTTTGTATATGTGATACTAAAACTTGTTTTTTGGTGTACTTCTGTATGTATTAGGAAATTCTGCACCAAGACAGCTAATGACGATACCAAAGGTGTCGTTGTCCCTGCTCTTCTCTGCACCGATCACAAAAGGCTACTTGATGAAGATGTTGAAGCCAAGCACATGGCTACCTACAAAAGATCTCCACCACCGTCATCAAAAATTGTTATTCGTGAATTGCAGCATACAGGGGCATGGGTGCGCCGCGACAGCCATGACTGGTAACACGGCATCAGTCATGTGAAGACCAGTACCCCTCAAGCTGTTAGCTTGGGATAGCACCTCTGATGCTGCATATGTGTTAAAAAAAATGTATCTAGGGGGATTGTGAAGGGTTAAAACAAAAGTCAAAGCTGAAGTTTCGTTTTATCCATTCTCTGAAGGTTTTATTTCTCCATTTTTTTTGCTGTAAGATAATTTTTTGTAATTGGCATGGGCTGTCATGAAACCTGACTGTTCCTATCAGGTGCAAGATAAGGGAACCGGGGGTGTACTACTCTGAAGAATATGCCACTATACTACTTTCAATGATGGACATATATGTAGTTTCCGGTTTTCTTGCAATATTATTGGCTTATAAAGTGAAATGATGTTATTGGTATTTGAGAACTTTGCATAATTAAGCAAAATATTATAAAAGAAGTGACTACAATAAACGGGTTACCGATCTCTTTGGATCGTCCCATACAGAGACACGTCTCCGTTTGGTCAATTGAGTTGCTAGCAACACTCTGTGGAATAATTTGGACATCACTGGCTCAACTATGAAGGGTTAATTTAACTCTCTCCCTATCAACCTGTGATCCAGTGTCCACGAGGGTGGTGAAGGGGATACCATCCACTACCACGCTCCCAGAAGAGTCAAATCGGTCTGTTCTCCTGCCGGTGCAATTCAGTTGCCACTGATGTTGCGGCATCCTCTTCGGCAATCGCCATGGGAGATCAACCGGGCTTGATGCTAGCTGGATCCTCTCTGTGGGGGGACAAGTTTGCAGAGTCTGAACAGTTTTACATAGAACAGACATATTTTTAGTCAGTTCCTGTACTTGCAGTCGTAAATCTACAATAGAATCTTCAGCTGGAGTCTGCACATGCCGAACTGCAGGCACCTTGGGTGAGGATACTGCCCCCTGGAGGTACGTAACTGCTGGATCTTTAACTGGCTCAGTGCAGACATAAGTAGAAAGTCTTAAGATATGTATGGATCTGTCTTTAAACTGAACAAAGGGTTCTGTAATGACATCAAGCGCAGTTGTGCCTTACTGGAATCAGACAAAAGACCTTCAATGAACTGTTCTTTCAGCATTTTGTTCTCATCTCTTACACTGTCTGGATCACTTTGTTTAATGGCCTGCAGCGACTCCTGCAGGTTTAAGGCATAGTCTCCAACAGTGTCCTGTGGTTTCTGTCTGCAGCTGAAAAATCGCATCTTTATTTCTGAAGCAGTACGGGTGTCAAAAGTATCCTTTAATTTAGCAAAAATGTCTTTTACAGTCTTTTTATCAGTAGCTGGCCAAGATTTAACTTCTCTCTGAGCAACGCCACTGAGCTGACTTGTAAGTATACTGACTTTCTGCTCCTCTGACATAGGATAAATTTCACACATGCTGCGCAGCTTCCCCTTGAAGTCACTTAAGGTGTGCAATTCTCCATTGTACTGTGGCAGCCATGTCGCACCCAATAAAAAAGGCATGGTGAGAGGCAATATGGGAGCTGCAGCTGCTGCACCCTGGGTGTCACTGGGATTAGACATCTTCCCCCCTAGTTAACCCTTGCAGGGGTGCGACTCACCGCTTCGGTTGATGCAGGTCGTTGCTCCTGTAGTACTTTAGGCATGCACGGTATCCTGTTCGAATCCTGTTCGTGACACCAAAATGACGTGCCCCAGGAGCCGTGGGATGCTCGGTGCCGGGTCGGTCATCTTAAAGGGATATGTCACAGTGGCAGTGACCCGGTCTGTGGCCCCAGGTGGTCATGTAAAAGAGGTAGAATTGAATGGGAATAAAATTTATGTAGTGATTTGTTACAACAGTTGGAGTGTTCGACTATAGTATACTACTGGGGGAGTAGACGGTGATGGCAGTGCAGATATTTAACCCTCTCCAACCAGGGCAGACCCCCAGAGATTGTGATGGAAGTAAAGGGCACAGAGTAATAAGGCAGGATACAAGAAAAGTCTATCATTTACTGAAGTTCAGGTGCAGTTCAGAGGAGATATCACAACTCTCACCAGGTTACAGTCTGCTCTGGAGAATGTGAGTTATCCTTCCTCTGCTGTGACTCGGTGTAAGCTTCCTGCTGTTTTATTCCCCTGAGAAAACAGCAGGAGCGGAGCTGCAAAGATCCTTCCTGCCCGGCGCTAGAGCTTCCTGTGTCTCTCTGACACAGATAGCAGCACGGCTGAATGACGTCATCATTGTGCGGCGCGGCTGCTGTGCTAGAGACACAGGAAGCAGCCGGAGGGAGAAGACGGTGATGCTGCAGACCGGACATGTGAGGTACTGTGCTGCCTGTCACTGCTGCTGTGTGTGTGTGCGAGTGACTGTGTATGTGTGTGTATGTATGTAGTGTGATGATGGGAGTGATGGGGAGTGATGGAGAAGGCAATGATGTAATATGTAGTATGTGTGTGAAGTGGATGTGTGTGTGTATGTATGTATGTGTCGTGTGTATGTGTGTGTGTGGATCGATGTGTATGTGTAGGCGGAGAAGGCCATGATGGGGTAATGGGGAGAAGGCCATGATGGGGTGATGGGGAGAAGGCCATGATGGAGGTGATGGGGAGAAGGCCATGATGGAGCTGATGGGGAGAAGGTCATGATGGAGGAGAGGGGGAGAAGGCAATGATGGAGGTGATGGGGAAAAGGCCATGATGGAGGTGATGGGGAAAAGGCCATGATGGAGGTGATGGGGAAAAGGTCATGATGGAGGTGATGGGGAAAAGGCCATGATGGAGGTGATGAGGAAAAGGCCATGATGGAGGTGATGGGGAAAAGGCCATGATGGAGGTGATGGAGAGAAGGCCGTGATGGGGAGAAGGCCATGATGGGGAGAAGGCCTTGATGGAGGTGATGGGGAAAAGGCCATAATGGAGGTGATGGGAAGAAGGCCATGATGGAGGTGATGGGGAGAAGGCCATGATGGAGGTGATGAGGATAAGGCCATAATGGAGATGATGGGGAGAAGGCCATGATGGAGGTGATGGGGAGAAGGCCATGATGGAGGTGAGGGTGGGAGGAGACCATGATGGAGGTGATGGGGAAAAGGCCATGATGGAGGTGATGGGGAGAAGGCCATGATGGAGGTGATGGGAAAAAGGCCATGATGGAGGTGATGGTGATAAGGCCATGATGGGGGTGATGGAGAGGGCAATGATGGGGATGGTGGGGAAAGAGAAAATGATGGAAGTGGTGGAAAGGGCAATGATGGGGTGGGGGAGAAGGCAATGATGGTGGTAGTGGAAAAGACAATGATGGGAGTGATGAGGAAGGAGGCAATGATGGGGGTGGTGGAGGAGAAGGCAATGATGGAGGTGGTGGAAAAAGGAAATGATGGGGTGGCAGGGGAGAAAGCAATGATAGTGGTGGGGGAGAAGGCAATGATGGAGGTGGGAAAGAGGGCAATGATGGGGTGGGGGAGAGGACAATAATGGGATGTGGGGAGAGGAGGACAATGAGGGGTGTAGGGGATTGGGATGGGAGGAAGGGGGACCTATAATGGCCTTAGGAACAGGGGGAGGTGGAGTACGACATTATTATCGCTTATTATGTCTAACACAGTCCCTTAGTATATAGTGTACTCACTTATTATGTCTAACACAGTCCCTTAGCATATAGTAAATGTACTTATTATGTATAACACAGACCCTTAGCATATAGTGCACTCACTAATTCTGTATAACACCATCCTTAGTTACATAGTTTCCTCTTTTATTATGTATAACACCATCCCTTATTACGTACCATCCTATCTAGTTATATATGGTGCCGTCCCTTATTATATAGCTTCCTCTGCTGTTATGTACAGTGCTGTCTCTTACATAGTGTATTCTTGTTAATTTTGTAATTAACATTGCCCTCTTTTATTACATAGTCCCCACTCATTTAGATATAAAGTGACTGTTGATGGAGGAGCCGGTGACCAGACGACTAGTCCACCATCTCCTCCATTAGAAAGGAAGCTTTCCTAGCCATCATTGCATTATACAGCTAACAAGACGGTATGTAATAAAAAACAGGGATCTATATAATACAATATGCAGGGAACGGTGCTGTACATAACAAGAGAGGGCACTGCATAATAAGGGACAGCAATATACATAATAAAGGAGACTATGTAATATATATATGTATGTGTGTGGCGCAATATATATATATATACAGTATATATATATATATATATATATATATATATATAGCTTTGTCGCCATAAAAGGAAGAGGGCCCAGACACATTTCTTGCACAGGGGCTCCAAGCTGTCAGTGTCCGCCCCTGGATTGAACCCCAGGTGGAAGATTCCCTATAATGAGGCAGATGGAGGCACTGTGGGTGCTATAGAAGGACCTGTGATCCAGTGGTGTCCATCTTTTTAGGATTGCATAAACGTGCTCTCAGCCACAGTTTTGTGCACTTCTGAAAAGAATACCACTGAACAGAGGCCAGACGGAGTCCAGAGTAACTCTTCTGCCTCATTATAGTGAATAGATCAATCGCAGGCCAGGATTGATAATCTGCCCAACTGGGCATTTTCCCTCTGGGCCACGATGTTTCCATTCATAGTGGGTGCGGGCCGGTAATGCCCACTGATCTTGCCGACCGACTGGCCGCTAATCTGGCCACCGACCCGTTTTTCCGGCCACTGGCCCTTTAAATCTGCTGGCACGGTGGTTCTAGAAGGGTTGCAACAAGAATGGAGTTGATTTTTTGAGGTAATTATGCCACCGGAAGGGGCGGGCCTAGAGCTGTTTAGACCAGAGTTGATTTTTGTGATCCTCATTTTAGCCACTCTAATCAATATGGCTCTAGTCCCCGCCCCTTCTGGTGACATCATTACCTCAAAAAATCGTTCTAGTCGCTACTGTGCCGGAAGAGGAGCTGCTGCTGCCAGAGAGATATCTGTGCTTGCAGCTTTGTGCCTGTCTGCTGGTGATCTGTGCCCCTCAGCTATGTGCCGCCCAGTGATCTATGTGTCCCCCCTGTGATCTCTGTGGCTCCAGCTATGTGCCCACCCTGCGATTTCTGTAGCCCCAGCTATGTGCCCCCCAGATTTGTGCCCCATGTGATATCTGTGTTCCCTTCCAACTATATGCCCCCATGTGATCTGTGCCTCCCAGCAATGTGCCCCCCATGATCTCTGTGGTCCCAGCTATGTGCCCCCCTGTGATCTGTGCACATAGCTATATGGACCCCTGTGATCCCTGTGCCCCCCAGCTATGTGTCCCCTGTGATCTCTGCTCCCCCTGTGATTTCTGTGCCCTTCAGTTATGTGCCCTCCTGTGATCTCTGTGGCCCCAGTTATATGCCCCTTTGTGATCATTGTGGCCCTAGCCATGTGCCCCCATGATCTCTGTGGCCCCAGCTATGTGCCTCCCTGTGATCTCTGTGACCCCAGCTATGTGCCTTCTCTATGATCTCTGTGGCTCTAGCTATGTGCCCCCCTGTGATCTCTGTACCCCCTGTGATTTGTGTGCCCTCCATCTATATGCCCCCCGGTAATCTCTGTGGCCCCAGCTATGTGTTCCTCGTGATCTCTGTTCCCCCACTGATATCTGTGCCCTTCAGCTATGTGCCCTCCCGTGATCTCTGTGGCCCCAGCTATGTGCCTCCCTGTGATCTCTGTGGCCCCAGCTATGTGGCTTCTCTGTGATCTCTGTGGCTCTAGCTAAGTGCCCCCTGTGATCTCTGTACCCCCTGTGATTTGTGTGCCCTCCATCTATATGCCCCCTGTGATCTCTTGCCCCAGCTATGTGCCCCCCAGCTATGTGCCCCAATATGATCTCTGTGCACCCATGTGATCTCTGTCCCCCCAACTATATGCCCCCTGTGATCTCTGTGCCTCCCAGCTATGTACCCCTGTGATCTCTGTGCTCTCGGCTATGTGCCCCCCCTGTGATCTCTGTGGCCCTAGTTATGTGCCCCCTGTGATCTGTTCCCCATGTGATCTCTCTGCTCCCCCAGCTATATGCCCGCTGTGATCTCTGTGGCACCAGCTATGCACCCCTCTGTGATCTCTGGCCCCAGCTATGTGCCCCCCAGCTATGCTCCCCAATATGATCTCTGTGCACCCATGTGATCTCTGTCCCCCAACTATATGCCCCCCGTGATCTCTGTGCTCCCAGCTATGAGCCCCTGTGATCTCTGTGGCCCTAGCTATATGCCACCCTGTAATCTCTGTTGCCCCAGCTATGTGCCCCCTTGATCTCTGTGGCACCAGCTATGTGCCCCCCTGTGATTTCTGTCCCCCATAGCTATATGTCCTCCTGTGATCTCTGTGCCTCCCAGCTATGTGCACCTGTGATCTCTGTGCTCCCAGCTATGTGCCCCACTCTGATGTCTGTGGCCCTAGCTATGTGCCCCCTGTGATCTCTGTTGCCCCAGCTATGTGCCCCCTGTGATTTCTGTGTCCCATAGCTAAATGTCCTCCTGTGATCCCTGTGCCCCCAGCTATGTGCCCCCTTCTGATCTGTTCCCCATGTGATCTCTCTGCTCCCCCAGCTTTATGCCCCCTGTGATCTGTGCCCCCCAGCTATGTACACCCCTGTGATCTTAGTGGCTCCCAGCTTTGTGACCCCTGTGATCGCTGTGCCCCCCTGCTATGTACCCCCTGTGATATTTGTGCTACCATGTGATCTCTGTGCCCCCTGTGATCTTTGTCCCCCCCAGCTATGTGCCCCCCAGCTATGTGCCCTCCTGTGATCTTTGTATCCCCCTGTGATTTCTGTGCCCCCTGTGATCTTCGTGCCCCCCAGGTGATCTCTGTCCCCCCGGTGATCTATGAGCCCTACCCGGTAATTTATGTGCCTGCCTGGCAATACCTGTACCCCCCAGTGCTGTATATCCCCCCTCCCCCAGTGCTGTAAATCCTCCCCAGGGCTGTATGTGCCCCTAACTGATATGTATATTCACCAGTGCTGCATTTACCCCAGAAGTGCTGTATATCCCCCCAGTGCTGTATATCCCCCATCTGTGATGTATGTAGCCCCCACCAGTGATGTATATTCTCCCAAGGGACATATATACCCCCAGGGCTGACGATGCTTCCTAGTGATGTATATAGCCCCTCAGTGATGTCTATTCCTCCCAGCCTCCCCAGTGATGAATATGTCCCAGCCTCTCCTGTGACATCTATGCCCCCAGTCCCTCCTGTAATTTATATGACCCCAGAGGTTCCTGTGATGCAGCAGTCTCAATGTTATGTATGTACAGCAGTCCCAGCGTCTCCTATGTGACGTATATACAGCAGTCCCATCGTCTCCTATGTGATGCATGTACAGCTGTCTCAGCGTCTCCTATGTGATATATACAGCAGTCCCAGCATCTCCTATGTGATGTATAGACAGCTGTCACAGTGTTTCCTATGTGATGTATATACAGCTGTCTCAGTGTTACCTATGTGATGTATATACAGTAGTCTCGGCGTCTCCCATGATTTACAAAACTTATTATGACAAAAAGTTGACTGCGCTCCTGGCCGTCACAAACCTGGAAAAGCAGCTGTGAGAAGCAACATGATCAATACCACCTAACATTACAAATGCACCAAAGAGAAGCAGCTCCAGCCGTCACATTAAGGGTGAGTTACCGCAATTGATTGTTTGACTAAATATACCGGGGTAATTTTCAAGGTGGTCATTTTTGTGTGGCCCCTGAATGATGGTACAAATTTCCCCCACCAAGAAACGGGTTACCCACCCCTGCTCTAGTGCATTCCATACTGAGACAGCTAGAATGTATGGTTGTAGTCAGGATCTGGAAGGAGCCCATACGTTCTAACTACAACCCTGCTGTTAGTCGAGCCCTGCAGTGCAGCACCAGGACGTATCAGGGACAGCTGGAGCTCCTACCTGCATGCCTGATCTCGGCTGCTGCCTGCTTCCATTTAAGTTCGGGTCTGGGTGAGTGTTCCCAGCCCTGAAACAAGTATACAGCCAGGGTCATACTTGTAGTGGGCACGGATCTGATTAAGGAAAGTGCCACTGACTGGGTGTGCCTTTCCTACCCTCCCCTTACCCCTGATTGGTTCGGGCATGACAGCTGCCCTTCCATGATTTAGTGAGGTGGGGTTTAAGTATGGGGGGGCCAATTGGGATGAAGAAGGGATTAGCACAGCCCCTTCCTACGTATATAAAGTCCTTGGACGTTAGCAGCCCTTCCTCTTCCTCCGTTCACTGCGGTCCTGGAAGTGCTTTTCCCACCCTCCCTCCCCTTTTTGTTACAAATTTGCTGATGTTATGTTATTTCGTTCTTTTATTCGTAGTTATTACAAGTCACGGCGGTGGAGAAGTTATGGCACGAAGCTACGGCTTGCCGGCTGACTTGCCTGCGTCTATGGAGCAGGGCATTGAGCGGCTAGCGCGTTTTAAGAAAGCTAAGTGCCTGTTTACAAAAGGTTGTTAAATTTTATAAAAGAAGTTTAATAAAGCTGTGACCGACTTTCACCCATCATTTGATCTCAGTGTTTGATTAATAGTGGTTAAGAGGGGCTGAGGAAATGCGTTAAGGGGTTACCTTCCCCTCCTTTTAGGTCGACACAGTCTGAGAAACTCGCACGAGACTGGCACCTCAATACTAGGCACTGCCACCGGAGCTTCAGACCAGAGCGTTCAGCTGCATAGAAAAACATGCAGCTGCACACTCCAGTCCAGAGCAGTGCCGGGTATTGAGGTGCGAGTCTCGTGTGAGTTTCTCGCAAGTGTGACCCCGGCCTACATGAAAATATGTTCTGATTCCCTTGCCTTTTCCCTTCCCTGGTCCAGAACTGGCTGCAGGCTGCCTACTGGGACTGGGGATATGAGTTATCATAATTAGATTTTCCCCTTCTTAAAGTGGCCAGTCCTCCAGCAAGTTTTGCACCAGGAGCTTATTTGTCAAAGAGATGCTATGATTTCTATAGGGACTGATTTTCCAGAGGTCATATCACAATAAGCCCCTGCAAAGATCACCATTCTTTTTTTGGATGCTGTATGTGATGGAACCGCGTGAGGACAGTGTGAAACAGTAATACTGCTTGTATACTGAAGGGTAGTTATGAACAATTATTTTTTAGGGTATGTGCACACTATCAGTAAACACTGCAGCTTGGACGCTGTGTACAGCCGCAGCATCCAGATGTTAAAGCATAGTGGATGGGATTTCAAGAAATCCCATGTTCACTATATGTCCGTAGACGGCTGCAGAGACGCACATGTCTCTCCAGACCGCAGCATGTCTATTTATCTTGCGTAGACACGAGTCTCCGCAAGATAAATTTCACCAGTACAACGTATTGGACACAGGCGGAATCACCTGCGTTCAATAGCCGGCAGCGCTTTGGATGCAGCGGACATCTGCTGTGTCCAAAGTGCTGCTAATTACTGACCATGTGCACATACCCATAACGGGGTTGTCCAGGCTTATGGCAAAGTCTGCACTCTATATGACTAGACAAGCTGTGAGGATTCTCCATCGCCGGCGGGAACAGGCGTTCACGTGACTGTTAATATGCGGTATGCATGCGGACAGCCATATTCTGACCAGTCTGCATAACCTCACTCAATATACAGTACTTGTATTGAACGAGGCCAGATGTGTCTCACAATGTGGCCTGATATATGCGTATCGCATATGGCCGCTTGGTCTCAGCACCGTAAAATCCTGACAGCTGCACCTGCTGGGAGGATTCCCAAATCTGCAGTCATATAGAGTGACACACTGTGAAAAATGTTGACAACCCCTTTTAAGAATGCTGGTTTCACAATAATATTTCAGTTAGACAGGCTTCTGATCAAAGGTGAAAAAAGATAATAATAATAATAATAATAAATTTTATTTCTATAGCGTCGACATATTCCGCAGCATTTTACATTTCAGAGGGGACTTGTACAGACAATATACATTACAGCATAACAATAATCACATAGATCATAACAGATACCAAGGGGAATGAGGGCCCTGCTCGCAAGCTTACAATCTATGAGGAAAAAAGGGGAGACACGAAAGGTGGGTGGTAACAGTTACCCTGATTGTATGTGGGTCGCCCCTCACACCCAGGGCAGCGGGGTACTCGGTACCGGGCTGGTGTCAGGGGGAATGTGTCACAGCAGTGGTGACCCGTTCCGTGGCCCTGGGTGACCAATATCAATGGCGGTGATGTTAATGATGTTAAAGTTTATTGGAATAGTTCGTGACGCCACCTGTGGTGTTTGGCAAGCAAGATGTTAAGCCAACGCTGCGTGCAGATCCACTGGGACTGATGGTGTGGTGCAGCAAAGATGATGTAGCTCTCCACAGGTGGAGCTGTAGTCCCAGGGCAGTGTAGGTGCAATGGATGAGGAGAGGCGCAGAATAGTATAGATGCTGGTACCCAGGTGTAGCGGTGCTGGAATAACTGGAGGACACCAGAGTATGCGGTTCCAAAGCTTTACTCACTGCTTGCAGTTCACACAACTGCCTGCCTCCGCACTGTGTTCTTCAGGTCAGGGCCCCAGTCAACCTCCAGGCAGGATAGTATTCTCCTCTCCACACTCCGCCAATATGTGCCTTACTGAACGACTCCTCAAATGCGCCTTTAGGTTCGAAGCACTCCAGTACTTAGTTACCCTGGAATGCCTCTCTCTAGGTGTTCCTAGTCTCTACTTGTATGACAGACAGCTGTAGCCTGCTTGGGGGGCTCCGCTCTGCGTCCCGGCTCACTATCCAAGTGCTGTTGTGTCCCAAGTCTGCGATGGGAGTAAGGCGTTGGTGGCTCACTACTCCTCCGGTGTCTGTTGCCGGACATAAAGATCCAATCAACCTCGGGGACCGGGCCCCTGCCTTTGCGCTCTGGACTGGAAGGGTTCTCTCTCTTTCTCAACCTGCTTCCCACCATCCTTCTATTCTCCTTCGTTCCGATCTGTTCTATCTCTCTTATGGAATCTGTAGTCTCCAGTCTACATCTCTTTCTCCTTCTCTTCCTTCACTGCCCCAGTTCACTGGGGCAACTGCAGCACTCCTTCCTCCATTCCTTCTTCCAGGGATCCCCACTCTTCACCGAGTGGCTGTTCTCTCCTACTCTGCCTGCCTTCTTCTGCGGACTGACCTGAAATCCTACACCTTCCCTCTCTTTTATATCTAACTCCACCCGCCTCC
The DNA here is from genome assembly GCF_039654945.1 of Dendrobates tinctorius. NCBI lineage: Eukaryota > Metazoa > Chordata > Amphibia > Anura > Dendrobatidae > Dendrobates > Dendrobates tinctorius. The sequence continues at coordinate 8,290,361 of NW_027361790.1, read as the reverse complement.
CCAGCACCTTTCGTGTTACGAAGCAAGGAACAACAAAAGGCACCCTATGACCTTTCCAGCATAAAGCATGGATGGGTCCCTGCTGAACTATCCTGTGTGTGGGGTGCAGGTGTGGGAATGTGGAAGGGAGTTCCCACCCTACCTGGATGGTGGGGTACCACACCTTAGGAGAAGGTGCAGTACCTCTGTGGCGACTGAAGCCTCAGGGGCGCCACATATGGACCAGCCATAATGTTAAGTGTGTAACAGTTCAGATGCAGAGGGCTAATGGAAGCATAAAGCATGTGGGAACATGATGCGGGGAACCTGGTTATGGTAAAAAACTTTTGGCTGTGCCACATAGGGATAGATTAGGTTAATGTGTTGAGGCGGTAGGCCAGTCTGAATAAATGAGTTTTCAGGGCACGCTTAAAATTGTGGGGATTGGGGACTAATCGTATTGACCAGGGAAGTGCATTCCAAAGAATTGGCGCAGCACGTGTATAGTCTTGAAGACGGGAGTAGGAGGTTCTGAGTATTGAGGATGCTAACCTCAGGTCATGAGCAGAATGGAGGGCGCGGGTAGGATGGTATACTGAAACAAGGAAGGAGATGTAGGGTGATGCTGAGCCATGAAGAGCTTTGTGGGTGAGGGTAATAAGTTTGTACTGGATTCTGGAGTGAATGGGTAGCCAGTGTAATGACTGGCACAAGGTAGAGGCATCGGTGTAACGATTGGTGAGAAATATGATCCTGGCAGCAGCATTCAAGACAGATTTGAGGGGGGGAGAGTTTGGTAAGAGGGAGACCGATTAGAAGGGAGTTACAATAGTCGAGACGAGAATGAATAAGAGAAACAGTCAGAGTTTTTGCAGAGTCAAAAGTAAGAAAGGGTCGAATTCTTGAAATGTTTTTGAGGTGCAGATAACAAGAGCGAGCCAGTGATCGGATGTGGGGGACAAAGGAAAACTCAGAGTCAAGTATGACCCCAAGACAGCGGGCATGTTGCTGGGGAGTAATAGTAGAACCACACACGGAAATGGCAATGTCGGGTATAGGTACATTAGTAGCGGGAGGAAACACAAGGAGTTCGGTCTTTGACAGGTTCAGTTTCAGACATAGTGAGGACATGATGTTATACACAGCATTTAGAAAATTGTTGGTGTTTTCTAGAAAGGCTGGCGTGATGTCAGGAGAAGAAGCGTATAATTGGGTGTCGTCAGCATAGAGATGGTACTGGAAACCAAATCTACTGATTGTTTGACCAATAGGGGCAGTATACAAAAAGAGGAGGGGGCCTAGGACTGATCCTTGAGGAACCCCAACAGTAAGGGGAAGATGAGAGGAAGAGGAGCCAGCAAAAGATACAGTAAAGGAGTGGTCAGAGAGATAGGAGGAGAACCAGGAGAGAACGGTGTCCTTGAGGCCAATGGAATGGAGCATAGTGAGGAGAAGCTGATGATCCACAGTGTTGAATGCTGCAGAGAGATCCAAGAGAATTAGCATGGAGTAATGACCCTTTGATTTAGCTGTTAGTAGATCATTAGAGACTTTATTGAGGGCAGTTTCAGTAGAGTGTAAAGAGCGGAAACCGGATTGGAGAGGGTCGAGAAGAGAGTTTTCTGAGAGATAGCGGATAAGACGGGAGTGGACCAGGCGTTCCAGGAGTTTAGAGATGAAGGGAAGATTAGAAACAGGTCTATAGTTAGCGGCACAGTTTTGGTCAAGGGATGGTTTTTTAACTAGTGGATGTATGATGGCATGCTTAAATGAGGAGGAAAAGATAAGAGAAGAGAGAGAGAGGTTAAATATTTTAGTTAGGTGAGGGGTGACAGCAGGGGAAAGGGGCTGGAGTAGATGTGACGGAAATGGGTCACTGGTGCAAGTGGTTGGGCGAGAAGATGCAAGGAGCCTGCTTACTTCTTCTTCTGTGACTGGTTCAAAATCAGAGAGTGAGCTAGATGCAGTGGGGGAGGGAGGACAGTGCATGGTATGAGGTGATTGGGAGATAATTTCCTGTTGGATCTGGTCAATTTCTTCATTGAAGTAATTGGCCAGATCGTCAGCTCGAAGCTCCGTGGTTGGGGCCTGTACTCTTGGGTTGAGTAGAGAATGAAAAGTGTCAAAGAGAACTTTAGGGTTATTGGACAGTGAAGTGATGAGGGTGTTGAAGTAGGTTTGTTTTGAGAGGTGAAGGGCAGTGTTGTATGTTCGAAGCATAAACTTATGATGGATGAAATCTTCGGGTAGGTTGGATTTTCTCCACAGACTTTCGGCGCACCTGGAGCACCGCTGCAGGAAACGTGTTTGCAGGGTGTGCCAGGGTTGTCGCCGTCTGTGTTGTGGTGTTCTAGGTATAGGAGGAGCAAATTCATCCAGGGCACTTTGAAGTGTTTCATTGTAATGCTTCAATGCAGAATCAGGACATGAGAGGGAGGAGATAGGGGCCAATGAAGACTGCAAGTTCTTCATAAGTTTCTGGGTGTTAATGGCCTGTATGTTTCTATAAATATGGACAGTGGGGGTGACCTGAGCAGCCTGGCGGTTCTTGATAGAGAATGAAAGAAGGTTGTGGTCAGAGAGCGGGAGAGGGGAGTTTGCAAAATCATCCACTGCACAAAGCCGAGAGAAGACCAAGTCGAGGGAGTTTCCATCTTCATGCGTTGGAGAATTAGTAAGCTGCAAAAGGCCAAATGAGGAGGTTAGAGATAAAAGGTGAGTAGCAGATGGGGAGAGTGGAAGAGCAATGGGGATATTGAAATCTCCCATTATGAGGGTAGGGATGTCACAGGAGAGAAAATGTGGAAGCCAAGTGGCAAAATGATCCAGGAACTGAAGGGAGGGGCCGGGAGGACGATATACCACCGCCACTCGCATGGAGAAGGGGGTGAAGAGTCTGACGGCATGGACCTCAAAAGAAGGAAAGACAAGTGAGGGTACTTGAGGGATAACCTGAAAGGTACATTTTGATGATAGGAGCAGACCAACGCCTCCACCTGCTCTATTGTCTGATCTTGGGGATCATCCTAAAGGACGAATAATCACAGTCATCCATCTAGTCCATGTAACAGAGCCCAAGTTAGACGTGTTGTCTAGTCAGGTAATACTGATCACCCCTCTGCAGGTTAAATAATCATTCTGAGACTTGAGTAGAGTAATGTTTGGATTCAGCTTTACTGGGAGCTCAAGCAGTTGACACATGACTGTAAGTATGCTTTTACCAACCAGATTCTCATCCATTTTTCTCAAAGGGGTTATCTAGTCTAAATCCACGAGTCTGCATTCACGCTATATGTCACTAGTAAGTATATTGCAAGTGTGAATATGGCCGGGTCAGAGCTGGACTGGCCATCTGGCAATTCTAGCAAATAGCAGAATGGCCTGTCTGGTCATGGGCCAACATTGCCTGCTACGTTGTAAACAGAATTGGTGTTCTCAAGACACCCATACTGTTAAGAGTTGTGACGGAGCACAAAGTCGCCGACTCCGTCGCTTATCCCAGCAGGCCACGGGTATCATTAGAAATATTGGTCATGTTGTAATTCTTGCTTTGCTCCATCCAGGGGAATATTAGTAATATATTCCATCTGGTGCTTGGGGATATGAACAGCATGGGCCTGTATGATTTCAAATGCCAGGGCTGAATTTCAGTCCCAGTCTGTACCTGGGCCGGGTGTATGCATATTGACTACTCGCAGTCACGAGACCAACTGACCGTCATTCCCAGCTCTGAACCAAAGAATCCACAAAGTGTGCAGTGTGTACAGTGTGAGGATTCACAAGTCTGCGGTCATATAGAGTGACAAAGAGTAAATGCAGACTTGGGGATTTAGACAACCCCTTTAAGGCTTCTTTCACACTTCAGTCTTTTGGCGTCAGTCAAAATCCTTCAAAGTGTGAAAAAATGGATCCAGTGAAGATTGGCTAAAAACTGAAGCACCGGATCTGTTTTTTTGACGGATCCGTCGAAGTTGCAGATTTTGGAATTTAAAGGATGAGAGAGAGAGACAATTTTGCTGTGCCAGAACGGCTTTTTGAGTTAAATTAAATGAATGAAAAATCTTGTGGGCATGCTCAGTTTAAAAAACGGAATCCATCACTTGATTCCGTCATGTGACGGACGGTGACGGATCTGCCGCCCATAGTCATCCATTATAGCAAACAACGGACTGCGACGGATCCGTCACCATCCGTCTTTTCAACGCAGACAAAAAACGTTACTATGTCCGTTGTATCCAGGCGACGGATGCTGAAATTTCGAAGGAACGGTCAAATGACGGATGCAATGGATGGCCATCCATTGCAATCCGTCCTTAATGCAAGTCTATGAGAAAAAAAACGGATTCCGCTAAAAAAAGATCCGTTTTTTTCAAAAAAGGGCAGATTTCGACTGACGTCAAAAGACTGAAGTGTGACAAGTGCTTGAACCACCTAATAAAGTCCAATCTGAAGATTGCATTCTTTTAGTAATCAGCACTGGTGACTAAACATTTTCACTGGGTGGAAAACCCCTATAATAAGGATGTGCTGAGTATAAACTATAACTATTAGGCCAGGATAACACTACCGTATGTGATGCGAGAAACTCGCATGAGTCTCTCGCATTAACACCAGGCGCTGCCGCCGGCACACAGGAGCGGAGCAGCTGCTGCATAGAAATACATAAAGTCACACTATTGTTTAATCTGGATGTGAACCTGCTTTTCATCTTGTTCTTGATTACCACACACCAACTGCTTGATCAATACTGTTTACATTATTATCACCATATCCTATATTGACCAGTTTTTTCGGCTTTACAGCTAAGGTGTATATTATGCTTTTCTGTATCAGCTTAGTGCATTGTGAGGTTTTACAGGCAGCTAAGAATAATGTAACCATATGAATAACGACTGATACAGATCCATATTCACTTACAGTGAGTATTGTAGCACAGCCAGATAGGACAGGGTTAAACCCAAACTCTGCAGGCTCTGATTATTAGCACCTGGCTGCTCTGCATATAATCGGGCTAGGTGCTCACATTAGTCAATCTGCTTGGGAAAAGCTGACCAGAGTGGGTGATAGTGGAGCTGAAGAGAAACTGCACAGGCTGTGTGCACCAAACTGCAAGTATCACTGGTTACTGTGGACAATAGCTGTTTTGTTTGACCGAACTGAGACTAGCTCAGCCGTGCCTGAGTAGCCAGGGTATATATTGTGTAGTCAGCCCCTGGATAAGGCTAGGGATTTATGCTTATGGTTTTGTTTTTTTGGTCCTTTACAACCTGTGGAAAAAATGTCACATTATTCCACAAGAAACCTGTGCCTGTGTGCAGAGCCACCATAAGAGCATTACTGCCCTTACTAGTGTATGGAGCATGGTGAGCAGAAGCAAAGAGAGGGGCGGTGTACTTCTTCTTACTGGGCTCCAGGGGCAGGATTCGGCCAGGTCAGTAAAGGAACGCATGTCCGAGGACACACAATAAGTTAAAATCTATGCACAGCTATAGCTTTCTGCACGGCAATAGTTTAAAGCTGCCAGTCAATCAGAGGCCGGCAGCTGATGTCAGCATGTTATGTCATTGCCATGCACTGGCGCATCAAATGAATGAGGAAGAGGATGCTGCTGGACCGCGGCCAGGTAAAAAGAAGCTTTTATTCTACTGAAAGCTGCCATATGGGGGCTGGGATAGTAGAGTAGAAGTTGGGGAATGTGCTATGGAAGTGATCAGCTATTGAGCACTGTGTGCTTATTTTCTGCAGAGACGAGTCCTGGCTGGAAGAAGTGATGTCAGTCTGCACTGGATGAAGAAGAAAAAGAGAAGTTGAAGGACTTCAAAAACAAATTTCACTGATGAGTCAGTGTATTGCATACAACATACAGAGCTCCTGTTTATAATGTCACTGCTGATCACCATTACCTGCACACCGACACTATATACAGAGCTCCTGTGTATAATGTCACTGGTGATCACTGTATTACTTGTACACTGTATACTATATACAGAGCCCCTGTGCATAATGTCACTAGTGATCCCTGTATTAACTGTACACTTACACTATACACTGCATACTATGTATAGAGTTCCTGTGTATAATGGTAATATTAGTATTGTGGTTTTTTTTTTTTAATTAATGATGAGTTTTGTAGTATTCGGTCACTGTGGTCTGGTCATGGTGTGGCGATATTTATCCCTTGTATGTAATATTATTCGGACATTACAGTGCCTTGTGAAAGTATTCAGCCCCCTGGAACTTTTCCCACATATCATGCTTAAAACATAAAGATACCAAATATACATTTTTGGTGAAGAATCAACAACAAGTGGGACACAATGATGAAATTTATTGGTTATTTTAAATTTTTGGGGAAATTCAAAAACTGAAAAGTGGGGCGTGCAATATTATTAGGCCCCTTTACTTTCAGTGCAGCAAACTCACTCCAGAAGTTCATTGTGGATCCCTGAATGATCCAATGTTCTCCTAAAATGATTAATGATGATAAATATAATCCACCTGTGTGTAAACAAGTCTCCGTATAAATGCACCTGCTCTGTGATAATCTCAGGGTTCTGTTTGAAGCACAGAGAGCATCATGAAGACCAAGAAACACAACAGGCAGGTCCATGATACTATTGTGGAGAAGTTTAAAGCTGGATTTGGATACAAAATGATTTCCAAAACGTTAAACATCCCAAGGAGCACTGTGCAAGCGATCATATTGAAATGGAAGGAGTATCATACCACTGCAAATCTACCAAGACCCGGCTATCCCTCTAAACTTTCATCTCAAACAAGGAGAAGACTGATCAGAGATGCAGCCAAGAGTCCCATGATCACTCTGGATGAACTGCAGAGATCTATAGCGGAGGTGGGACAGTCTGTCCATAGGACAACAATCAGTCATACACTGCACAAATCTAGCCTTTATGGAGTGGCAAGAAGAGAGCCATTTCTCAAAGATATCCATAAAAAGTGTCATTTAAAGTTTGCAACAAGCCACCTGGGAGACACACCAAACATGTGGAAGAAGGTGCTCTGGTCAGATGAAACCAAAATTGAACATTTTGGCATAAAGGCAACACAGCTCATCACCATGAACACACCATCCTAACCGTCAAACATGGTGGTGGCAGGATCATGGCTTGTGGTGGTAGCATCATGGTTTGGGCCTGCTTTTCTTCAGCAGGGACAGGGAAGATGGTTAAATTTGATGGGAAGATGGATGGAGCCAAATACAGGACCATTCTTGAAGAAAACCTGTTGGGAGTCTGAAAAGACCTGAGACTGTGACGGAGATTTGTCTTCCCACAAGACAATGATCCCAAACATGAAGCAAAATCTACAATGGAAAGGTTTACAAATAAACGTATCCAGGTGTTAGAATGTCAAAATCGAGACCTGAAAACAATCGAGAATCTATGGAAAGAGCTGAAAACTACTGTTCACAAACGATCTCCATCAAAGCTCACTGAGCGCAAGCTGTTTGCCAAGGAAGAATGGGCAAGAATTTCAGTCTCTCGATGTACCAAAACTGATACAGACATACCCCAAGCAACTTGCAGCTGTAATCGCAGCAAAAGGTGGCGCAACAATGTATTAAGTTAAAGGGGCCAAATAATATTGCACGCCCCACTTTTCAGTTTCTGAATCTTAACAAAAAATTAAAATAGCCAATAACTTTCGTTCAACTTCACAATTGTGTCCCACTTGTTGTTGATTCTTCACCAAAAATTTACATTTGGTATCTTTATGTTTTGAAGCATGATATGTGGGAAAAGGTTGAAAAGTTCCAGGGGGCTGAATACTTTCGCAAGGCACTGTATGTGGTTCGGCTATTGTAATACAGTATTTGTTCCTTTTATGTGGTATTATTCGGTCACTACGTGGTTTCGTCATAGTGTGATGGTATTTGTCCTTTGAATGTGGTATTATTAGTAATTTTAAAAAATGTTTGACACATACTTACAGAAAAATAAATAAAATGTACCTAAAAAGATTATTAGGTATTTTAAGAAATGTTTAATAGTTTAGAGTAGGGTCCGGCCAAAACAGTTTACCTTGCTGTTTGTGGTGGCGGCTTAAAAAAATCTTTTGGCCAAAACAAAAGCTGCTGGCTATGAATGTGATATGGTGTTAGATGGTAACTGTTATAAGGTATGTCTCCACGGGGCATACTGGCAGCACTTTGGGCAAAGCGGAAACATGCTCTGCCCAAAGTGCCGCCCCCCTTTGTATGCGACTTGATACCGCATGTGTTCATTGAACATATGCAGAATCACCGCATCGTACCCATAGACAGGGTTATTTACAGTCATATGTTAAAGTTTGGGCACCCCTATTAATGTTAACCTTTTTTCTTTATAACAATTTTGGTTTTTGCAACAGCTATTTCAGTTTCATATATCTAATAACTGATGGACTCAGTTATATTTCTGGATTCAAATGAGGTTTATTGTACAGAAAATGTGCAATCTGCATTTTAACAAAATTTGACCGGTGCAAAAGTATGGGCACCTCAACATAAAAGTGACATTAATATTTCGTAGATCCTCCTTTTGCAAAAATAACAGCCTCTAGTCGCTTCCTGTAGCTATTAATGAGTTCCTGGATCCTGGATGAAGGTATTTGTGACCATTCCTGTTTACAAAACAATTCCAGTTAAGTTTGATGGTCGCCGAGCATGGACAGCCCGCTTCAAATCATCCCACAGATGTTCAATGATATTCAGGTCTGGGGACTGGGATGGCCATTCCAGAACATTGTAATTGTTCCTCTGCATGAATGCCTGAGTAGATTTGGAGCGGTGTTTTGGATCATTGTCTTGCTGAAATATCCATCCCCTGCATAACTTCAACTTTGTTGCACATTATTGTCAAGAATCTGCTGATACTGAGTTGAATCCATGCGACCCTCAACTTTAACAAGATTCCCAGTGTCAGCATTGGCCACACAGCCCCAAAGCATGATGGAACCTCCACCAAATTTTACTGTGGGTAGCAAGTGTTTTCTTGGAATGCTGTGTTTTTTAGCCTCCATGCATAACGCCTTTTTGTATGACCAAACAACTCAATCTTTGTTTCATCAGTCCACAGGACCTTCTTCCAAAATGTAACTGGCTTGTCCAAATGTGCTTTTGCATACCTCAGGCGACTGTGCTTGTGGCGTGCTTGCAGAAACGGCTTCTTTTGCATCACTCTCCCATACAGCTTCTCCTTGTGCAAAGTGGCTGTATTGTTGACCGATGCACAGTGACACCATCTGCAGCAAGATGATGCTGCAGGTCTTTGGAGGTGGTCTGTGGATTGTCCTTGACTGTTCTCACCATTCTTCTTCTCTGCCTTTCTGATATTTTTCTTGGCCTGCCACTTCTGGGCTTAACAAGAACTGTACCTGTGTTCTTCCATTTCCTTACTATGTTCCTCACAGTGGAAATTGACAGGTTAAATCTCTGAGACAACTTTTTGTATCCTTCCCCTGAAAAGCTATGTTGAATAATCTTTGTTTTCAGATCATTTGAGAGTTGTTTTGAGGAGCCCATGATGCCACTCTTCACAGGAGAATCAAATAGGAGAACTACTTGCAAGTGGCCACCTTAAATACCTTTTCTCATGATTTGATACACCTGGCTATGAAGTTCAAAGCTCAATGAGGTTACAAAACCAATTTAGTGCTTCAGTAAGTCAGTAAAAAGTAGTTAGGAGTGTTCAAATCAAGAAAATGATAAGGGTGCCCATACTTTTGCACCGGTCAAATTTTGTTTAAATGCAGATTGCACATTTTCTGTTAGAACAATAAACCTCATTTGAATCCAGAAATATAACTGAGTCCATCAGTTATTAGATATATGAAACTGAAATAGCTGTTGCAAAAACCAAAATTGTTAGAAAGAAAAAAGGTTAACATTAATAGGGGTGCCCAAACTTTAACACATGACTGTATCTTGCGGAGATGGAGCGTCTCCACAAGATAAATAGACATGCTGCGGTCAGGAAAGACGCACTGCATGTCCATATACGCAGGGCCGCCGGATGCAGCCCTGCACGCATAGTGGAGACAGGATTTCATAAAATCCCCTCCAATATGCTGTAACATTTGGATGCTGCAGCTGTACGCAGCGTCCAATCCACAGCAAATAGTGAATGTTTCCGGACCATGGAAACATACCCTAAAAGTGTGAATGGTGAGGACATGGTGCAGAAGTGGAGTTTTTCCAAGACTAGACAGTGGGACTGTGTATAATGTCACTGGTGATCCCTGTATTACCTGTATACTTACACTACTGTATATACAGAGCTCTTTGGTATAATGGCCCTTATGGTAATATTAGTATTGTGTTTTTTTAAATTAATGATCAGTATTGTAGTATCTGGTCACTATGTGGTCTGGTCATGGTGTGGTGGTATTTATCCCTTGTATGTAATATTATTTGGTCATTATATTGTGGTAATATGTGGTCCAGCCATGGTATGACAGAATTTGTTCCTTGTATGTGGTATTAGTCATTTTTAAAAATGTACCTAAAGAGCATTGAATATTTTAAGAAATGTTTAATAGAGTAGGGCCCGATCAAAAGAGTCTTCCTTGTGGTGGGGCTTAAAAAAATCGATGGCTGTATGTGATCTGGTGTTCGATGGGAACTACTAATGTGTGATTGGTGAGGACGTGATGCAGAAGTGGAGTTTTTCCAAGACTGGGCAGGGGACTGTAGAATATGGGGCTCCAAAATTCCTGTTGACAGCCCTGCCTGTGTGAATGCTACCTAATGTCTGATAGTAAGAAATCCTTCATTGTGTGGGTTTATATAATAGTATTTATGCACTCATAGAAATATAGATCTATATCGCTTAAAGTATCCTCTAAAGAAAGCAGCACTATACAAAACTGACACTGCAAACGAGAGCACGCTTCAGAGTATCGACCCAGTATCCTCCATATATACATGGCCCATCCTTTGTCACACTGGAGGGATGAGACCCATAGATGGGTGTCTGTCAATTTGGTAGACAGCACTAAATTATAATACATATAATGGGTGAGAGATACAGACAACCATCTGGATACTAACTAGTAGTCTGCCACGAATGGCACCCATTTCTTCTTATACCAGAAACAGACTGGATAGATTCAATGTATCTGCAGTTTCCATCTGCTATGTGGCCATTGCCCTTTGTTCACATAGGTCCCTGTTCAAACAAGGTGGCTCTTCTTCCTATACTATTATTTATTACTTCCATACCATCTTTTTTATATACTAGATATATCTGTAATTCTGCTTATTTTGCCTATATTTTACTATTGAGAAACCAGAGCAATCTTCAAATTATCTACAAGCTTATACAGCCTGTGCCGGAGTGTGAGCATTCCCCACTCCAATATGGCAGGTACATATAACTGAGTGCAGTAGACATGCACAGATTGAGGGCAGCTCCCTGATCTAATATGGCGCCACACAACTTGATGGAGAGAAGAGAGCATGTGCAAATCAGTCAGTGCCGGGGTGTACACTGACAGCTTGGGGCCCCTGTGCAAAAAAAATGTTTGGGCCCCTCTATGTTTATGGCAACCAAGCTACAGATATTTGTCTCCTCTCAATATGAATATTACTGTCCCCTATTACATGATGCCCTCTTATGTACAGCACCATCCCTTACATATCGGAATCTCGTTATTTAGAGCATCCTGTTTTATTATAGTATCCACTCTTGTTATATAAAAACTGAAGTGATTGCTGATGGAAGTTGGTAAAGCTTCTTTTCTGATAGCAAAGTATGATTAACTGGTGAGATGTTGCACCATCAGCAGTCATGTTATATCTAACAAGAGAGGACACTGTAGTAAAGAGAGAGCGCTGTGATTAACAAAAATAACAAGAAAGCAATATGTAAAGAACGGTGCTATATATAAGAAGATATAATACTTTGTAATAATGGGACAATAATGTACATAAAAACAGAGGACGCAACATATTAGGGGACTGTCCCATACATAACTAAAGAGGATGGTACGTAATCAGGGATGCCCCTTCCTGGGATAATGTCCCCCATACTGGGTCCATTCCTGGGATAGTGTGCCCCTTCCTGGGATAATGTCCCCCATACTGGGACCATTCCTGGGATAGTGTGCCCCTTCCTGGGATAATGTCCCCCATACTGGGACCATTCCTGGGATAGTGTGCCCCTTCCTGGGATAATGTCCCCCATACTGGGACCATTCCTGGGATAGTGTGCCCCTTCCTGGGATAATGTGTTCTGTTCTCCAATACATAAAAAAATACTACTCGTCTTCCCCCTACGCTGCCTGGTGTTCGCTTCTACAGCCGCTGCAGTTGACTTCAGCATCCTCGCCATGGTGCATGATGTCGATGCCATGTGTCACCAGTCACGGGCACGCCGACGTCAGCTACCAGTCTCTGATAGGCCACTGGCATGTATTGCAGCTCAGTGAGCCAGCGGGTCCCCTGCACCACAAAACATTTCAGCAGAATGTGGCTCCAAGGACTTGCATCCAGCTGATATAGTCGTTGGTGTTGGCGTGCCCCCTCCACCTCTAGGCCCCTGGTGTAGTGAGTAGCTGGGATCACTGACATCACACTTGAGCCTAGAGCACATTCTATGTATATTACTACCGTCAGCAGTTATATGAGCAATCATTAATTATAACACTTGTGTTATCACATTATCTCTATCAAGCAATTAAGGTTTTAATATTATATGCACAATACCTGTGAACTGGCACAGGATGAAAATCAGTTATTGTTATATGCTTAATGACTCATGAGGAGATTGATATTATTGCACTGTATACATATGCAGGGCCAGCGTCAGCTCTTGGGTAAGTGTCAGGGCCCTGAGCAGGCTGGGGGGCCCACTCACCATTGGGGACACCAGCACGCTATGGGGACCGGTGCCAGCACCCACAAGTTGGCCCCCCCGCTTGCTTAGGGCCCAAGTACTAGTAATACTTACCTCTCCCTGTTCTTCCGCTGCAGTGTCTTCCACATCTTCTCACTCTGGGATGTTTCAGGTCAGATGGTGCGATGATGTGACTAGTGTGCTCCCTCTTCTCTGAACAGTCACAGTGCAAAAAGCCGGACGACTGCAATGCTGAGGAGTCTGGAGCAGAGCAGCGGCCAGCGAGGAGAGGTGAGCATTTCATTTTTTTTACGCTTGGCGCAATATATTGGACTCATATATACTGGAGCATTGTATGGGGCCCATCATATACTGGAGCATTATATGGGGCCCACGATCCTGTATGGAGAGCTATGTGGAACCCATAATACTGGAGCCCAACACCGGAACTGCTGTAACCCACCAACCTACTGTCTCCTTCCCCACCATCCTGTAGCATGTAAGCCCGAAAGGGCAGGGTCCTCTCCCCTCTGTATCAGTCTGTCATTGTTAGTTTACTGTAAGTGATATCTGTAATTTGTATGTAACCCCTTCTCATGTACAGCACCATGGAATCAATGGTGCTATATAAATAAATAATAATACTGTATAGAGGACTAAACTGTCCGGTTTCTGAGCTAAATAGTTATTACTCATGTAATGTAAGAAGTAAGTGAAATCTTTGGCATTGTTCTATACCTATATTTCTCTGCCGTATCTGTGTATCGTGGTATGTCTTAAAGGGACCCACTGAGACCATTTCCCCAGGGCCCATGAAAACCTGGAGCCGGCCCTGTACATATCAACTATTCTTTCCTGATGTATATTGATTGATCACTGATTATACAGTGTAACCTATATGTACTGTGCTTATACTCTGTGAATGTTGATGGCTTGAGAAAGGTTCACAGTTTGAAAAGTTGAAATGTCGCGCATATCTGGGTGAATAAAGACCACAGTTTATTTCACGATCTCATGCCTGGAGTGCTGCTATATTTTTTTTTTTTTTGCCATGTATCTACATCAATCTATATTCATATGGTTACATTTCTATATGAAAAACAGCTGCATACATGTGTCCATATATATATATATATATCAGTGTATAATACACAGACTTGATTATTCTGACACAAGCATCCTGGCTGAATGTGGCATGTAATACAAGAGTGTACTATTTCTTGACCAAATGTGTAACTTTCCATGACCCTAACTGGATTCCCATGGAGTCCTGTAAATCTTTTTATTCGGCTTTACAGTACACTGCATTATATACTGATTCTGGGTTACACAATGATTTTGGCCATGGCACAGGTTGTGCAGCATAAAATCATTGTAAGCTGCTGCTACATGACATAGCAGCAGAAATAAAGTGATTAGGGTCACAACACATCCCCTGGGTACCACGACAAGCAGATTGAAAAAAAAATCAGAACTTGTCCCACCACTGCAGGGGTCGCAATGTGACCCTCCTCACCTGTATCAGAGGCATGAAGAGAAGTTTGGCAGCTTGATCTATGCTGTAACTAAACATCATTTTGCTTCAGCATGTGTTTATGGGATAACGTTCCTGCCGTGCACGTCACTGTCAGCTGCTATCTCCACGGTGCAACACACTTGGATGCACATACACCTGACGTGGGGGTCCCCCTTCAGTATGGACCCGGTTGCACCCTCTGTAATTGCAATCATTACACCCATGAGTAATAGAGGACATGTGACAGTGCTATCACCATTGTGGTGTGAGGTGTAGTGATCGGTGCTGAACTGCCACAGATGGAAGCACAGGATCACTACTCAGTCAGTTTCAGTGCTGGAATGAATGATAGTATCTGCCCCAGCACTAATCTTAAAAGCCAATGATTGTGTAGTGCGTGGGAAGAGGGCAGCGCTGGAGGAGAGTTTAGGGGAAAAAAAGCAGAGCAATTTGCCTAGTGTGGGGAGCAGCATGTAATCAAACTCCGTGCAGGCAATAAAGTGAAATTCAGGGTGTCATAAATTCAATAGAGGTGAAACTAGCTTTATTAATACATTAGAATGTTATTTTTTAATGCTGGCAGTATATCTCGGGCTGCGGCTGGCAGTATATCTCGGGCTGCGGCTGGCAGTATATCTCGGGCTGCGGCTGGCAGTATATCTCGGGCTGCGGCTGGCAGTATATCTCGGGCTGCGGCTGGCAGTATATCTCGGGCTGCGGCTGGCAGTATATCTCGGGCTGCGGCTGGCAGTATATCTCGGGCTGCGGCTGGCAGTATATCTCGGGCTGCGGCTGGCAGTATATCTCGGGCTGCGGCTGGCAGTATATCTCGGGCTGCGGCTGGCAGTATATCTCGGGCTGCGGCTGGCAGTATATCTCGGGCTGCGGCTGGCAGTATATCTCGGGCTGCGGCTGGCAGTATATCTCGGGCTGCGGCTGGCAGTATATCTCGGGCTGCGGCTGGCAGTATATCTCGGGCTGCGGCTGGCAGTATATCTCGGGCTGCGGCTGGCAGTATATCTCGGGCTGCGGCTGGCAGTATATCTCGGGCTGCGGCTGGCAGTATATCTCGGGCTGCGGCTGGCAGTATATCTCGGGCTGCGGCTGGCAGTATATCTCGGGCTGCGGCTGGCAGTATATCTCGGGCTGCGGCTGGCAGTATATCTCGGGCTGCGGCTGGCAGTATATCTCGGGCTGCGGCTGGCAGTATATCTCGGGCTGCGGCTGGCAGTATATCTCGGGCTGCGGCTGGCAGTATATCTCGGGCTGCGGCTGGCAGTATATCTCGGGCTGCGGCTGGCAGTATATCTCGGGCTGCGGCTGGCAGTATATCTCGGGCTGCGGCTGGCAGTATATCTCGGGCTGCGGCTGGCAGTATATCTCGGGCTGCGGCTGGCAGTATATCTCGGGCTGCGGCTGGCAGTATATCTCGGGCTGCGGCTGGCAGTATATCTCGGGCTGCGGCTGGCAGTATATCTCGGGCTGCGGCTGGCAGTATATCTCGGGCTGCGGCTGGCAGTATATCTCGGGCTGCGGCTGGCAGTATATCTCGGGCTGCGGCTGGCAGTATATCTCGGGCTGCGGCTGGCAGTATATCTCGGGCTGCGGCTGGCAGTATATCTCGGGCTGCGGCTGGCAGTATATCTCGGGCTGCGGCTGGCAGTATATCTCGGGCTGCGGCTGGCAGTATATCTCGGGCTGCGGCTGGCAGTATATCTCGGGCTGCGGCTGGCAGTATATCTCGGGCTGCGGCTGGCAGTATATCTCGGGCTGCGGCTGGCAGTATATCTCGGGCTGCGGCTGGCAGTATATCTCGGGCTGCGGCTGGCAGTATATCTCGGGCTGCGGCTGGCAGTATATCTCGGGCTGCGGCTGGCAGTATATCTCGGGCTGCGGCTGGCAGTATATCTCGGGCTGCGGCTGGCAGTATATCTCGGGCTGCGGCTGGCAGTATATCTCGGGCTGCGGCTGGCAGTATATCTCGGGCTGCGGCTGGCAGTATATCTCGGGCTGCGGCTGGCAGTATATCTCGGGCTGCGGCTGGCAGTATATCTCGGGCTGCGGCTGGCAGTATATCTCGGGCTGCGGCTGGCAGTATATCTCGGGCTGCGGCTGGCAGTATATCTCGGGCTGCGGCTGGCAGTATATCTCGGGCTGCGGCTGGCAGTATATCTCGGGCTGCGGCTGGCAGTATATCTCGGGCTGCGGCTGGCAGTATATCTCGGGCTGCGGCTGGCAGTATATCTCGGGCTGCGGCTGGCAGTATATCTCGGGCTGCGGCTGGCAGTATATCTCGGGCTGCGGCTGGCAGTATATCTCGGGCTGCGGCTGGCAGTATATCTCGGGCTGCGGCTGGCAGTATATCTCGGGCTGCGGCTGGCAGTATATCTCGGGCTGCGGCTGGCAGTATATCTCGGGCTG
Source organism: Dendrobates tinctorius (assembly GCF_039654945.1). Lineage (NCBI taxonomy): Eukaryota > Metazoa > Chordata > Amphibia > Anura > Dendrobatidae > Dendrobates > Dendrobates tinctorius. The sequence goes on along the minus strand of NW_027361790.1, from coordinate 8,273,609 downwards.
CGGCTGGCAGTATATCTCGGGCTGCGGCTGGCAGTATATCTCGGGCTGCGGCTGGCAGTATATCTCGGGCTGCGGCTGGCAGTATATCTCGGGCTGCGGCTGGCAGTATATCTCGGGCTGCGGCTGGCAGTATATCTCGGGCTGCGGCTGGCAGTATATCTCGGGCTGCGGCTGGCAGTATATCTCGGGCTGCGGCTGGCAGTATATCTCGGGCTGCGGCTGGCAGTATATCTCGGGCTGCGGCTGGCAGTATATCTCGGGCTGCGGCTGGCAGTATATCTCGGGCTGCGGCTGGCAGTATATCTCGGGCTGCGGCTGGCAGTATATCTCGGGCTGCGGCTGGCAGTATATCTCGGGCTGCGGCTGGCAGTATATCTCGGGCTGCGGCTGGCAGTATATCTCGGGCTGCGGCTGGCAGTATATCTCGGGCTGCGGCTGGCAGTATATCTCGGGCTGCGGCTGGCAGTATATCTCGGGCTGCGGCTGGCAGTATATCTCGGGCTGCGGCTGGCAGTATATCTCGGGCTGCGGCTGGCAGTATATCTCGGGCTGCGGCTGGCAGTATATCTCGGGCTGCGGCTGGCAGTATATCTCGGGCTGCGGCTGGCAGTATATCTCGGGCTGCGGCTGGCAGTATATCTCGGGCTGCGGCTGGCAGTATATCTCGGGCTGCGGCTGGCAGTATATCTCGGGCTGCGGCTGGCAGTATATCTCGGGCTGCGGCTGGCAGTATATCTCGGGCTGCGGCTGGCAGTATATCTCGGGCTGCGGCTGGCAGTATATCTCGGGCTGCGGCTGGCAGTATATCTCGGGCTGCGGCTGGCAGTATATCTCGGGCTGCGGCTGGCAGTATATCTCGGGCTGCGGCTGGCAGTATATCTCGGGCTGCGGCTGGCAGTATATCTCGGGCTGCGGCTGGCAGTATATCTCGGGCTGCGGCTGGCAGTATATCTCGGGCTGCGGCTGGCAGTATATCTCGGGCTGCGGCTGGCAGTATATCTCGGGCTGCGGCTGGCAGTATATCTCGGGCTGCGGCTGGCAGTATATCTCGGGCTGCGGCTGGCAGTATATCTCGGGCTGCGGCTGGCAGTATATCTCGGGCTGCGGCTGGCAGTATATCTCGGGCTGCGGCTGGCAGTATATCTCGGGCTGCGGCTGGCAGTATATCTCGGGCTGCGGCTGGCAGTATATCTCGGGCTGCGGCTGGCAGTATATCTCGGGCTGCGGCTGGCAGTATATCTCGGGCTGCGGCTGGCAGTATATCTCGGGCTGCGGCTGGCAGTATATCTCGGGCTGCGGCTGGCAGTATATCTCGGGCTGCGGCTGGCAGTATATCTCGGGCTGCGGCTGGCAGTATATCTCGGGCTGCGGCTGGCAGTATATCTCGGGCTGCGGCTGGCAGTATATCTCGGGCTGCGGCTGGCAGTATATCTCGGGCTGCGGCTGGCAGTATATCTCGGGCTGCGGCTGGCAGTATATCTCGGGCTGCGGCTGGCAGTATATCTCGGGCTGCGGCTGGCAGTATATCTCGGGCTGCGGCTGGCAGTATATCTCGGGCTGCGGCTGGCAGTATATCTCGGGCTGCGGCTGGCAGTATATCTCGGGCTGCGGCTGGCAGTATATCTCGGGCTGCGGCTGGCAGTATATCTCGGGCTGCGGCTGGCAGTATATCTCGGGCTGCGGCTGGCAGTATATCTCGGGCTGCGGCTGGCAGTATATCTCGGGCTGCGGCTGGCAGTATATCTCGGGCTGCGGCTGGCAGTATATCTCGGGCTGCGGCTGGCAGTATATCTCGGGCTGCGGCTGGCAGTATATCTCGGGCTGCGGCTGGCAGTATATCTCGGGCTGCGGCTGGCAGTATATCTCGGGCTGCGGCTGGCAGTATATCTCGGGCTGCGGCTGGCAGTATATCTCGGGCTGCGGCTGGCAGTATATCTCGGGCTGCGGCTGGCAGTATATCTCGGGCTGCGGCTGGCAGTATATCTCGGGCTGCGGCTGGCAGTATATCTCGGGCTGCGGCTGGCAGTATATCTCGGGCTGCGGCTGGCAGTATATCTCGGGCTGCGGCTGGCAGTATATCTCGGGCTGCGGCTGGCAGTATATCTCGGGCTGCGGCTGGCAGTATATCTCGGGCTGCGGCTGGCAGTATATCTCGGGCTGCGGCTGGCAGTATATCTCGGGCTGCGGCTGGCAGTATATCTCGGGCTGCGGCTGGCAGTATATCTCGGGCTGCGGCTGGCAGTATATCTCGGGCTGCGGCTGGCAGTATATCTCGGGCTGCGGCTGGCAGTATATCTCGGGCTGCGGCTGGCAGTATATCTCGGGCTGCGGCTGGCAGTATATCTCGGGCTGCGGCTGGCAGTATATCTCGGGCTGCGGCTGGCAGTATATCTCGGGCTGCGGCTGGCAGTATATCTCGGGCTGCGGCTGGCAGTATATCTCGGGCTGCGGCTGGCAGTATATCTCGGGCTGCGGCTGGCAGTATATCTCGGGCTGCGGCTGGCAGTATATCTCGGGCTGCGGCTGGCAGTATATCTCGGGCTGCGGCTGGCAGTATATCTCGGGCTGCGGCTGGCAGTATATCTCGGGCTGCGGCTGGCAGTATATCTCGGGCTGCGGCTGGCAGTATATCTCGGGCTGCGGCTGGCAGTATATCTCGGGCTGCGGCTGGCAGTATATCTCGGGCTGCGGCTGGCAGTATATCTCGGGCTGCGGCTGGCAGTATATCTCGGGCTGCGGCTGGCAGTATATCTCGGGCTGCGGCTGGCAGTATATCTCGGGCTGCGGCTGGCAGTATATCTCGGGCTGCGGCTGGCAGTATATCTCGGGCTGCGGCTGGCAGTATATCTCGGGCTGCGGCTGGCAGTATATCTCGGGCTGCGGCTGGCAGTATATCTCGGGCTGCGGCTGGCAGTATATCTCGGGCTGCGGCTGGCAGTATATCTCGGGCTGCGGCTGGCAGTATATCTCGGGCTGCGGCTGGCAGTATATCTCGGGCTGCGGCTGGCAGTATATCTCGGGCTGCGGCTGGCAGTATATCTCGGGCTGCGGCTGGCAGTATATCTCGGGCTGCGGCTGGCAGTATATCTCGGGCTGCGGCTGGCAGTATATCTCGGGCTGCGGCTGGCAGTATATCTCGGGCTGCGGCTGGCAGTATATCTCGGGCTGCGGCTGGCAGTATATCTCGGGCTGCGGCTGGCAGTATATCTCGGGCTGCGGCTGGCAGTATATCTCGGGCTGCGGCTGGCAGTATATCTCGGGCTGCGCAGTATATCTCGGGCTGCGGCTGGCAGTATATCTCGGGCTGCGGCTGGCAGTATATCTCGGGCTGCGGCTGGCAGTATATCTCGGGCTGCGGCTGGCAGTATATCTCGGGCTGCGGCTGGCAGTATATCTCGGGCTGCGGCTGGCAGTATATCTCGGGCTGCGGCTGGCAGTATATCTCGGGCTGCGGCTGGCAGTATATCTCGGGCTGCGGCTGGCAGTATATCTCGGGCTGCGGCTGGCAGTATATCTCGGGCTGCGGCTGGCAGTATATCTCGGGCTGCGGCTGGCAGTATATCTCGGGCTGCGGCTGGCAGTATATCTCGGGCTGCGGCTGGCAGTATATCTCGGGCTGCGGCTGGCAGTATATCTCGGGCTGCGGCTGGCAGTATATCTCGGGCTGCGGCTGGCAGTATATCTCGGGCTGCGGCTGGCAGTATATCTCGGGCTGCGGCTGGCAGTATATCTCGGGCTGCGGCTGGCAGTATATCTCGGGCTGCGGCTGGCAGTATATCTCGGGCTGCGGCTGGCAGTATATCTCGGGCTGCGGCTGGCAGTATATCTCGGGCTGCGGCTGGCAGTATATCTCGGGCTGCGGCTGGCAGTATATCTCGGGCTGCGGCTGGCAGTATATCTCGGGCTGCGGCTGGCAGTATATCTCGGGCTGCGGCTGGCAGTATATCTCGGGCTGCGGCTGGCAGTATATCTCGGGCTGCGGCTGGCAGTATATCTCGGGCTGCGGCTGGCAGTATATCTCGGGCTGCGGCTGGCAGTATATCTCGGGCTGCGGCTGGCAGTATATCTCGGGCTGCGGCTGGCAGTATATCTCGGGCTGCGGCTGGCAGTATATCTCGGGCTGCGGCTGGCAGTATATCTCGGGCTGCGGCTGGCAGTATATCTCGGGCTGCGGCTGGCAGTATATCTCGGGCTGCGGCTGGCAGTATATCTCGGGCTGCGGCTGGCAGTATATCTCGGGCTGCGGCTGGCAGTATATCTCGGGCTGCGGCTGGCAGTATATCTCGGGCTGCGGCTGGCAGTATATCTCGGGCTGCGGCTGGCAGTATATCTCGGGCTGCGGCTGGCAGTATATCTCGGGCTGCGGCTGGCAGTATATCTCGGGCTGCGGCTGGCAGTATATCTCGGGCTGCGGCTGGCAGTATATCTCGGGCTGCGGCTGGCAGTATATCTCGGGCTGCGGCTGGCAGTATATCTCGGGCTGCGGCTGGCAGTATATCTCGGGCTGCGGCTGGCAGTATATCTCGGGCTGCGGCTGGCAGTATATCTCGGGCTGCGGCTGGCAGTATATCTCGGGCTGCGGCTGGCAGTATATCTCGGGCTGCGGCTGGCAGTATATCTCGGGCTGCGGCTGGCAGTATATCTCGGGCTGCGGCTGGCAGTATATCTCGGGCTGCGGCTGGCAGTATATCTCGGGCTGCGGCTGGCAGTATATCTCGGGCTGCGGCTGGCAGTATATCTCGGGCTGCGGCTGGCAGTATATCTCGGGCTGCGGCTGGCAGTATATCTCGGGCTGCGGCTGGCAGTATATCTCGGGCTGCGGCTGGCAGTATATCTCGGGCTGCGGCTGGCAGTATATCTCGGGCTGCGGCTGGCAGTATATCTCGGGCTGCGGCTGGCAGTATATCTCGGGCTGCGGCTGGCAGTATATCTCGGGCTGCGGCTGGCAGTATATCTCGGGCTGCGGCTGGCAGTATATCTCGGGCTGCGGCTGGCAGTATATCTCGGGCTGCGGCTGGCAGTATATCTCGGGCTGCGGCTGGCAGTATATCTCGGGCTGCGGCTGGCAGTATATCTCGGGCTGCGGCTGGCAGTATATCTCGGGCTGCGGCTGGCAGTATATCTCGGGCTGCGGCTGGCAGTATATCTCGGGCTGCGGCTGGCAGTATATCTCGGGCTGCGGCTGGCAGTATATCTCGGGCTGCGGCTGGCAGTATATCTCGGGCTGCGGCTGGCAGTATATCTCGGGCTGCGGCTGGCAGTATATCTCGGGCTGCGGCTGGCAGTATATCTCGGGCTGCGGCTGGCAGTATATCTCGGGCTGCGGCTGGCAGTATATCTCGGGCTGCGGCTGGCAGTATATCTCGGGCTGCGGCTGGCAGTATATCTCGGGCTGCGGCTGGCAGTATATCTCGGGCTGCGGCTGGCAGTATATCTCGGGCTGCGGCTGGCAGTATATCTCGGGCTGCGGCTGGCAGTATATCTCGGGCTGCGGCTGGCAGTATATCTCGGGCTGCGGCTGGCAGTATATCTCGGGCTGCGGCTGGCAGTATATCTCGGGCTGCGGCTGGCAGTATATCTCGGGCTGCGGCTGGCAGTATATCTCGGGCTGCGGCTGGCAGTATATCTCGGGCTGCGGCTGGCAGTATATCTCGGGCTGCGGCTGGCAGTATATCTCGGGCTGCGGCTGGCAGTATATCTCGGGCTGCGGCTGGCAGTATATCTCGGGCTGCGGCTGGCAGTATATCTCGGGCTGCGGCTGGCAGTATATCTCGGGCTGCGGCTGGCAGTATATCTCGGGCTGCGGCTGGCAGTATATCTCGGGCTGCGGCTGGCAGTATATCTCGGGCTGCGGCTGGCAGTATATCTCGGGCTGCGGCTGGCAGTATATCTCGGGCTGCGGCTGGCAGTATATCTCGGGCTGCGGCTGGCAGTATATCTCGGGCTGCGGCTGGCAGTATATCTCGGGCTGCGGCTGGCAGTATATCTCGGGCTGCGGCTGGCAGTATATCTCGGGCTGCGGCTGGCAGTATATCTCGGGCTGCGGCTGGCAGTATATCTCGGGCTGCGGCTGGCAGTATATCTCGGGCTGCGGCTGGCAGTATATCTCGGGCTGCGGCTGGCAGTATATCTCGGGCTGCGGCTGGCAGTATATCTCGGTTTTCCTTTATAGAGTTTGGATATAACAAACAATTTTAAAGCGCATTCAAGCTACAAGATATTGATATGCTATCCTCAGGACCTACAGTATATCACAAAAGTGAGTGCACTCCTTACATTTTTGTAAATACTTTGTTTTCATGGGACAACAATGTATCAAGGTGTCAAATCTTCAAAATAAAGTAGTACAGCTTGTATAAATGTGGCATTTCCTCTACATAACTCAACACGCAGCCATTAGTATCTAAATCGCTTTCAACAAAATTGAGTACGCCCCTAAGTGAAATGGCTAAGTTGTTCCTAGTTTAGTATTTTCCCTCCCCAGTTTCACGTAACTCATTAGTGTTACAAGATCTCAGGTGTGAATGGGTGACAGGTGGGTTAGATTTGGTGTTATCGCTCTCACACATTCTCATACTGGTAAATGGAAGTTCAACCTGGCTCCTCAGGGCAATGAAACTCTATGAGGATCTGTAAAAATCAATTATTGCTCTACTAAAAGATGGCCTAGGCTGTAAGAAGATTGCCAACAACCTGAAACTGAGCTGCAGCATCGTGGGCAAAACCATACAGCAGTTAAACAAGACAGGTTCCACTCAGAACTGTCCTCGCCATAGTTGAACAAACGAGTTGAGTACATGTGCTCACCATCATATCCATTAGCTGTCCTTTCAACATAGACGTATTAGTGCTGCCAGCGTTACTGCAGAGGTTACAGGAGTGGTGGGTCAGCCTGTCAGTGCTCAAACCATATGACGCACACTGCATCAAATTCGTCTGCATGGCTGTCATCCCATAAGGAAGCCTCTTCTAAAGATAATGCACAAGAAAGCCTGCAAACACTGCTAAAGACAAGCAGACTAAGAGATGGATTACTGGAATTAAGTCCTGCGGGCTGAGACCAACATAAACATATTTGGTTCAGATGGTGTCAAGTGTGTGGCAGCAACCAGGTGAGGAGTACAAAGACCTACAGTCAAGCATGATGGTGGGAGTGTCATGGTTTGGGGCTGCATGAGTGCTGCCATCTGTGGGCAGCTATAGTTCACAGAGGGAACCATGGATGCCAACATGGTCAGCTTCAGTATTTCACAGTACATGATCCCCTCTCTTCAGAAACTGGGTCGCAGGGCAGTATTTCAACATGATAATTACCCCAAACACACCTCTAACATGACCACTGCCTTGCTAAAGAAACTGAGGGTAAAGGAGCTGGACTGACCAAGCATGTCACCAGACCAAAACCCTACTGAACTTCTGCATGGCATCTTCAAACAAAGGTGGAGGAGTGCAAGGTCTCCAACATCCACCAGCTCCGTTATGTTGTCATGGAGGAGTGGAAAAGGATTCCAGTGACAATCTGTGAAGTTCTAGTGAACTCCATGCCCAAGAGAGTAAAGGCAATGCTTTAAAATAATGGTGGCCACACAAAATATTGACACTTTGGGCACAATTTGGCCATTTTCACTTAGAGGTGTGCTCACTATTGTTACCAGCGGTTTACACATTAATGGCTGTGTGTGGAGTTATTTACAGGCCACACCAAATTGAAACTCTTATACAAGCTGTACCCTGACTGGCAGGGATGAGCGCAGATAACATATGCACTTGGCAGGGAAAAGTGATGAGAATATATGCACTAGGCAGACAATAGTGTGGAGAATATCTGCACTAGGCAGGGAATAGTGTGGAGAATATGTGCACTAGGCAGGGATTAGTGCAGAGAATATATGCACTAGGCAGGGAATAGTGTGGAGAATATATGCACTAGGCATGAAATCGTGTGGAGAATATGTGCACCAGGCAGGGATTAGTGCAGAGAATATATGCACTAGGCAGGTAATAGTGTGGAGAAAATGTGCACTAGGCAGGAAAGAGTGCAGAGAATATATGCACTAGGCAGGGATTAGTGCAGAGAATATATGCTCTAGGCAGGGAATAGTGAGGAGAATATATACACTAAGCAGGGAATAGTGCAGAGAATATATGCACTAGGCAGGTAATAGTGTGGAGAATATATGCACTAGGCAGGAAAGAGTGCAGAGAATATATGCTCTAGGCAGGGAATAGTGTGGAGAATATGTGCACTAGGTAGCAAAGAGTGTTGACAATATATGCTCTAGGCAGGGATTAGTGCAGAGAATATATGCACTTGGCAGGTAATAGTGTGGAGAATATATGCACTAGGCAGGAAAGAGTGCAGAGAATATATGCACTAGGCAGGGAATAGTGTGGAGAATATATGCACTAGGCAGGTAATAGTGTGGAGAAAATGTGCACTAGGCAGGAAAGAGTGCAGAGAATATATGCACTAGGCAGGGATTAGTGCAGAGAATATATGCTCTAGGCAGGGAATAGTGAGGAGAATATATACACTAAGCAGGGAATAGTGCAGAGAATATATGCACTAGGCAGGTAATAGTGTGGAGAATATATGCACTAAGCAGGAAAGAGTGCAGAGAATATATGCTCTAGGCAGGGAATAGTGTGGAGAATATGTGCACTAGGTAGCAAAGAGTGTTGACAATATATGCTCTAGGCAGGGATTAGTGCAGAGAATATATGCACTTGGCAGGTAATAGTGTGGAGAATATATGCACTAGGCAGGAAAGAGTGCAGAGAATATATGCACTAGGCAGGGATTAGTGCAGAGAATATATGCACTAGGCAGGTAATAGTGTGGAGAAAATGTGCACTAGGCAGGAAAGAGTGCAGAGAATATATGCACTAGGCAGGGATTAGTGCAGAGAATATATGCTCTAGGCAGGGAATAGTGAGGAGAATATATACACTAAGCAGGGAATAGTGCAGAGAATATATGCACTAGGCAGGTAATAGTGTGGAGAATATATGCACTAGGCAGGAAAGAGTGCAGAGAATATATGCTCTAGGCAGGGAATAGTGTGGAGAATATGTGCACTAGGTAGCAAAGAGTGTTGAGAATATATGCTCTAGGCAGGGATTAGTGCAGAGAATATATGCACTTGGCAGGTAATAGTGTGGAGAATATATGCACTAGGCAGGAAAGAGTGCAGAGAATATATGCACTAGGCAGGGAATAGTGCAGAGAATATATGCACTAGGCAGGGATTAGTGCAGATAAAATATGCTCTAGGCAGGGAATAGTGAGGAGAATATATGCACTAAGCAGGGAATAGTGCAAAGAATATATTCAATAAGCAGGGAATAGTGTGGAGAATATATGCAACAGGCAGACAATAGTGTGGAGAATATATGCACTAAGCAGGGAATAGTACAGAGAATGTATGCAATAGGCACGAAATAGTACGGAACATATATACTGTACATTATGCAGGGATTAGTGCACATATTCATAGCACTGTGTGAGCAAGGCCACTTACAAACCTGGATCAGTTAAACTAGTTTTGTCAGGAGGAATGGGCCCAAATTCCAACCAACTATTGGGAAAAGCTTGTGGAACGATATCCCAAATATTTGATCTAAGTCATTTAGTTTAAGGGCAATGGTACCAAATACTAATTAAATGTATATAAACTTTTGACTTTGCAGTAAGCAATAAAAATGCCTTAAAGGTAACCTGTCAGCAGGATTGTGCTCAGTAACCTACAGACAGTGTCAAGTCTGCACCATTAGGCCGGGGTCACACTAACCGATGCAAAATACGGTCCGTAGTTTACATGCGTAATACGGATGAATGACCCCTAAATAGTGCTCCGTATGTCATCTGTAAGCAAGGTGTGGTTGCATATTTTGTGCATGTCTGCATCCGTATGTAATCCGTATGGCATCCGTATGCAATCCGTATGGCGAGATTTTCTCGCCGCCTTGCAAAATGGACATATAATGGAGCCCTATGACAGAGTTTCTAACAGAAACAAAATAATAGATATAGACACATAGAATACATATATATATATATATATATATACACACAAGTCATTGAGACAAACATATATATATATATATATTTATATTTCACAGAGTTCTTCATAGCAGAATAGCCGCTAATTAAATTGCCGGCTTCTTTCAAATCATTCCCCAACCCGACATGAAATGACACCTGGTTTACATTCAGTAAAGCATTTCATTTCATGTTTTTGAATATGTCCCAGACTAATAATTAGATGAGGGTTTGTGTGCAAAATTTGTGAGTTGTAGTTGTTATTTAAAGGGGTTAATTCGTTGTTAAAAAATGTGTGGGCTTCCCTTTGCCCTGTAGCGGTGGCGAATGGGTTAATCTAACAAAGGGTTAATGTCACCTTACAATCGAATGGTGACATTAACCCTTTGTTAGATTAAACCACTCGCCACCACTATAGGGCAATGGGAAGCCCACGCATTTTTTAACAACGAATTAACTTCTTAAAATAACAACTAGAACTCCCAAATTTTGCACACAAACCCTCATCTAATTATTAGTCAGGGACATATAAAAATACATGAAATGAAATGCTTTACTGAATGTAAACCATGTGTAATTTCATGTCGGGTTGGTGAATGATTTGATAGAAGCCGCCAATTTAATTAGCGGCTATTCTGCTATGAAGAACTCTGTGAAATATAAATATATATATATATATATATATATATATATATGTTTGTCACAATGACATGTATGTTTGTATGTATATATATGTATTCTATGTGTATATACTGTATCTATTCTTTCATTTCTTTATTAAACCTGTCAGTGTGAGTTTACTGTATAGCGCACTGAATTGCCAGCTTTTATAAAAGACACCGGGTGCGTATTTCTCGCAAGTCACATGTGTGGTCCATGTGTAATCCTTTTTTTTGTGCACTCATAGACTTGCATTGGCGTATTACGGGCGTAGTACGCTGACAATCGCAGCATGCTGCTATTGGCACGGACAGTAGAATACGCCCAAGAAATATACGGCTGTTGGGAGCAAACCCATAGAGAATAATTTGTCCATGTGTAATGCGTGCTTTTAACGCCTCTCACTCGTCCGTATTCCTCGCCAGTGTGACCCCGGCCTTATACTTAATAAAATGATGCCTTGGTTGATGAAATCCGTCTTGTGCTTCTTTTTGCCGTCTAGTTTGCTTAGTGAATATATTAATGTGTATATTTAAAAAGACATGTCACTTCATCAAAATGGTGGCGTCTACGGGGCCTGTGCACTTGTCAGTTAGTGCCTATTATTTTGCTGTGTTGAAAAAAAAAAATTTACCATCAAAATGGCGCCGCTGGCTGCGCCTGCACATTGGCATCTATCGCATACCAATAGCTAGTACTGTGCAAACGCCTCCGCCCACCCCTTGTTGCTACAGCCAAAAAATTTTACACTACAACAAAATGGCGCAGGAGGCGACTCTTTTACAGTAGTATCTATTGGTACACGATAGGTGCAAATGCACAGGCGCAGCCGACGGTGCCATTTTGATGGTGTTTTTTTTTCTTTTCAACACCACAATATAATAGGCACTAACTGACAAGTGATAATGTGCAGATGCTGGAGGCACCGCCTTTTTGATGAAGTAACATTTTTTTTTCAAATACACACATTAGTATATTCATTATGCAAACTAGGGGGCAGGTCAGTGAGGGATCAGTGACCTGTTAGGTATTCATAATGCAGACTGCTATCAGAGCACCATAAACACCAACCCCGTCTTAGAGCAGAAGCATATCATAAACACAAAACTAAAAATAAGGATTAAAAAAGTACAAGATGGATTTCATCAACCAAGGTATAAATTTATTAAGTTTAACAGCACCAACCTGACAGTGTGTGTAGGTTACTCAGCACAATTCTGCTGACAGGTTCCCTTTAAAGCATTCTCTCTCTCTCTCATTATTCTGACATTTGGCAAATATTAATAATTATGGTAATTCTAATTGACCTAAAATAGGAAAAGTCTATTCTGATTTCATGTTAGATATTGAGAAAAACATGTATATGTGCCTTTGTATATAGTGTATGTAAACTTCTGGTTTCAACTGTATACTCATTTATTTATATGTAATAATTGAGCTGTCAATATATACATACATAATAAGGTATATATATATATTTATCTCTCTCTATATATATGTATATATATATATATATATACTGTATATATATATATATACACACACACACACTCATATTATGTATATCTATATATATATGTGTGTGTATATACATCTATCGTCACGGTGCATGTGTAGATTGCCGATGAACAATGTGCAAGCGCATGTAAGAAACATACTGCGCAAGCGCAGCTCCACTCTCTGACCCGGTGGGGGTCCGACTACCATTCGTCCTCCCACAGATCCTGAGAGTGGAGAGCCCACAGTGCTGGTCAGTGCCGCATCCTCTCTATTATTCCAGGTACCACAGTGCTCTCAGCCATGTCTGTATTGGGGGCAGCACTGCCTCAGTCACCTACATGGAGCGGTGGTTAGCCCCCTGTAAAGTAGGGGGTTTTAATTGAATCTTGCTGGTCACTATTGTTCTACCCAGTCAAGTTCTGATGTTTCCCTGTAACTTAGTGTAAAGTGTAACCTAAACCCCCACTAAGTCATAGTCCACAGTGGGAGGCAGTAATTCTATATATCACTGTGCAATCTGTGAGGTTTGCTGTTATTAGCTCAATAAATCTCAGCACTTACAGAGTCAGATGTATAATCTCCATCTCCATGATCTCGGTGCTAACTTCTTCTTCCGGCCACTGTATGGTCTGCTCCCTATGGTACATGGAACATATATATCTCATATAGAAAGGTACAAATACCATTAATTGTTAGGATGTTCAATACCATTAGTGATCATGACAAATGTGGCTTCATTCCTCCCCTCCTCCCTCCATTCTAGGTACTTTCTTTGCCAACATTTTACATTGACTACATTCCAGAGATACAAAAAAATCTGTCAGCAGGTTTCTGCTGTTTAATCTGAGAACAGCATTGTGTAGGGGCAAAGAGCATGATTCCAGCAAGTTGTCACTTACTGGGCTGCTTGCTGTAGTTTCAATAAAATTATTGTTTTATTAGCAGGATATTATCATTAGAGGACTAGTTGCCTCATGCCATGTAGTCCTCCTGCTCTGTATAACTCCGTCCCCACCGATGATTAGCAGCTTTCTGGCAAAGTATAATTTACCTAGAAAGCTGTCAATCAGTAGTGTGGGAGGGGTTATACAGGGCTCAACATTCAGAGCACTGATAGATCTGTACAAGAGAAAACAGGGATTTTAATAAAACTGCACCAAGAAGCCTAGTAAGTGGCACATTGCTGGAATCATTTTCTCTGTCCCTACATCATACCATTTTCAGATTATGTAGCAAAAACTTGGTTTCAGATTCCCTTTAAAGAGAATTTGTCACCAGGATTTTGCCTCCTAATCTGAGAGTAGCATAACTTAGAGCTGGAAACCTTGCTTCCAGGGATGTGTCACTTGTTGGGTTGTTTGCTGCAACCTAAACAGGAGAAAATCCATCTCAATGAACTTGTGAACAACCTTCTTCCTTTATTCACCAAAAGTGCTCAATAGAGGATAAAATAGAATCAGCGACGCAAGTTACATGATATGTGACATCGACACGTCTCTGGTGAATGCGCATCCATAATTATGGAGCTGTTTGCTGTAGCTTTGATAAAATCACGCTTTTATCAGCAGAAGATTATCTCTAGAGGACTAGTAAACCTGCTGCCATGTAGTCCTCCTTATTTATGAGCTCTGCACCCACCCCTGATTGGCAGTCTTTTTCCTATGCACAGTGTACATTGAGCAGCCGATCAGTGGTGTGGGCGGAGTTATACAGGGCTCAACATTCAGAGCACTGCTAGATCTGCAGCAGATAAAATAATTTTATCAAAATTGTAAGCAGCCCAGTAATGAGAAACATTGCTGAAATTGTTGCTTTTAGATGCGGCAGCAAAAACCTGGTGATAGATTCTCTTGAAATCCTCAAATTCTGTCTGGCAGCAGCTGCCAATAGAGGATGTTTCTGTACGGGGATACCGAGAGAACTAGAAGATTATTGGCAGAAAAAGATCCCATGGCCTTTCTTGTCTTTATTATTTCCCTTTTTAAATTTACAATAGATGATTATTCCAAACATAATGAATTTAATTTAGTGGTGATTTTCTAACTATACACTGTTCATTGGGAAAACTGTCAGATGAGCTCTGAATACAGATCCCTAGAGAAGGTATATGTCCTTCCTTTCTAAGAAGCCATACTACCATAATGGCTCCTGTGTTTTCTCCTCCTACCATTGAACAAGTGAAGTAACAATCCCTGTGTTGTGGCATCTTTGTGCTGTAAGATACGATCCATGAGCGGTGCCCAAAACATGGCGGCTCTCTGTGTAGACAGATATTGTGTGCAGACAGGATCTACAGGGGAACATCCCTCCCAGAATATAATGACTCAGTCATCAGAGATAAGGAGACAGCTCCATCATTATGGAATCCAGAAGGTTGGTTTATATTAGAGCGTTACATTTTTATCACTTACCAAATTGTGATCCTTTCTATATATTTTATCATCAGTGTCGTAAATTTAGGGAACCCTGTGAAGTCCATCCTATAGTACAAGGAAATACATCAATGCATAGATTAGGTAAGGGTTAACTAGAAGGTATGGTAACACTAGTAATTGATGGGAGCTGTTAAAATAGATGTTCCCACTTATTTATCCCCAATCCACAGTATAGGGAATAAGCTGCTGTTTGCTGGGGCTGCGTTCCCCGGACCCTCCAGCCCTGAGATGCCCCTGTAGCATGGAGCCGAGGTGGCGCATGCGCCCCACACACTGTACAATGATGAGAAAGACTCTTACCTGCGATTTACACCTTCAGCTGAAAAAGAAACAACAGTTTACAATTGGATTTATTGAAGTATTTAATAACAGTTGCAGCGGACGACTTATTTTTGGGTCGTATTCACACGTCTTTGTTTTTCTCATCTGCACAAACCCAAACTAATTTTCATCAGTGCGCTGCTTCCAATTTTCATCTAGTTTTACTCCATGTGTCCATTTTTTACCATCAGTATCTCATCCTTTTCTATTGTATGCAAAAAGAAAACCAAAACCTGATGGAAGTTTCCCAAGTTTCTCCTAGTAGTCAGTCAGTGGGTGAGTGTGATCCACAATTCGCCCCACAGCTGACATGTTACCAGCTCCATAGAACAGAAGGGCCAGTGAAAAATACTGGCAGCACCCCTGGTACATAGACACACACGTGACTGAGCCCTTCCTTTACAACGTGATTGTACAGAGACTTCCTTACACAATATCGGATCTGATCTGGCATCCAGGTTTCGGCTATACAGTCCCTACTGGACTGCAGGGGCGTCACATCAATAGCGGGGGGCCACACGACCCGTGAGTCCTGGGGAGTGTTGGCTTTGTTTCCCCATCATCATAATTTTACCATCAGCTTCTTGTTCCACCATTCAGCCTGAGACTCGGCTCAGCAGGCGCGATAGGCAGCAATAGATCGCGCCTGCTGTAGAAAACCTCAGCCCCACACTGCACAGACCGGAGCAGGGCGCTGGGGGACACGGCCAGGCATAAATGCTATAAATGCATGTGAGAAGAATGTGATACTTACATGGGATGTCAATCACTGCAGGCTGTAAAAGTAAAACAGAGAAGTGTAAAAAGTCTATGAAATCTTTCATCTTCTTACATTGTCCTGTACATCACATACTCATAGGCTTCCATTACACCCATTACACTAGACAATGAATGTGACATTATCACACAAGATAGACTGCGCTAGTATTAATAAATCTATGAGCAGAGCGCCAGTCCGTGCCCCATGCAGCATTCATACAGTCCATAAACAGCACGCCTGCTATGTGACCCGGCATCGGCTGACAGCTATAAGATATGTGGAATATATTTATACATTAGTTGTGCATTAGGAAGCTCTGGAGCTGCGTCCATTCTGTACATATTTATTGGGTTTAAAAATGGGGGTAAACTGGCATCGCTGCGTTACTACATCTGCCGTAATGTAACAAAGAGTTGTGTGTGTTTCATGGCACTGCAGCCTTGCAGCGCTGGGGTTCAAATCCCACCAAGGACAACATCTGCAAGGAGTTTGTATGTTCTCCCCATACTGATAGGGAAAGTAGATTGTGTGCTCCATTGGGGACAGCGATGATAATGTATGCAAAGCACTGCACAATATGCTAGCGCTATATATAAGTAAACGTTATTATGCTACAAAGATTTAACTCTTTAAAAGAGTTGTCCACTACTTGGACAATTCCTTCTTGAACTAAATGTTTGGTCCCAATAAAATAATAAAGCTTAGACTCCCCTCCCATGCTGGTGCTGTTCCAGCAGTGTCAGCACTTGCGGTCCCCAGAGCTCTGGTGCCGTGTTGTGACACGTGGTGCTCGGCGCCCAATCAGCGCTGGCATCATTGTCCCCACCTTCGTACAGATTGAACATGAAGAGGAAGTCCGGGCTGCAGCTGATCTCAGTCTTCCTTCCAGCCCTGAGAACCCCTCTATACTTGATACCCAGCCTTGCTGAAGCTGACAGCTGAGCATTGGGGCCCCAAGCTGTCAGTTTTGCCTGGCAGGTTATCAAAAATACAGGGGAGCCCACACATTGTTTTTTTAATTATTTATTTAGAGAGCATGAGTCATCACCTGCTCTCAATGTTATTAGCAGCAGCTGGCGTCGGTTGATGGGAGCAGATGTCTCATCAGCCGACACCAGTGACTGGAGGTAAACTTTGTACCGCCGATCTCAGCGGTGGGTTCACGCTGTCATTTGTAGTAGTGGTGCATGGCAGACACTGGATATTCGGGCTCCCCATTCAAGTGAATGGGGTCCGGGTTTTTTAACAGTTCGGCCGAACCCGCTGGACCCAAACAACCAGGGGTCCACTCATCTCTACCCATGAAAGAAAAAAGTTTTTAAAAATGTAAAAAGATAAAAATTCAAATCAACCCCCTTTCCTCCAGTTAATATTAAAGAAAGGGAAAAATAAAAGAAAAACACATATTTGGTATCAATCTGTTCAGAAAAGTCTGACCTATGAAAATATAAAATTAACTGACCTAATCTGTAGAAACTGTAAAGCATAAAAAAGAATCAAAATGCCAACGTTGCAGGTTTTTGGTTGCTACAACTCCACAAAAAAAATACATAACAGCAATCACATAATCATAACTACCTCAAAATATTATTAATACATCAGGATACCATGCAAAAAAAGAAAGTGTATAAAGAACGGACATCAGACAACAGAAATTCATTATTACATACACGTATAGAGACAGCATTACTATCACTATTCTGAATTCCACGGCTTTTCTTATTTGGAACTTACATAGATCGGTCTCTCGTTTGTGCTCCACATTCTTCTTCTTCTTCAATCGCACAATCCTGAATAGGACAAATAGGACAAATAGAGAAGTTTCCATATAAATAGCCTAATCTCAAATGCCAACTTTATCAACAGTAAATATTACTGTAACTAATTAACAAATAAAAGGTTTTCTTTCTAAAAATGTATGGGACATGAGAATTGGGAAATAGGGGAAGCTTATCACAAGAAATCAGAAATTTGTATAGCTAGGAAATGGGGAATACTGAGGACAGGAGCATCAGACGCGCATACTCACTCTCATCCACAACTGCAACTCTCAAAGGAGTTCCAGTAGAGCGGCTGACAATAGCGCCGATCCTGTGATGTCACAACATTCTAGAATGGCTGCAGGAGACAATCAGATCCAATATAATCCTGTATAATAAAGTATTGGAGGATTTATAGATATATGTAAATAATGTGATACAGCATATTATAGAAAACAGCACCCCTGCGCCCCCCCACTCCACACACACATGAACACATGTATAAAGAAGAGTATAGTCCAATTTTTTTCTTATATTGTTATTATACATATGCACATAAGTGTAGGGATACGGAATTTTATAACATGTTACTCAAAATTCATAGGCATTAATGTGGCGTTTGTCTTTTTCTCCAAGATTTTGGAGGTGTCTGTGGGGATTTTTGCCCCTTCAATCAGGATTGCATTTGTGACAGTAGACATTGATGCTGGATGGGTGGTCCTGGCTAGCAATCTTCATTCTTGTTCATCCCAAATGTGTTGGATGGGGTTGAAGTCAGGGCTCTGTCCGGCCTTAGCGGCTGCAGGTCCTTCACTGCTCCTTTGCATGGTGCTGCTCCTCTATCCTGGAAATGTTCACTGCACACTCAATTCAGTTCAAGCAAAATGGATAATTTGTATTTATTTCCATAGGTATAAGTCATGTATTCATGTATTGATTCAATGAATCTTTCTCAAATATGTCACAGGGTATTCCAGAGCCACGGTTATACAGGTGGTCCTGTAAGGACACTGTGCAGCGTCATATGTTATAGCACACCACATACTATTTGCGCACACACAAGCCACATACTATATACACACACCATATACTAGATACACACACCACATACTATATACACACATACAAGCCACATATAACATACACACAACGTACTATATACACACAACATACCATATATACACACACAAGCCACACATTATATACTCACACCATACTATATACACACACCACATACTATACACACACCATATACTAGATACACACATCATATACTATATACACACCACATACTATATACACACATACAAGCCACATATAACATACACACAACGTACTATATACACACAACATACCATATATACACACACAAGCCACACATTATATACTCACACCATACTATATACACACACCACATACTATATACACACAAGCCACATACTATACACACACCATATACTAGATACACACATCATATACTATATACACACCACATACTATATACACACATACAAGCCACATATAACATACACACAACGTACTATATACACACAACATACCATATATACACACACAAGCCACACATTATATACTCACACCATACTATATACACACACCACATACTATACACACACCATATACTAGATACACACATCATATACTATATACACACCACATACTATATACACACATACAAGCCACATATAACATACACACAACGTACTATATACACACAACATACCATATATACACACACAAGCCACACATTATATACTCACACCATACTATATACACACACCACATACTATATACACACACCACATACTATACACACACCATATACTAGATACACACATCATATACTATATACACACCACATACTATATACACACATACAAGCCACATATAACATACACACAACGTACTATATACACACAACATACCATATATACACACACAAGCCACACATTATATACTCACACCATACTATATACACACACCACATACTATATACACACAAGCCACATACTATACACACACCATATACTAGATACACACATCATATACTATATACACACCACATACTATATACACACATACAAGCCACATATAACATACACACAACGTACTATATACACACAACATACCATATATACACACACAAGCCACACATTATATACTCATACCATACTATATACACACACCACATACTATACACACCATATACTATACACACATCATATACTATATACACACCACATACTATATACACACATACAAGCCACATATAACATACACACAACGTACTATATACACACAACATACCATATATACACACACAAGCCACACATTATATACTCACACCATACTATATACACACACCACATACTATATACACACAAGCCACATACTATACACACCATATACTAGATACACACATCATATACTATATACACACCACATACTATATACACACATACAAGCCACATATAACATACACACAACGTACTATATACACACAACATACCATATATACACACACAAGCCACACATTATATACTCACACCATACTATATACACACACCACATACTATATACACACAAGCCACATACTATACACACACCATATACTAGATACACACATCATATACTATATACACACCACATACTATATACACACATACAAGCCACATATAACATACACACAACGTACTATATACACACACCATATAATAGATACACACACCACATACTATATACACACATACAAGCCACATATAACATACACATAACGTACTATATACACACAATATACTCATACCATACTATATACACACACCACATACTATATACACACCATATACTATACACACATCATATACTATATACACACCACATACTATATACACACATACAGTGGGGCAAAAAAGTATTTAGTCAGTCAGCAATAGTGCAAGTTCCACCACTTAAAAAGATGAGAGGCGTCTGTAATTTACATCATAGGTAGACCTCAACATATGGGCCAACATACCAACAACAGTGTGTGGCAACCTTGTGAAGACTTACAGAAAACGTTTGACCTCTGTCATTGCCAACAAAGGATATATCACAAAGTATTGAGATGAAATTTTGTTTCTGACCAAATACTTATTTTCCACCATAATATGCAAATAAAATGAAAAAAAAAAACAGACAATGTGATTTTCTGGATTTTTTTTTCTCAGTTTGTCTCCCATAGTTGAGGTCTACCTATGATGTAAATTACAGACGCCTCTCGTCTTTTTAAGTGGTGGAACTTGCACTATTGCTGACTGACTAAATACTTTTTTGCCCCACTGTACAAGCCACATATAACATACACACAACATAGTATATACACACAACATACCATATATACACACACAAGCCACACATTATATACTCACACCATACTATATACACACACCACATACTATATACACACAAGCCACATACTATACACACACCATATACTATACACACACATCATATACTATATACACACCACATACTATATACACACACCACATACTATATACACACATACAAGCCACATATAACATACACACAACGTACTATATACACACAACATACCATATATACACACACAAGCCACACATTATATACTCACACCATACTATATACACACACCACATACTATATACACACAAGCCACATACTATACACACACCATATACTATACACACACATCATATACTATATACACACCACATACTATATACACACATACAAGCCACATATAACATACACACAACATACTATATACACACAACATACCATATATACACACACAAGCCACACATTATATACTCATACCATACTATATACACACACCACATACTATATACACACAAGCCACATACTATACACACACCATATACTAGATACACACATCATATACTATATACACTCACTGGCCACTTTATTAGGTACACCATGCTAGTAAGGGGTTGGACCCCCTTTTGCCTTCAGAACTGCCTCAATTCTTCGTGGCAGAGATTCAACAAGGTGCTGGAAGCATTCCTCAGAGATTTTGGACCATATTGACATGATGGCATCACACAGTTGGCGCAGATTTGTCGGCTGCACATCCCTGATGCGAATCTCCCGTTCCACCACATCCCAAAGATGCTCTATTGGATTGAGATCTGGTGACTGAGGAGGCCATTTGAGTACAGTAAACTCATTGTCATGTTCAAGAAACCAATCTGAGATGATTCGAGCTTTATGACATGGCGCATTATCCTGCTGAAAGTAGCCATCAGATGTTGGGTACATTGTGGTCATAAAGGGATGGACATGGTCAGCAACAATACTTAGGTAGGCTGTGGCGTTGCAACGATGCTCAATTGGTACCAAGGGGCCCAAAGAGTGCCCAGAAAAAATTCCCCACACCATGACACCACCACCACCAGCCTGAACCGTTGATACAAGGCAGGATGGATCCATGCTTTCATGTTGTTTACGCCAAATTCTGACCCTACCATCCGAATGTCGCAGCAGAAATCGAGACTCATCAGACCAGGCAACGTTTTTCCAATCTTCTACTGTCCAATTTCGATGAGCTTGTGCAAATTGTAGCCTCAGTTTCCTGTTCTTAGCTGAGAGGAGTGGTACCCAGTGTGGTCTTCTGCTGCTGTAGCCCATCTGCCTCAAAGTTCGACGCACTGTGCGTTCAGAGATGCTCTTCTGCCTACCTTGGTTGTAACGGGTGGCAATTTGAGTCACTGTTGCCTTTCTATCAGCTCGAACCAGTCTGCCCATTCTCCTCTGACCTCTGGCATCAACATGGCATTTCCGGCCACAGAACTGCCGCTCACTGGATTTTTTTTCTTTTTCGGACCATTCTCTGTAAACCCTAGAGATGGTTGTGCGTGAAAATCCCAGTAGATCAGCAGTTTCTGAAATTCTCAGACCAGCCCTTCTGGCACCAACAATCATGCCACGTTCAAAGGCACTCAAATCACCTTTCTTCCCCATACTGATGCTCGGTTTGAACTGCAGGAGATTGTCTTGACCATGTCTACATGCCTAAATGCACTGAGTTGCCGCCATGTGATTGGCTGATTAGAAATTAAGTCTTAACACACAGTTGGACAGGTGTACCTAATAAAGTGGCCAGTGAGTGTACACACCACATACTATATACACACATACAAGCCACATATAACATACACACAACGTACTATATACACACAACATACCATATATACACACACAAGCCACACATTATATACTCATACCATACTATATACACACACCACATACTATATACACACCATATACTATACACACATCATATACTATATACACACCACATACTATATACACACATACAAGCCACATATAACATACACACAACATAGTATATACACACAACATACCATATATACACACACAAGCCACACATTATATACTCACACCATACTATATACACACACCACATACTATATACACACAAGCCACATACTATACACACACCATATACTATACACACACATCATATACTATATACACACCACATACTATATACACACACCACATACTATATACACACATACAAGCCACATATAACATACACACAACGTACTATATACACACAACATACCATATATACACACACAAGCCACACATTATATACTCACACCATACTATATACACACACCACATACTATATACACACAAGCCACATACTATACACACACCATATACTATACACACACATCATATACTATATACACACCACATACTATATACACACATACAAGCCACATATAACATACACACAACATACTATATACACACAACATACCATATATACACACACAAGCCACACATTATATACTCATACCATACTATATACACACACCACATACTATACACACATCATATACTATATACACACCACATACTATATACACACATACAAGCCACATATAACATACACACAACATACTATATACACACACCATATACTAGATACACACACCACATACTATATACACACATACAAGCCACATATGACATTCACACAACGTACTATATACACACAACATACCATATATACACACACAAGCCACACATTATATACTCATACCATACTATATACACACACCACATACTATATACACACACCACATACTATATACACACCATATACTATACACACATCATATACTATATACACACCACATACTATATACACACATACAAGCCACATATAACATACACACAACATACTATATACACACAACATACCATATATACACACACAAGCCACACATTATATACTCACACCATACTATATACACACCACATACTATATACACACAAGCCACATACTATACACACACCATATACTATACACACATCATATACTATATACACACCACATACTATATACACACATACAAGCCACATATAACATACACACAACATACTATATACACACAACATACCATATATACACACACAAGCCACACATTATATACTCACACCATACTATATACACACAAGCCACATACTATACACACACCATATACTATACACACATCATATACTATATACACACCACATACTATATACACACATACAAGCCACATATAACATACACACAACATACTATATACACACACCATATACTAGATACACACACCACATACTATATACACACATACAAGCCACATATGACATACACACAACGTACTATATACACACAACATACCATATATACACACACAAGCCACACATTATATACTCATACCATACTATATACACACACCACATACTATATACACACCATATACTATACACACATCATGTACTATATACACACCACATACTATATACACACATACAAGCCACATATAACATACTCACACCATACTATATACACACACCACATACTATATACACACAAGCCACATACTATATACACACACCATATACTAGATACACACACCACATACTATATACACACATACAAGCCACATATAACATACGCACAACGTACTATATACACACAACATACCATATATACACACACAAGCCACACATTATATACTCACACCATACTATATACACACACCACATACTATACACACACCATATACTATACACACATCATATACTATACACACATCATATACTATATACACACCACATACTATATACACACATACAAGCCACATATAACATACACACAACATACCATATATACACACACAAGCCACACATTATATACTCACACCATACTATATACACACTCCACATACTATGCACACAGCATATACTATATACACACCACATACTATATACACACACCACATACTATATACACACATACAAGCCACATATAACATACACACAACGTACTATATACACACAACATACCATATATACACACACAAGCCACACATTATATACTCACACCATACTATATACACACACCACATACTATATACACACAAGCCACATACTACATACACACACCACATATTATACACACACCACATACTATATACACACATACAAGCCACATATAACATACACACAACATACTATATACACACAACATACCATATATACACACACAAGCCACACATTATATACTCACACCATACTATATACACACACCACATACTATACACACACCATATACTATACACACATCATATACTATATACACAACACATACTATATACACACATACAAGCCACTTATAACATACACACAACATACTATATACACACACCATACCATATATACACACACAAGCCACACATTATATACTCACACCATACTATATACACACACCACATACTATACACACACCATATACTATACACACATCATATACTATATACACAACACATACTATATACACACATACAAGCCACATATAACATACACACAACATACTATATACACACACCATATACTAGATACACACACCATATACTATATACACACATACAAGCCACATACGACATACACACAACGTACTATATACACACAACATACCATATATACACACACAACCACACATTATATACTCATACCATACTATATACACACACCACATACTATATACACACACCACATACTATATACATACCATATACTATACACACATCATATACTATATACACACCACATACTATATACACACATACAAGCCACATATAACATACTCACACCATACTATATACACACACCACATACTATATACACACAAGCCACACATTATATACTCACACCATACTATATATACACACCACATACTATATACACACAAGCCACATACTATACACACACCATATACTATACACACATCATATACTATATACACACCACATACTATATACACACATACAAGCCACATATAACATACACACAACATACTATATACACACAACATACCATATATACACACACAAGCCACACATTATATACTCACACCATACTATATACACACACCACATACTATACACACACCATATACTATACACACATCATATACTATATACACACATACAAGCCACATATAACATACACACAACATACTATATACACACACCATATACTATATACATACCATATACTATACACACATCATATACTATATACACACCACATACTATATACACACATACAAGCCACATATAACATACTCACACCATACTATATACACACACCACATACTATATACACACAAGCCACATACTATATACACACACCATATACTAGATACACACACCACATACTATATACACACATACAAGCCACATATGACATACACACAACGTACTATATACACACAACATACCATATATACACACACAAGCCACACATTATATACTCATACCATACTATATACACACACCACATACTATATACACACACCACATACTATATACATACCATATACTATACACACATCATATACTATATACACACCACATACTATATACACACATACAAGCCACATATAACATACTCACACCATACTATATACACACACCACATACTATGCACACACCATATACTTTACACACATCATATACTATATACACACCACATACTATATACACACACCACATACTATATACACACATACAAGCCACATATAACATACACACAACGTACTATATACACACAACATACCATATATACACACACAAGCCACACATTATATACTCACACCATACTATATACACATACTATATACACACAAGCCACATACTATACACACACCATATACTATACACACACATCATATACTATATACACACCACATACTATATACACACATACAAGCCACATATAACATACACACAACATACTATATACACACACCATATACTAGATACACACACCACATACTATATACACACATACAAGCCACATATAACATACACACAACGTACTATACACACTCACCATATACTAGATACACACACCACATACTATATACACACATACAAGCCACATATAACATACGCACAACGTACTATATACACACAACATACCATATATACACACACAAGCCACACATTATATACTCACACCATACTATATATACACACCACATACTATATACACACAAGCCACATACTATACACACACCATATACTATACACACACATCATATACTATATACACACCACATACTATATACACACATACAAGCCACATATTACATACACACAACATACTATATACACACAACATACCATATATACACACACAAGCCACACATTATATACTCACACCATACTATATACACACACCACATACTATGCACACACCATATACTATACACACATCATATACTATATACACACCACATACTATATACACACACCACATACTATATACACACATACAAGCCACATATAACATACACACAACGTACTATATACACACAACATACCATATATACACACACAAGCCACACATTATATACTCACACCATACTATATACACACACCACATACTATATACACACAAGCCACATACTATACACACACCATATACTATACACACACATCATATACTATATACACACATACAAGCCACATATAACATACATACAACATACTATATACACACACCATATACTAGATACACACACCACATACTATATACACACATACAAGCCACATATAACATACACACAACGTACTATATACACACACCATATAATAGATACACACACCACATACTATATACACACATACAAGCCACATATAACATACACATAACGTACTATATACACACAACATACCATATATACACACACAAGCCACACATTATATACTCACACCATACTATATACACACACCACATACTATATACACACAAGCCACATACTATACACACACCATATACTATACACACATCATATACTATATACACACCACATACTATATACACACATACAAGCCACATATAACATACACACAACATACTATATACACACACCATATACTAGATACACACACCACATACTATATACACACATACAAGCCACATATAACATACACACAACGTACTATATACACACACCATATACTAGATACACACACCACATACTATATACACACATACAAGCCACATATAACATACACACAACGTACTATATACACACAACATACCATATATACACACACAAGCCACACATTATATTCTCACACCATACTATATACACACACCACATACTATATACACATCACATATTATACACACACCACATACTATATACACACATACAAGCCACATATAACATACACACAACATACTATATACACACAACATACCATATATACGCACACAAGCCACACATTATATATTCACACGATACTATATACACACAAGCCACATACTATACACACACCATATACTATATACACACCACATATTCTACACACCACATACTATATACACACATACAAGCCACATATAACATACACACAACATACCATATATACACACACAAGCCACACATTATATACTCTCACCATACTATATACACACACCACATACTATATACACACAAGCCACATACTATACACACACCACATACTATATATACACATACAAGCCACATATAACATACACACAACATACTATATACACACAACATACTATATACACACAACATACCATATATACACACACAAGCCACACATTATATACTCATACCATACTATATACACACACCACATACTATATACACACACCACATACTATATACACACAAGCCACATACTATACACACACCATATACTATATACACACCACATATTATACACACACCACATACTATATACACAAACAAGTCACATATAACATACACACACCACATACAATATACACAAGCCACATTTTATATACACACACCACATACTGTATACACACCACATATTACTGTATATACACACAAGCCACATACTATATACATGCCACATACCCACCTCATACTACACATACACAAGCCACATACTATGTATACACACCACATACTATATATACTCTACATACAATATATACACAAGCCACATCTAATATATAAAGCTCAAGTGTGTGTATGTACTGTATGTATGTATGTATGCATGTGTGTATGTCCAGGATTGGCATCCGCACCGTCGCAGCTACAGCCACAAAATTTGGCACAGTCACACGTCTGGACCCCGAGAGTGTCCTAGGCTATGTTGTGAGGTGAAATTTCAGCCCCACGCGTTCCAATTCACCAAACAATTTTGCCCCTATCTACATAATGGGGAAAAAGTGTGTGTGTGTGTGTATTAAGCCCCGCCCCTCATTATGATGTCATAATGGTTGAGTATGAGATGGAGGATGTGTGATGGGTATATGGGCACTGAACTATGGGATGGAGGATATGTATGATGGGTATATGGGCATGGGACTATGATATGAAGGATGTGTGATGGGTATATGGGCACTCGACTATGGGATGGTGAATATGTATGATGGGTATATGGGCATGGGACTATGGGATGGAGGTTGTATGATGGGTATATGGGCATGGGACTATGGGATGGAGGATGTGTGATGGGTATATGGGCACTCGACTATGGGATGGAGGATATGTATGATGGGTATATGGGCACGGGCCTATGGGATCGTGGATATGTATGATGGGTGTATGGGCACAGGACTATTGGATGGAGGATAATTATAATTTGCTATAACTAACCACAGTTAGTTACTATGCCCGGGCAGCGCAGGGCTCTTCAGCTAGTATTATATAAAAGAAAAAAGGGGTTCGGTACCATTTTAGCCAGTTGAAAAATAATGCATAGCATATTATATACACACATACACCATACTATATACACACCACATACACACCTCATACTATAAACCAGGAGCATTGCTAGAGTCCTATAAGATCAGGGGCCCAAGCCCCAAAGTGCATATTTCCCCATATAACTCCCCTAAGCCATTTAAAATATCATCTATACATACATAATTATAGTATACCAATGTTGCTAACCAAAAATACACAATGCAAAGACCAATATTATCAATATGCTACTTTAAAATATGGCTACACAATGTCCACTACCATCACCACTACACAGCGAATACATATTATAATAAGCAATATTATTATAAGAAAGCTGACTACACAGACACAAATGGAACCAAGATTAAGCTGGCTGGCTTAGTGATAGAAAACAAAGAGTGGTTATTAATGGGGCATACTCAGATTGGGCCAGGGTTACTAGTGGGGTACCACAGGGTTCTGTATTGGGCCCCCTACTATTTTATATATTTATTAATGATCTAGTGGATGGCTTACACAGTAAAATATCAGTATTTGCAGATGATACAAAACTATGGAAGGTAGTTAACACAAAGGAGGACAGTTTGCAACTACAGACAGATTTGAGTAAATTGGAGAATTGAGCTGAAAAATGGCAAATGAGGTTTAACACAGATAAGTGTAAGGTTATGCACATGGGAAGGAGAAACAGATGCTATAATTACTTACTAAATGGAAAACTGCTGGGGAAATCAGACATGGAAAAAGACTTAGGCATCTTAGTCAATAAGAAGCTAAATTGGAGTGCCCAGTGTCAGGCAGCTGCCAGCAAAGCAAATAGGGTCATGGGATGCATTAGAAGAGGTCTGGGGACACGAGATGAAAACATAATTCTCCCTCTGTACAAATCACTCGTCAGACCACACTTGGAGTATTGTGTGCTATTTTGGACGTCGGTGCTCAAGAAAGACATTACTGAACTAGAAAGGGTTCAAAGGCGGGCTACTAAAATGATAAATGGAGTTGGTTCACTACAATACCCAGAAAGGTTATCAAAATTAGGTCTATTTACTCTAGAAAAGAGAAGACTTAGGGAAGACCTAATATATATGTACAAGTATATCAGAGGGCAATACAGAGATCTCTCCAATGAACTGTTTGTACTAAGGACTGTGACAAGAACAAGGGGGCATTCTCTTCGTTTGGAGGAAAGACAATTTCTGCACCAGCATAGAAGAGGGTTCTTCACGGTAAGAGCAGTGAGGCTCTGGAATTCTCTTCCTGAGGAAGTGGTGATGGCCAACTCATTGAATGAATTTAAGAAAGGAATGGATGCTTTTCTTGTGAGTAACAGTATACAAGGTTATGAATAACATAATATTATAGGTAGATGATTGACCCAGCTTAGGGGAAGGAATTTTTTCCCTATGGAGAAAATTGGCTTCTACTCTGTGGGGTTTTTGCCTTCCCCAGGATCAACAATGCAGAACAGCTGCACTAAAAATAGGCTGAACTAGATGGACATAAGTTCTTCCTTCAGCCTTCAAAACTATGTTACTATGTTATTACTACGTAGATAAGGGAACTGAGATATGGGAGCAAAACCGATCTTACTACAAAGATAAGGGAGCAGAACCAAGCTTAATACAGAGCTATAGGAGCAGAACCGAGACTACTACAGAGCTATGGGAGCAGAATCAAGCTTACTAGAGAGATATGGGAGTGGGTCGCCGTCCCATGGCCGTGGGGTACTCGGTACCGGGCCGGTGTCAGTGGGACGTGTCACAGCAGTGGTGACCCAGACCGTGGCCCTGGTCGCCCAAGTAATAGGAAGATGTGAATAGTGAAATTTAGTTAGATGAATAGTTCGTGACGCCACCTGTGGTGTTCGGCAAGGGAGGTGTTAAGCCGACACTGCATGCAGATCCTCCAGGACAGATGGCGTGGTGCAGCAATGATGGTATAGCCCTCCACAGGCAGGGCTGTTGTCCCAGGGCGGTGTAGATGTGGAGACACTTAGGTGATGTATTGTCTGGCGCAGGGGATGTAGCAGTGTCAGGCAGACGGACGCAGGAAGGAATGGAGGACACCAGGGCATGTACTTCCAAAGCTTTACTCACAGTCTGTAGTGCCCGCTTCTGTGCCGTGTCCTTCGGGTCAGGGACTCAGTCAACCTCCAGGCAAGATGGAAAGCTCCCTTCTACACTCCGCCAACTTATGTGCCTTTCCTGAAGGTCTCCTCTAAAGCGCCTTTAAGTGTGAAGATCTCCAGTACCGTGTTACACTGGAGTTCCTCCTGACAGATGTTCCCAAGAACTCTACTTCCACGGCAGACAGCTGTAGCCTGCTTCGTGGACTCTCTACTCCTAAGTCCCGGCTCTCTATCTGTATTGCTGTTGTGCCCTTTGGTCGCCCTCGCACACCAAGGGCAGCGGGGTACTCGGTACCGGGCCGGTGTCAAGGTGGGAATGTGTCACATCAGCGGTGACCCGGTCCGTGGCCCTGGGCGCCCAATATCAATGGCGGTGATGTTAATGGTGTTAAAGTTTATTAGAATAGTTCGTGACGCCACCCGTGGTGTTTGGCAAGTAAGATGTTGAGCCAACGCTGCATGCAGATCCGCTGGGACTGATGGTGTGGTGCAGCAAAGATGGTGTAGCTCCCCACAGGTGGAGCTGTAGTCCCAGGGCAGTGTAGGTGCAATGGATGAGGAGAGGCGCAGAATGGTATGGAGGCTGGTACCCAGGTGTAGTGGTGCGGGAATAACTGGAGGACACCCGAGTATGTGGTTCCAAAGCTTTACTCACTGTTTGCAGTTCACTCCACTGCCTGCCTCCGTACTGTGTTCTCCAGGTCAGGGCTCCAGCCAACCTCCAGGCAGGATAGGATTCTCCCTTCCACACTCCGCCAACACGTACCTTACTGAATGACTCCTCCAATGCGCCTTTAGGTGCGAAGCACTCCAGTACTTAGTTACCCTGGAATGCCTCTCTCTAGGTGTTCCTAGTCTTTGCTTGTATGACAGACAGCTGTAGCCTGCTTCGGGGACTCCTCACTGCGTCCTGGCTCTCTATTCAGTTGCTGTTGTGTCCTGTTGTGAGTTCATTTTCCCCTTCGTCACTGAGGTCTGGTGAACTCTCTATTCTGGTAAAGGAAGGTAATGAGTCTGATTATCAGGCACCTGAGCCTGATGATGATGACTGGCTGAGTGGAGTCAAGGACTGGATATAAGGCTGCCGACGCCCTTCTGCCCTGCGGGTGATTTCTCTGTGGACTTCTAGGAGACCAGTCTGATTCCTGCTCCTCTAAAGCTAAGTTTTCTGCTTTGCCTGTTAGCATTTGTGTTTGTTTTTGTTTGCCTTGCTTTTCTGGATTCTGCCATTCCCTGCTGGGGTGAGCTGAATCTCCTTTTGCCGGTTGCTCTGTCTTCAGAATATTCCTGAGTACTGACATAGCTTTTTGAAGCCTAGCGTCTTCAGGGCCTTTTTCACTGTCAGTTTGTTGGCTCTTATTTTCATAGGGTTTTTCACGGATTGCAGACAGCAGCCTTCCTGTCCTTTCCTATCTAGTTAGCTTGGGCCCCGTCTTTGCTCAGTCTATCTTTCTGTCTGTGTTAGGCTATGTGCCCACGCTAGCATTTTTAAACGCTCAGGAAAAGGATCCCCTTCCCAGAAATCGCGCGTCTTTTTCCGCGCGTTTTTTGCGTGATTTTTGACGCGTTTTTGACGCGTTTTTTTGACACGCAATTTCTGGGATCATTGGGGATGGCTAAAAATGCTCAGCAATGCGGAAATTAATGAGCATGCTGCGTTTTTAGCCGCTAAGCGATTCCTGAGCGGTTAAAAACGCATGCATTGGCACAAAAAGCCAAAAACGCATGCTAATTAATTTGATGCATCTTTTAAGCATTTCTGCAGCGTCTGAGCCGGCTCAAACGCTGCAGAAACGCTTAAAAAAACGCATTGTGTGCACACAGCCTTAGTGTTCTTTCTTCTTGCTTCACCGTCATTATATGTTGGGGGCTGCTTTATGCTTTGGGGTCTGCTCTGGGGCAGTTTAGATTTCCCTTTCTGTCTTTAGGCTTTATAGTCCTCCGGCTGTGATCGTGGGGTCTAGGGCATCGTAGGAACCCC
Organism: Dendrobates tinctorius; assembly: GCF_039654945.1. NCBI lineage: Eukaryota > Metazoa > Chordata > Amphibia > Anura > Dendrobatidae > Dendrobates > Dendrobates tinctorius. Next base: position 8,239,667 of record NW_027361790.1, on the reverse strand, counting down.
CCACGGCTACTGCTAGTTGTGTTGATAGGTTCAGGGGTCTGCAATCCGATAGCTGCCAACTTCTCTGGTTTTCTGGACTTAGCTAGCATTTCTATTTTTGCCTCCTACGGTGACTCATTCATAACAGTGTCCCAAGTCTATGATGGAAGCAAGGTGTTAGCGGATCACTACTCCTCCGGTGTCTGTTGCCGGACATAAAGATCCAATCAACCTCGGGGACCGGGCCCCGGCCTTTGCGCTCTCTGGATTGGAAGGGTTCTCTATCTTTCTTCAACCAGCTTCCCACTGTCCTTCTATTCTCCTTCGTTCCGATCTGTTCTATCTGTCTTATGGAAGGTTAGGTTATCAATCTTATCAATCTCTTTCTCTGTTTTTCTCGTACCAGCAGCCCAGATCACTGGGACCTGCTGCAGCACATCCTTCAGACACCCATCTTCTCTCTTCTCTCTCCAACTAACCAACCAACTCCTCCCTAACTCTCACTCTTCCCACTCTTTTATATCATCTCACTCCACCCGCCTCCCAACACATCTCGTGTTATGAAGCAGGGTTCCACGAGGGGTGCGCTGCTAACCCCCAGCCTGAAGCTGTTAGGTGGCCCCATTGAACTATCCTGTGTGTGGAATGCAGGTGTGGAGGTCAGGAGTTCCCACCTTACCTGGATGGTGGGGCACTACACCTTAGGAGAAGGTGCAGTACCTCTGTGGCGACTGAAGCCTCAGGGGCGCCACATACCCCCCGTTAAACACAGCACGTCCGCGGGTTGTAAGACAACAAAAGGTACAATACAGGAACACACAAAAATTTTTAAATGCTATTCAACAATACTTATCTAATCTTCCTAATTACATTTCTTAAACATTACAAACAGCTTAACTTCCTATCTTAGTATCAAAAATTTACTTAAGTGCAATTCATAGTTCAAAGTGCAATTATTCTTTCTCTCTCTTTCTACTGGATGCAAGACACTGACTATCTGTACTTGGCCTGTCACCTGTCACTTTCAATTCTTCAGTCTTTATTCAATTCTCACATTCTATCTCAAAACTTTTCTAATTCCCTGTATCAAATATTCTATAAAAGACATTTACTTTCCACAAGACACAACATTATCAAATAGGTTATCATAAAACAATCAAAGATTCTTGCAAAGTGTGATGTGAGACTTAGGTAGATCTCCTGGAGTGGACCCGCTGGACCATGGCAACGAATCTCCCACGGGCGAGCTGGCCAGGTGGACCACCCCTATACAGGGAGTGTTTGGGGCAGGCCCGCGGGTAACTATCACCACGGCAGCTGGTACCCAGAGAGAATACAGGAGAGCTGGCAAGGGGCCAGAGATGCTGGCGGAGGACCTCCCCAGAAACAAGAATACGGATGGCGGACAGGTCAGGAACACAGGCGATACGGAGGGAAGCAGGCACGAACTGGAGAACTCAGCCAGGGGACCAGGACAGACCGGAGCACGAGCTCAGACTTCCAGATCCTAGGAGAGAGGACAGTGGAGAAGACGGGTAAGCTACAGGCAGGGAGGCAACGGGGGTGCACACAGAGACAAGGGCCAGAATCACCGCCAGCAGGAAGAGGCCGCCTGATATAGGGAGTCATGGCAGGGACTTCCAGGTCATGACCCCTCCCAGCGCAAGGTGAGGAGAGCGCGCGGCCTCAGGAGGGGTAGAGAGCACGCGTGCTCCTGACCACAGTGTGTGCACGCACGCCCGCCGAGGAACAGGAAGCTGAACCGGGGCGCGCGCCCGACGGGACACAGGAGACCAGGCAGGAGCGAGTGCCGGGAACAAGAGACGGGGAAAGGAGGAGCGCGGAGAAGGCCGAGGCAGCTGGGACCGCGGCGTGGAGGCCGCCAGAGAGTGGGCAGACTGCCGGCAGAAGAGAAGGTATTGGTAGGGGCTGCGGCGGCAGCAGCGTGACAGTACCCCCCTCCCTACGTGCCCCCCTCCGCAGAGTGGAAAAAACTTAGCCAAAATTCGAGGAGCCCGAATATTCTCCCGAGGCTCCCAGGACCTCTCCTCAGGACCAAAGCCCTTCCAATCGACCAGAAAAAAGGTCCTTCCCCTTCGCTTCTTCATGGTCAAAATGTCTTTAACCTCAAACTCATTGTCAGCGGAGACAGGCGGCGGCGACTGAGTGGCAGAGGTTTGAGGATGACCGGTTTTAGAAGGGAGACATGAAAAGCACTGGGGATGCGAAGTGAGGCGGGAAGTCGCAGTTTGTAGGAGACGTCGTTAATACGAGCCAATACCTCAAAGGGTCCAATATAGCGGGGACCCAGTTTATGTGAAGGGATCTTGAGACGAATGAACTTGGAGGACAGCCAAACTTTAGCACCAGGGTGATATGGCAGGGAATCCAGGCGCCTTTTGTCTGCGTGTCTCTTTACCTTGTCGCGTGCTAACTCGAGAGCGGCCTTTGTCTCCTGCCAGATCCTGGAGAAATCCCCGGACAGATCAGCCGCCAGTACACCCGAGGCAGAGGGAACCGGTAGAGGTACACCCGGATGCTGCCCGTAGACAACAAAAAAAGGAGATTTGCCAGAAGACTCGCTGACGTGGTTATTATAGGCGAACTCTGCCCACGGGAGTAAGTCTGACCAGTCGTCCTGGTGGGCATTAGAAAAGTGCCGGAGATAGTTCACCAAATTCTGGTTAGTCGGCTCCGCTTGACCATTGGACTGTGGGTGGTAAGATGAGGAGAAGTCAAGTGTGACATCCATCGACTTGCATAGGGCTCTCCAAAATCGAGAGGTAAATTGGACTCCTCTGTCAAAAACAATATGTTGGGGTAGTCCATAGAGACGGAAGATGTGGTGAACGAAAACTTTTGCCAAGTCTCGTGCTGAAGGTAACCCGGGGAGAGAGATGAAATGTGCCATCTTAGAGAATCTGTCTACCACCACAAGGACGACGGTACAATCTGCAGACCTGGGTAGATCGGTAATGAAATCCATGGCAATGTGTTGCCAAGGGGACAATGGAACTGGAAGCGGATGCAGAATACCGGAAGGCAAATGCCTAGGCACCATGGTTTTAGCACAGGACGGACAGGAAGCGACAAAATCTCGGACATCCAGGGGAAGAGTCGGCCACCAGTAGTAGCGGGAGACAAGGACAAGTGTTTTTTTAAGGCCGACATGACCAGCAAGTTTGGAAGCATGCCCCCAGTGTAGGATCTGTCTTCGGTCCATCTCTGCCACGAAAGTCTTACCACGTGGCGGCGAGACGAGAGAGAGAGGTGCCACCGTGATGAGCCTGGAGGGATCGAGATATGTGTGGGTTCCTCCTCCAAATCTGCAGAAAGGAAGGACCTGGACAAAGCATCAGCCTTGAGGTTCTTGTTGCCGGGACGAAAGTGCAGATCAAAATCGAATCGGCCAAAGAACAGAGACCACCTGGCCTGCCGAGGATTGAGTCTGTGCCGATTCAAGGTAAGTCAGATTTTTATGGTCCGTGTAGATTGTAAACGGATGTAGGGCTTCCTCTAATAAGTACCTCCATTCCTCCAGAGCTAATTTGATGGCAAGCAGTTCCCGGTCTCCGATGGAATAGTTTCGCTCCGAAGTGAAGAAGGACTTGGAAAAGAAACCGCACGTAACAAGTCTACCAGAGGGAGATTTTTGAGACAGAACTGCTCCGGCCCCAGTTGCGGAAGCATCCACCTCGAGGATGAAAGCTTTATTGGCTTCTGGGCGATGGAGCACGGGTGCCATGGCGAATGCGTGTTTCAGAGACAAGAAGGCGTTCTCGGCTTCAGGGGACCAGGCGTGCGGATTAGCTCCCTTACGGATCAAAGAGGAGATAGGACCAGTCAAAGAGGAAAAATGAGGAATGAACTGCCGGTAGTAATTTGCGAAGCCAAGAAATCGCTGAATGGCTTTTACCCCATGGGGACGCGGCCAGTTAAGCACGGCAGATACTTTCTCCGGGTCCATGCATAAGCCTGAGTCAGAGATGACGTATCCTAGGAATGGAAGGGTGGACTGTTCAAAGGTGCATTTCTCCAGCTTAGCATATAGGCAATTCTCCCTTAGGCGTAACAGTACTCGACGGACATCTCTCCTGTGGGCGGGCAGATCGGGAGAGAAGACGAGGATATCGTCCAGATATACGACCACACAGGAGTACAGAAGGTCTCGGAAAATGTCATTTACAAATTCCTGAAAGACTGCGGGGGCGTTGCACAAACCGAATGGCATGACGAGATACTCGTAGTGCCCATCCCTGGTGTTAAAAGCGGTATTCCATTCATCTCCGGAGCGAATACGGATGAGATTGTAGGCTCCACGGAGATCCAGTTTGGTAAAGATTTGCACCCCTCGCAGCCGGTCGAATAACTCGGGGATGAGAGGTAGGGGGTATTTGTTCTTGATAGTGATTTCATTAAGACCCCGATAGTCGATACACGGGCAAAGGGACCCATCCTTCTTCTTGACAAAAAAGAAACCTGCTCCGGCGGGTGAAGATGACTTCCGGATAAAGCCCCTGGCCAAATTCTCCTGAACGTACTCAGTCATGGCTTGGAATTCGAGCGGACTCAAAGGATAGATTCGCCCCTGGGGCGGAGTTGAACCTGGAACAAACTCGATCGGGCAATCACATGGCCAGTGCGGTGGAAGAGTCTCTGCCTCCTTTTTGTCAAAGACGTCAGCAAAGGCCCAGTAGGCCGGGGGCAGATCCGCTGGACCCAAGGCAGGTAGCGAAGTCATGAGAGGTTGTACCGGAAGAAGACATTTAGTCTGGCAGAAACGACTCCAACGAAGAATGTCTCCAGAGCGCCAATCCAAGACGGGTGTGTATCCTCAACCATGGAAGACCCAGAAGCAAGGTGTGGGACAGTGACGGCAGCACGAAGAAGGCTATCTTCTCACGGTGCAGGACCCTGATCTGTAACTCCACCTCTTCGGTGACCAAAGTGACGGTCTCGTGCAGGGGAACACGGTCGACTGAAGCTAACTGCTGGGGAACCTCCAAGGACCTGACAGGTATCTGCAATCTTTTTACCGCCTCGAGTTGGATGAAGTTCCCTGCAGCCCCTGAGTCAATATAGGCCACCTCAGAAAAACGTTTGGATCCCAGGACAAACAAAACAGAGAGGGTCAAGGGTAGAGAGGTATCACAGACACCTAGGGAGGCCTCTCTTACCTGTCCTAGGCTGAGGTGTTTCCCAGCCTCACTGGACAGGAACGCAGAAGATGGGAGGCGCTGCCACAATAGAGACAAAGACCATGTGTAAGTCTCTCCTGGCGACGCAGCTCCGCTGGTCTGAGTCAGTCCACTTGCATGGGCTCCAAAGCTGACGCCACGGTGGTAGGTCGTGGGCGAGGAGGACTGCGTGGAGAAGGGGAAAAACGAGAAGGCCTTCTCTCCCTGGCGGCTTCGCGGGAGCACTCCTGGAAACGCAGATCAATTCGCGTTGCCAGAGAGATGAGGTCCTCCAAAGACGTGGGTGTGTCTCTCCCAGCCAACTCGTCTTTGATTCGAGCCGACAAGCCGCGCCAAAAAGCCCCCACTAGAGCCTCGTTGTTCCATCCAAGCTCGGAGGACACTGTACGGAACTGGATGGCATACTGCCCCACAGAGAGAGCACCCTGGCGGAGGTTAAATAAGGACTCGGTGGCCGAGACCAGGCGACCGGGCTCATCGAAGACTCTACGAAAGGTCTCTAAGAAGGTCGCAAGCTGGGAGACTAACGGGTCGTCACGTTCCCACAAGGGATTTACCCAAGCCAGCGTCTCACCCTCCAAATGGGATACCACAAAGGGCACCTTGGCCCGGTCGGTAGGATACTGCAGGGGCGTCAACTCAAAATGCAGCTGGCATTGGCTAATGAACTGCCGCCTGAACAGGGGCAGCAGCAGCGGTCTGGAGAGCTAGTAGGAGTTTATCCACCGAGGCCATGTAATTCAGAATGTGGGCCTGGGTGTCGCGCTGCTGGGCAAGCTCCTGCTGGAGGCTGGAGATCTGAGAGGCAGTCCCTGGATCGGAGGCTTGCAAAGAGGAAAGACGGGACTCCATAGATTTGAGGAATGACATGATCCTCGCCTGATTTTCTCGGAGGAACAAAAGTTCCTTCTGGGTCGGGGTACCAGCGGGATCCATGGCCTGATTATTCTGTGATTTGAGACTTAGGTAGATCTCCTGGAGTGGACCCGCTGGACCGTGGCAACGAACCTCCCACGGGCGAGCTGGCCAGGTGGACCACCCCCTATACAGGGAGTGTTTGGGGCAGGCCCCGCGGGTAACTATCACCACGGCAGCTGGTACCCAGAGAGAATACAGGAGAGCTGGCAAGGGGCCAGAGGTGCTGGCGGTGGACCTCCCCAGAAACAGGAATACAGATGGCGGACAGGTCAGGAACACAGGCGAGACGGAGGGAAGCAGGCACGAACTGGAGAACTCAGCCAGGGGACCAGGACAGACCGGAGCATGAGCTCAGACTTCCAGATCCTAGGAGAGAGGACAGTGGAGAAGACAGGTAAGCTACAGGCAGGGAGGCAACGGGGGTGCACACAGAGACAAGGGCCAGAATCACTTAGCAGGGCACAAGTGATAATCAGGCACCGCCAGCAGGAAGAGGCGGCCTGATATAGGGAGTCGTGGCAGGGACTTCCGGGTCATGACCCCTCCCAGCGCAAGGTGAGGAGAGCGTGTGGCCTCAGGAGGGGTAGAGAGCGTGTGTGCTGCAGACCACAGTGTGCGCGCGCGCCCGCCGAGAAACAGGAAGCTGGACCGGGGCGCGCGCCTGACGGGACACAGGAGACCGAGCCGGAGCGGGCGCCGGGAACGAGAGACGGGGAAAGGAGGAGCGCGGAGAAGGCCGAGGCAGCCGGGACCGCGGTGTGGAGGCCGCCAGAGAGTGGGCAGACTGCGGCAGAAGAGAAGGTATCGGAGGAGGCTGCGGCGGCAGCAGCGTGACACAAAGGTGCTGAACATTGCTCCCAGCCAGGCTTTCTTGCTGTGTCCCTTGAGGTAGACATCATTCCTCGAAAAGTGTCCATGCAAAAACATTATCTTCGCAAAGTGTCTTTATATGTAAAACCAAGAAAGGGCACCTAAAGAGGTGCAACTATTTACAATAAAACTTTTTGGATTAATCAGTGTCTATGATCTCCACAGTTCCATTTCAAAAGCAACGCTGCCAATCAAAACTGGGCAACATGATGAACAAAAAGGCAAAGGCACAACTGGTGCAACAAACCCTCCTGGGTAACAAGATTTAGTAAATTATTTCAATTGTGGTCCCCTCCTGGGGTTCTGGTAGCTGAACTGGAACTGTTCTCAGAGGTGGTATCTTCGTCCCGTTGGCTACTTGCTAGCCGCATATACTCAATCTCCCATACAGAGGGATAGGGACTGTTGGGGCGCAGGGAAAGGGCCATGGATATTTCTACTGTCTGTGGGGATATGGGTCCCTCCAGTTCCATAGGAAGTTCAGGAGATGGTGCCGCAGCCCGAGGCCGCCAGCCAGGAACAACTTGATCATCTCCCCTATAGGCACTGCAGCCGGGGATCGTCGGCGAAGGTCAGTGGGCCCGTTCCTATCTGTGGGTTCCGCTCCCAAAACCAGGGTCAGACCGGGGGTAGCGATCATACCTGGCGTTTCCAGCCGCGGTTCCGGCTCTGCTTCCTGGTGGTAGATGGCAGCAGCTGCAACTCCCGGAGTGACTGGTGGAGTAGGCCGCAGTTGGATCCGTGCCGGGACCAGGCCGGTCTCAGCTGGGGTTGATGGTGGAGGCCGGTGCCACCGCGCCCGATCCAGGCAGAGACACGGTCCCGGTCCTCCATTCTGTTCCAGAGCCTTCATGTATCTCCTCCGGACGTGGCTCCCCCAATGACAATATCTGTTGTGAGGCGGTGGCAGACGCAGCTGAGGATGAATCAGCGGTCGCAACCTCCGCGTAGGCGGACTAGGGGCGAGTGACTTCTCCCCTCCCTGTTCTTCTGTCTTCTCATCTGCTTTCATGATGGCATTCTGGCGTTCTCCTCGCTCCGCCCTTCTGCTCACCAGAGGCTTCATCTGCCCCTCCTTCTGGGGGCGGCGTCTTCTTCCAGCGCCTCCATACCAAGCCAGTGTACGAACCCCTCGGGGGGGGTGGGCCATGCATCGGTCACATAGTAATTCAGGCAGGGATGGCCCAAGACTCTTCGCAGTCTTTTCTTAGGACCTCCCATCTCTTCACGCCCTTCTTCTCCGCACCAGTGGCCATTTCTAATGTCCATTTTACAGTCTATTTAATTTGGTCTTCTGCACATTTTCAAAAGTTGTAAATCCAAGGCACACAGAACCCGATGGCATTGGGTCTCGTCATCCTGTTCGTGACGCCAAAATTGGGTCGCCCTCGCACACCCAGGGCAGCGGGGTACTCGGTACCGGGCCGGTGTCAAGGTGGGAATGTGTCACAGCAGCGGTGACCCGGTCTGTGGCCCTGGGCGCCCAATATCAATGGCGGTGATGTTAATGGTGTTAAAGTTTATTAGAATAGTTCGTGACACCACCCGTGGTGTTTGGCAAGTAAGATGTTGAGCCAACGCTGCATGCAGATCCGCCGGGACTGATGGTGTGGTGCAGCAAAGATGGTGTAGCTCCCCACAGGTGGAGCTGTAGTCCCAGGGCAGTGTAGGTGCAATGGATGAGGAGAGGCGCAGAATGGTATGGAGGCTGGTACCCAGGTGTAGTGGTGCGGGAATAATTGGAGGACACCCGAGTATGCGGTTCCAAAGCTTTACTCACTGTTTGCAGTTCACTCCACTGCCTGCCTCCGTACTGTGTTCTCCAGGTCAGGGCTCCAGCCAACCTCCAGGCAGGATAGGATTCTCCCTTCCACACTCCGCCAACATGTACCTTACTGAACGACTCGTCCAATGCGCCTTTAGGTGCGAAGCACTCCAGTACTTGGTTACCCTGGAATGCCTCTCTCTAGGTGTTCCTAGTCTTTACTTGTATGACAGACAGCTGTAGCCTGCTTCGGGGACTCCTCACTGCGTCCCGGCTCTCTATTCAGTTGCTGTTGTGTCCCAAGTCTATGATGGGAGCAAGGAGTTAGCGGATCACTACTCCTCCGGTGTCTGTTGCCGGACATAAAGATCCAATCAACCTCGGGGACCGGCCCCGGCCTTTGCGCTCTCTGGACTGGAAGGGTTCTCTATCTTTCTTCAACCTGCTTCCCACCGTCCTTCTATTCTCCTTCATTCCGATCTGTTCTATCTCTCTTATGGAAGGTTAGGTTATCAATCTTATCAATCTCTTTTTCTGTCTTTCTCGTGCCAGCAGCCCAGATCACTGGGACCTGCTGCAGCACATCCTTCAGACACCCATCTTCTCTCTTCTCTCTCCAACTAACCAACCAACTCCTCCATAACTCTCACTCTTCCCACTCTTTTATATCATCTCACACCACCCGCCTCCCAGCACATCTCGTGTTACGAAGCAGGGTTCCACGAGGGGTGCTCTGCTAACCCCCAGCCTGAAGCTGTTAGGTGGCCCCACTGAACTATCCTGTGTGTGGAATGCAGGTGTGGAGCGTGGTCAGGTGTTCCCACCTTACCTGGATGGTGGGGCACTACACCTTAGGAGAAGGTGCAGTACCTCTATGGCGACTGAAGCCTCAGGGGCGCCACACCCTCAAGTCTTAGATGGGAGTAGTGCATTTACAGCCCACTACTCCACTGGTGTCTGCTGCAGAACCATTAGCGTTCGTACAACCTCGGGGACCGGGAGCCGGCCTTTCGCTTAGAACTTCTAGGCAGGGTTCTTCCTCTAACCCACGTCCTCTGTGTTCCCTTTTACTCCTACGTTCCGTGCTTGTCCTTTCCCTTCTATGGAAGCTCAGGCTTCAGGTCAACGTCCTTCTCCTTCTTTTCTTTCCTTTCCCGTGCCAGCGTCGGCAAGGGAGGCGTTAAGCCGACGCTGCATGCAGATCCTCCAGGACAGATGGTGTGGTGCAGCAATGATGGTATAGCCCTCCACAGGCAGCGCTGTTGTCCCAGAGCAGTATAGATGTGGAGACACTTAGGTGATGTAGTGTCTGGCGCAGGGGATGTAGCAGTGTCAGGCAGACGGACGCAGGAAGGAATAGAGGACACCAGGGCATGTAGTTCCAAAGCTTTACTCACAGTCTGTAGTGCCCGCTTCTGTGCCATGTTCTCCGGGTCAGGGACTCAGTCAACCTCCAGGCAAGATGGAAAGCTCCCTTCCACACTCTGCCAACTTATGTGCCTTTCCTGAACGTCTCCTCTATAGCACCTTTAAGTGTGAAGATCTCCACTACCGTGTTACACTGGAGTTCCTCCTGACAGATGTTCCCAAGAACTCTACTTGCATGGCACACAGCTGTAGCCTGCTTCGGGGACTCTCTACTCCTAAGTCCCGGCTCTCTATCCTTATTGCTGTTGTGCCCTCAAGTCGTAGATGGGAGTAGTGCATTTACAGCCCACTACTCCACCAGTGTCTTCTGCAGAACCATTAGCGTTCGTACAACCTCGGGGACCGGGCCCCGGCCTTGCACTTAGAACTTCTAGGCAGGATTCTTCCTCTAACCCACGTCCTCTGTGTTCCCTTTTACTCCTACATTCCGTGCTTGTCCTTTCCCTTCTATGGAAGCTCAGGCTTCAGGTCAACGTCCTTCTCCTTCTTTCCTTTCCTTTCCTTTCCTTTCCCGTGCCAGCTGGCTCAGGTCACTGAGGCAGCTGCAGCACTTCTTCTTCCATCCCTTCTTCCAGGGATCCCCACTCCTCCCGAGTGGCTTCCTTCCTCACTGACCTCCTGTCAGACTGACTTGTCATTCTAAACCATCCCACTCATATATATATTCTGAACTCCACCCACCTCCCAGCACGTCTAGGGTTCCAAGAAGGGAACCACCAAAGGTGCTCTGCCTCTCTCTAAGCAAAGAGCCGCAATGTGGTTGTGGTGAACTACTCTATTGTGTGGGGTGCGAGTGTTGGAGCGTGGTCAAGAGCCTCCGACTTACCTGGATGGTGGGGCACCACACCTAAGGAGAAGGTGCAGTACCTCTGTGGCGACTGAGCCTCAGGGGCGCCACAGGAGCAGAACTGAGCTTATTACAGAGCTATGGGAGCAGGATCAAGCTTAATAGAGGGATATGGGAGCAGAACCGAGCTTACTACAGAGCTATGGGAGCAGTACCGAACTTACTACAGAGCTATGGGAGCAGAACCGAGCTTACTACAGAGATATAGGAGTGGGACTGAGCTTACTACAGAGCTATGGGCGCAGAACAGAGCTTACTAGAGAGATATGGGAGCAGAACCGAGCTTACTAGAGTGATATGGGAACAGCACCAAGCTTACTACAGCTCTATGGGAGCAGAATCAAGCTTACTACAAAAATAAGGGAGCAGAACCAAGCTTGCAACAGAGCTATGGAAGCAGAACCGAGATTACTACAGAGCTATGAGAACAGAACCAAGTTTACAAAAGAGCTATGGAAGCAGAACTGAGCTTACTAGAGAGATATGGAAGCAGAACCGAGCTTACTAGAGAGATATGGGAGCAGAACCAAGCTTACTAGAGTGATATGGGAACATAACAAACCTTACTAAGGATCTGTGGGAGCAGAAACAAGCTTACTACAGAGCTATGGGAGCAGAGCCGAGCTTACTACAGAGATATGGGAGCAGAACCGAGCTTACTACAGACATATGGAAGCAGACCCGAGCTTATTACCGAGATATGGGAGCAGAACCAAGCTTACTAGAGAGATATGGGGGAGGAACCGAGCTTACTACAGAGTTAAGGGAGCAGAACTGAGCTTGCTACAGTGATATCAGACCAGAACCCAGCTTACTACAGAGATATCAGTCCAGAACTGAGCTTATGGAGCGCCCACCAGGGCCGTGGGGAACTCGGTACCAGGCAGTTCTTAAAGGGGAAGTGTCACGATAGCGGTGACCTGGTCCGTGGCCCTGGGCATCCAATGAAAATGTTCAATAAAGTTTATAGTGGATGATTTAAAAGGAAATTAGTTCATGATGCTACCTGTGGTATTCGGCAAATAAGGTGTTAGCCGACCCGGCTTCAGAGTCCGATGGGGCTGATGGTGATGCAGTAGAGTTGTTACAGCTCTCCACAGGTAGAGCTAGGCCCCAGGGTAATTGTATGTGTAAGTGATGAGATGATGGTGGTTGTAGTGCAGGGCAGATGGTATAGCAAACAAATCTGAGGACACATCAGGGTTGTATTTCCTTTACCTTTACTGAATTTATAGAGGTGCCGATGGGAGCACTGGTTACAGGTGTCAATGAAGGTCCAGGCAGCCCGAAGCAACTTAGGATCCACTCAGCCAGGTGGCTTGGAGGCCTCCTTACTGCGCTGCTCTATTTGAGGTCCTTGCTGCCTAAAGCTCAGCTCAGTCCTCTGTTCCTCTCACTGTCTTTTAGAAAACGTTACTCGCATGACAGGCAGCTTGAGCTTTTCACAGGAGTCGCTCCTCGTGGCATCTCCGGGCTCTATCCTGCTGCTGTGCCTTCAGGTGTGTGATAGGGGCCAGAAGACCTGCAATCTGTCCTCCGGATTTAGCTGATGAGACTGTAGTGCTCTGCAGCTATAGACTCTGTTGTCCAGTTCTAGCACTGAGCTCTGGGATGAGCGTGGTCACAACTCCTCTTCCCAAGCTTCCCTATACTTTTATCTTCCTCTCTGACTCAGAATGCACTCTAGTCTGGGGACAAGCTTCTCACTCGTCCAGTTCCCAGCACTGACTGACTGAAACTCTAACTAACTTCCTCCTCCTGACCAGATAGAGCAGCTCCCCTCAAGTCAGGTTCAGAGTTCCCCCTGCTGGCCTAGAGCAGGATCTGTGTTGCATGCTGTGTATACCTGGCCAGGGGATCCCTCCTTGCTTCAGGCCTGACATTATCCCCTGTGAGGAAGGCAATGCCCTTGTGGCTACCGGACTCCTGTGGTGCCACACTTACAACAGAGATAAGGGAGCAGAGCCAAGCTTACTACAGAGATAAGGGAGCAGAACGGAGCTTACTAGGTCTACTACATAGATACGGGAACAGAACCAAGCATACAGCATATATATGGTCCCTGAATCTAGATTACTACATCGATAGAGTACGAGAACCAAGCTTACTAGAGAGATAATGGGAGCAGAACCAAGCTTACTAGAGAGATATGGGAGCAGAACTGAGCTTACTAGAGCTATGGTGGAAGAACTGAGCTTACTACAGAGATAAGGGAGCAGAATCAAGCTTATGTGATAATCATGTGGGAATAGTGGATGAGGGCAGGTATATCTCGCCCAGATTCCTTTCCTATGTGGCCTAGTCTGGTTAGTATCGCACCTGCTTGCTAATGAATAATGGGAGGTGGATATAAAAGGATGCCAGGTGGTTGTGTGAGTGTCTCAGCCTGGGAACACAGAGAGCCTGTCTGTGTGAGAGACACACGTGAGTGAAAGCAGTGCCCACTGCAACTGTGGTTTGGCTGGACGGGAGAAGCCCGCCAGTTGGTAGTTAGGTTGTCCATTGTTTAGTTAGTGCCGGACAGGCAAGGATTTGTTTTATGTTTTTTTTCTTTATGCATTGCTTTCACCGTTAATAAACCTGACCCAGTGTCAGTTATACCCGGACCCCGACTCTGCGCCTGAGTTTCATGCTGAACGCACGTGACCTTTGACCCCAGCAAAGCCGATCCCGGAGTGTTTTATCACACTTGCTACAGAGATATCAGACCAGAACCAACTAGGTCTGGTATATAGATACGGGAACAGAACCAAGTTTACAGCATAGATATGGTTTCAGAATCTAGATTACTACATTCATAGAGTCCCTGTTCCCACCATATGTATAGTATGATGGCTCCAGTTCCCCCATATATATAGTAGGATGGCCCCAGTTCCCCATATATATAGTAGGATAGCCCTAGTTCCTCCGTATATCTAGTAGGATGGCCCCAGTTCTCCCCATATATATAGTATCATAGCCCCAGTTCTCCCCATATATAAATTATGATCGCCCCAGTTCCTCCTTGTAACGCCGGTGTGTTTGTACTTTGCTTCCCCGGCGTTACTCTGCATGTCTGCATTAACCCTTTGCTCCTCTCCTCCTAACTAGCAGGGATACTGTTGCCTGTTACCGTTATGGATGCTGCTCAGGTCCCTGCCCCGCTGCGTAGCCGTACATGCGTGCGTGGCTCAGCTGCTTTGCAAGACCACCCGCTGGTGCGGTCCCTGGCTGCTGCTGTGGAAAGCTATCGGTGGGTTAATAGGTCCTCTACATTGTGTATGGCTTACCACGTATGTTCAGGCTTGCAGCTCTCGCCAGGTGTCCTCTGCAATGCTGTTTTGTTTGGCCTTGCTTAGGGTGCGCGCGGCCACACCTCCCCTGCTTTTATGAGGAATGGGTGTGTGCTACAATTGCTGCTCCAGCCTATCACTGTGAGGCAGCTGCTATATAAAGTCCCTCCCCCTTTGGGGCATCGCCAGAGCTTCGCATTGAGTTCCTGAACCTAGCGATGTGAGTATGTGTGTTCAGCTCCTGCTCTGATTGTGATCAGTTCTGGGGGAGCTGGTGCTCTTTGTCCCCATGTGAACTGTGTTTTGCCACCTGCCAGGAGGCAGAATATCCTGGCCCTCGGCCCTGTCCGCCTTCCCAGGAGGCAGAATATCCTGGCCCTTGTCCGCCCTCCCAGAAGGCAGAATATCTTGGTCCCTGTGTTTGTGTGGAGTCTTGCCTTGCACCTGTGTCTTGTTCCCTGAATCCTGGATCCTGAATTTGTTCCTGCACCTGACTCTGTCTGAATTGTGTCTTGTTTCTTTGCCTGCTCTGGGGGCAGTAATACCAAGATCGCCCTTCCTGGAGGCTGCATATCCAGGCCCGTCTATGTTGTGTCTTGTTCCCTGAATTCTGGACCAGCTCCTTTACCTGACCCTGTCTGAACTATGTCCTCTGTGGGATGTTCCTGAGGTCCCTTCATGTCTTGAACCCTGTGCCCAGTGACTGTGACTCTATGCTACCTGACTTGCTGTGATTTAACCTGGGTTCATCTAGGAAGTAGGAGTCCGGTGTGTCCGCTGGGTTTCTGCCACTCTGTGCTCAGCTGGGGATTCAGTGCAATTCCCTGCCAGTTCCAGTCCAACCCGGCAGGGATTGCACCAGACCGCTGGGGTTCCTTTCTAGGTCTCTGCCAGATGACCGGAGCCTGATGACCACGGCCTGATGTCCGGTGTCTGACGACCCCTTCCAGATGTGCTGTGCCTGATGTCCTCTGCCAGATGTCCGGATCCTATGCTTCTCTGCCCGATGTCCGGAGCCTGCCGATCGCTGCCAGTGGTCCGGAGCCTGATGACTGCGGCCTGATGTCCGTAGCTGATGCCCGCAGCCTGATGTCCGGATCCTGTCGGTCGCTGCCAGATGTCTGGAGTCCGATGCCAGTGTGCTGATGCTCTATCTAAGATCCGAGTCCTGATGCCCTGCCTGTGTCCTGATGTCCAGTCCATGTTCCTGGTGTCCTGATGTCCGTGTTCCTGGTGTCCTGATGTCCGTGTTCCTGGTGTCCTGATGTCCGTGTTCCTGGTGTCCTGATGTCTGTGTTCCTGGTGTCCTGATGTCCGTGTTCCTGGTGTCCTGATGTCCGTGTTCCTCGTGTCCTGATGTCCGTGTTCCTGGTGGCCTGATGTCCGTGTTCCTGGTGGCCTGATGTCCGTGTTCTTGGTGGCCTGATGTCCGTGTTCCTGGTGGCCTGATGTCCGTGTTCCTGGTGGCCTGATGTCCGTGTTCCTGGTGGCCTGATGTCCATGTTCCTGATGTCCAGTCCGTGTTCCTGATGTTCTGCCCGTGTCCCGATGTTCCGCCAATTATCTGAGGTCCACCCAGTGATGACGTCCTTCTCGGATCGGTGTTTGATGTTCTCCTGCTGAGCCTGTGCTATGCCTGAGGCCTGAGAGAGAGGCCATCCTAGTATGCCCGTGCCAGAGGATCCTGGACTGCATCAACCCATGATGACTCCTGCCATCGTCTGACATCTGTCCTGGGTATGTGTCTGATGTTCTCCTGCTGAGCCAGTGCTATGCCTGAGGCCTGAGAAAGAGGCCGTCCTGATATGCCCGTGCCAGATGACCCTGGACTGCATCAACCCATGATGACCCCTGCCATTGTCTGAAGTCAGTCTGAGGTTGGTGTCTGATGTTCTCCTGCTGAGCCTGTGCTATGCCTGGGGCCTGAGGAAGAGGCCGCCCTAGTATGCCCGTGCCAGACAACCCTGGACTGCATCAACCCGTGATGTCCTCCTGCCTTCGTCTGTTATCCTGAGACGTGTACCCTTCCCTGATGTGCAGAATCGAGAGCCTTGCATAACTATTTTGTTTCTGTACCATGTCTTGTTCAAGTAAACTTTGTCTATACCTGAAGTTGTGCGGTGTCGTTCTGCCTCCTCGTCCACATGCTCAGCTGCCACAGACCCCGGTCTCTACTCTTCCCTCGTCTGGGTATGCCAGGGTCCCCCTGTGGTCCAGTGGATCCACATTCCGTTCCCACCTGGGATGCTCGCCCCACGTCGGCGTGGTCGGTCGACGTGGAGGTGCCGGCTCGGCCGCGAACGCGGTCGCTAGTCGCGACACCCCTATATATAGTTGCTTCTCACAAAATTAGAATATCATCAAAAGGTTAATTAATTTCAGTGAAACACATATTATATAGAGTCATTACAAACAGAGTAATCTATGTCAAGTGTTTGTTTCTGTTAATGTTGATGATTATGGCTTACAGCCAATTAAAACCCAAAAGTCATTATCTCAGTAAATTAGAACACTTTATAACACCAGCTTGAAAAATTATCTTAAAATCCAAAATGTTGGCCTACTAAAATGTATGTTCACTAAATGCACTCAATACTTGGTCAGGGCTCCTTTTGCATCTGAATTGTTGGGCCTGGTGTCTCTCATCTTTCACTTGACAATACCCTTTAGATTCTCTATGGGTTTAAGGTCAGGCGAGTTTGCTGGCCATTCAAGCACAGTGATACTGTTGTTTTTAAACCAGGTATTGGTAGTTTTGGCAGTGTAGACAGGTGCCAAGTTATGCTGGAGAATGAAATTTCCATCTCCAAAACCTTGTCGGCACAGGGATGCATGAAGTGGACCTACACCAGCTGGCGGCATGGCTCCCCAAAACATCACTGATTGTGGAAACTTCACACTGGACCTCAAGCAGTTTGGATTGTGTGCCTCTCCACTCTTCCTCCAGACTCTGGGACCTTGATTTTCAAATGAAATGCAAAATTTACTTTCATGTGAAATCAACACCTTGGACCACTGAGCAACAGTCCAGTTCTTTTTCTCCTTGGCCCAGGGAAGGCGCTTCTCGTCTTGTCTATTGTTCATGAGTGGCTTGACACAAGGAATGAGACACTTGTAGCCCATATCCTGGATACGTCTCTGTGTCCACAGCAGTCCACTCCTTGTGAATCTCCCCCCAAACTTTTAAATGGCCTTTTCTTAACAATCCTTTCAAGGCTGTGGTTATCTCAGTTGCTTGTGCACCTTTTTCTACCACACTTTTTCCTTCCATTCAACTTTCCATTAATATGCTTGGATACAGCACCCTGTGAAAAGCCACCTTCTTTAGCAATGACCTTTTGTTGCTTAGTATGTTGGTCACAGTTCCCCCCCATATATATAGTAGGATGGCCCCAGTTACCGTATATATAGTAAGATGGCCCCAATTCCCCCATATATATAGTATGATGGCCCCAGTTCCCCCCATATATAGTATGATGCCCCAGTTCCCCTAAATATAGTAAGATGGCCCCAATTCCCCCATATATAAAGTATGATGGCCCCAGTTCCCCATATATATAGTATGATGGCCCCAGTTCCCCCCACACATATAGAATGATGGCCCCAGTTCACCCCATACATATAGTATGATGGCCCCAGTATACCCCATATATATAATATGATAGGCCCAGTTCTCCGATATATATGGTATGGTTGACCCAGTTCCCCCATATATACACAGTTGTGGCCAAAAGTATTGACACCCCTGCAATTCTGTCAGATAATACTCAGCTTCTTCCTGAAAATGATTGCAAACACAAATTCTTTGGTATTATTATCTTCATTTAATTTGTCTTAAATGAATAAACACAAAAAGAATTGTCCTAAAGCCACTCCCACTCCCTGCCGACTTTGCTTCCCCATTGACTTGCATTGGGTTTCTGTCAGAGACACCGCACTACACTTGCTCATAGAGCCAGTGCGCGTGTCCTGAGTACAGAAGCAGTGCTAAGAGTTACCTGGGGAGCAGGGCAGCAGAGGTGACCGGGCGTGCTTCAACTATTAGTGTCAGGGTCCAGTCAGCGCTGGAAAGTAAAGAGGCACGGGACCTGCGGACACTGAAAATGAACAAGCTTGAACGGGACCTATGGTCATGTGACTGCAAGGGGGCGTAGCTTAGCGTCCTGCTTTCAGATATGACAGTACACCATACAACAACTCAGAGTCAGGCAAAATGGAGGTCACAACAGTATGGGCAAATGAAGTACAGGAGGGACAAACAGACGGGAGGTCAGACAAAGCCAAAGGTCATACAAAGGATCACAGTACAGTACCAGGGATGAGACAGAGCGGATAATCAGGGTCAAGCAGAGATCAAGACCAAACAGACATAGGAGGTACCAGGCAGAATCCAAAGCGATATCCATGGAACAGACCGAGTCATATACAGAGAATCAAGTAACCAGAACACAGCACTAACACACTCAGGGGTCACCACACAATGCCAAGGGCAAGAGTATAACTGACAGGGATGGGAGCGTCCTGAGGCTATAAGAAGCCTCCCCAGAACCAGGGAGAGGCCGCAATCATAGCCCCAGGTGTGCAGGTAAGACTGCATCGGGATCACAACCTTTAACCCCTGAAATGCCAGTCATCAGCACTGGTTCCAAACATTAACCCCACGTGTGCGAGTCAAACCCGCACTGAGATCATGACAGTTTCGTGTTTCAGTTGGACCTCCGACTTTTCCCTATAGTCGGCCGTTTTCGTTCAACCCGACTTTTGCGAAAGTCAGGTTTCATGAAACCCGACTTGACCCTAAAAAAGGCAAAGTCGCTCATCTCTATATTAAAAATTTTTTTTACAATTCTTAACTTCTTTTGAGTACCCTAGAGTCTGCGGTTAGGCTGGTGATTCTGTTATGAATGGGTCACTGAGGAGGATGGCAGGAACAGGCTAAACCACCAGAGAACCAGAGAGGTTGGTAACTAAGGGGATTGCAGGCCCGTGATCCTATCCACATAACTAGCAGTAGCCATGGAGCGTTCCTACGATGCCCTAGACACTTCGTCACAGCCGGAGAACTATCTAAGCCTAAAGACAGAAAGGTGAAATCTAAACTGCCCTGGAGCAGATCCCCAAAGGAATAGACAGCCCCCAAACATATATTGTCGGTGAGACAAGATGAGACACAAACACAGGCAGAGAACAGACTGAGCAAACGGGGGGGGGGGGGGGGGGGCAAGCTGTCTAGACAGGACAGGACAGAAAAGATACTGTCTGCAATCACACACAAAACCCTAAAAAAGTCCAACACTTCTGATATACAAAAAACCTGAGGTCACATGACCTCACCCCCGCTAGATCAGCACTCTGGTATGAACTGGAAGCAAAGCAAAAAGATACTAACATGACAGGGGACTGAACAAGCTGCAACATATGAAGCAGGGCCCAGCGCTGCCCTCAGCAGGGAGCAAGCTGAATCCTGGCAACAAAGCAGAAAGCAAAAAAAGGCAAAACCAGATTAGATGCAAAGGATTAGCAAAAGAATCACTTAGCTGAACAATGCAGATCAGGCAGGGGACAAAAGAACTCCAAATGCACAGGGAGGAAATCACCAGCAACCTCAAAGAGCAGCCAGCTCAATTATATGCACCCAGCTAGTAATCCCAGGTTTCCAATTATCATCGTCAGGTGGGGATCTTCCGTCCACCTTGCCAGCTCCACTAATCTCAGTAACCACCAGAGGGAGCAGAGGGAGTTTCGGCTCAGAACTCCGATCAAGAGAATTCACAACATCTTCTGCTATAAACTGCTAATGTATGACCATTTTATGTATATTTTATAAAAGATATTAACAGTCATATCTATACATGTAATATTAAATTCAATGCGCCGTTATTTAGGAATGGAAGAATACTTATAAAAAGCTGGCATACAAATATGTAACGGAATCTTGTTCTTCTACCAATTTAAAGTACTTACAACATTTGGGTGGCATTGTGAACCTGCCTACATGCACAATCTTTGTCTCAAAGACAAGAAAATTTAATGTCTGTACATTGTGCACAGGGGATTTAAGGTGACTTCAGATCATACTAGGTTCCAGGAACACACAGATAGACATAAATGTGCAAATAGACGGTGCAAGAGTGACAACAATAGATTGAAGCACGCATTGCACTGTAACTTTAAATCGGAAAAATCTTATTTTTGCAGTAGTATTATACAGTTGTGGCCAAAAGTATTGACACCCTTGCAATTTTGTCAGATAATACTCAGTTTCTTCCTGAAAATGATTGCAAACACAAATTCTTTGGTATTATTATCTTCATTTAATTTGTCTTAAATGAAAAAACACATAAGAGAATGAAGCAAAAAGTAAAACATTGATCATTTCACACGAAACTCCAAAAATGGGCCAGACAAAAGTATTAGCACCCTCAGCCTAATGTCTTAAATTAAAAAACACAAAAAGAATTGTCCTAAAGCCAAATTGGATATAATTCCACACCAAACATAAAAAAAGAGGGTGGACAAAAGTATTGGCACTGTCTGAAAAATCATGTGATGCTTCTCTAATTTGTGTAATTAACAGCACCTGTAACTTACCTGTGGCACCTAACAGGTGTTGGCAATAACTAAATCACACTTGCAGCCAGTTGACATGGATTAAAGTTGACTCAACCTCTGTCCTGTGTCCTTGTGTGTACCACATTGAGCATGGAGAAAAGAAAGAAGACCAAAGAACTGTCTGAGGACTTGAGAAACCAAATTGTGAGGAAGCATGAGCAATCTCAAGGCTACAAGTCCATCTCCAAAGACCTGAATGTTCCTGTGTCTACCGTGCGCAGTGTCATCAAGAAGTTTAAAGCCCATGGCACTGTGGCTAACCTCCCTAGATGTGGAAGGAAAAGAAAAATTGACAAGAGATTTCAACGCAAGATTGTGCGGATGTTGGATAAAAAACCTCGACTAACATCCAAACAAGTTCAAGCTGCCCTGCAGTCCGAGGGTACAACAGTGTCAACCCGTACTATCCGTCGGCGTCTGAATGAAAAGGGACTGTATGGTTGGAGACCCAGGAAGATCCCACTTCTTACCCCGAGACATAAAAAAAGCCAGGCTGGAGTTTGCCAAAACTTACCTGAAAAGCTTAAAACGTTTTGGAAGAATGTTCTCTGGTCAGATGAGAAAAAAAGTAGAGCTTTTTGGGCAAAGGCATCAACATAGAGTTTACAGGAGAAAAAAAGAGGCATTCAAAGAAAAGAACATGGTCCCTACAGTCACACATGGCGGAGGTTCCCTGATGTTTTGGGGTTGCTTTGCTGCCTCTGGCACTGGACTGCTTGACCGTGTGCATAGCATTATGAAGTCAGAAGACTACCAACAAATTTTGCAGCATAATGTAGGGCCCAGTGTGAGAAAGCTGGGTCTCCCTCAGAGGTCATGGGTCTTCCAGCAGGACAATGACCCAAAACACTTCAAAAAGCACTAGAAAATGGTTTGAGAGAAAGACTTCTAAGGTGGCCAGCAATGAGCCCAGACCTGAATCCCATAGAATACCTGTGGAGAGATCTAAAAATGGCAGTTTGGAGAAGGCACCCTTCAAATATCAGGGACCTGGAGCAATTTGCCAAAGAAGAATGGTCTAAAATTCCAGCAGAGCATTGTAAGAAACTCATTGATGGTTACCGGAAGCGGTTGGTCGCAGTTATTTTGGCTAAAGGTTGCGCAACCAAGTATTAGGCTGAGGGTGCCAATACTTTTATCTGGCCCATTTTTGGAGTTTCGTGTGAAATGATCAATGTTTTACTTTTTGCTTCATTCTCTTATGTGTTTTTTCATTTAAGACAAATTAAATGAAGATAATAATACCAAAGAATTTGTGTTTGCAATCATTTTCAGGAAGAAACTGAGTATTATCTGACAGAATTGCAGGGGTGTCAATACTTTTGGCCACAACTGTATGTTTTTCAGCTTAGTAAAAATCTTGCTAACACCCATGCTCTAGTTTCTTTTTCTCTTCCAGATTCATCAGAAACCGACACCTGTCATAATCTTAAGCCTGGTGATTTGGTAGTTGTGAAAAGGTATGTCAGAAAGCATGGACAAGAACCCTTGTATGACGGTCCCTATCAAGTCCTCCTCATCACCCAACAAGCCAATAGCAAATAAAGGGGGCAAAATGTTTTGGTTTTCCACATTTTCTGTATTATTATTGGTAGAAATTAAAGTTAAAGTTAGAAGATATTCAAAGGCTCAGAGATCAATATAATAAAGACAATGATCATAATAAGGACAGTTGGTGGTTCTCAATCCAGCCAATTGATTTAAGGGAATTGGGGGCTGGATAACTGGGATTTTACAAAGCTTGCTGTATATTGCTGCCTGTATCCTTGTTGTATATGTGATACTAAAACTTGTTCTTTGGTGTATTTCTGTATGTATTAGGAAATTCTGCACTAGGATAGCTAGCGATGATACCAAAGTCATCGTTGCCCCTGCTCTTCTCTATACCGATCTCAAAAGGCTACTTGATGAAGATGTTGAAGCCAAGCGCATGGCTACCTTCAAAAGATCTCCACCACCATCATCAAAAATTGTTATTTGTAAATTGTAGCATACGGGGAGATGGGTGCGCTGCAACAGCCATGACTGATAACATGGCATCAGCCATGTGAAGACCAGTACCCCTTGAGCTTATGGCCTGGGATAGCACCTCTGATGCTGCACATTAGTTAACTAAATTTATCTAGGGGGGATTGTGAAGTACAGTATTCAGTTGTACGGGACATCTTGTTCTCCAGACCTCCATTTTAGTGCTTGCGACGCCATTTTGTTGCTTACGAGTTAAATTTTGTAGTTAGGTGAAAGTTTGCGGTTGTTAAGAAACCAGACTGTCCCAGTCTGAACAAGATATGATATATGAGACCCTGATGAATGTGCTATTGTTCTATTCTCTGCGTCACGTAGCTAGGGACATATTCCGATTTTCTTGCAATACTATTGGCTTATAAAGTAAATGTGTCACGACGATGCTATTGGTAGCTGAGTACTTTGCATATTTAAGCAAAATACTATAAAAAGGTGACATAATAAACGGGGTTAGTGATCTGCCTTGATCCTCCCATACAGAGGCATACGTCTCCGTCTGGTCATTCCCAGTTGCTAGCAACGCCCTGTGGATTAATTTGGAAATCACTTGGTCAACCGTGAGGGGTTAATTTAGCCCTCCCTCAATAGCTCCCTCATCATACGGTATTAAGAAATGGGGTATGTAAACTTTTGATCAGGGTCATTTGAATGTTTTGGGTTGTCATTATGATTTAAAACGTGAAAACACATTGGTTTGACAATAAATGGCTTCACACAACCACTAACCATGAGTGAAGAAAAAGTTTTGGTGTTATCATTCATATTCTCTGAAAAAAGGCCAAGAAAGTAAAAATTCTGCCAGGATATAAAAACTTTTGAGCACAACTGTATGTAAACTTCTGGTTTCAACTGTATGTGAGCTGAGTGCTCACAATAGTATCAAAGAGAAGAGACTAGCAGCTTACAAGAAACTGTAACCCTTTCAAAATAAACCTTTATTAGGAAATAATTAAAATCCATCAGACTAACGAAAAAATGATAATCATATATACCATGGATATATGATATAATACAAAACATATAGATATAACAGCAGACTATACAAATTTGTACCATGTGCCCACAGGTAATCCTGTAGCCAGGTGAGCAATACTATACAATCTACAATGTTAATTGCCTGGGTAATGCCATATTATGCGCATTTTGTTTTTTGAGCTATACTACCAGAGGTCTACAGCAGCATTTAAGGAGCTACAAAAATTTCTGGCAAGTACTGGTTGGGTACTGCAAGTGACAACAATCTCATGTATTCTTCATAAGTATGGCCTGTGGGGTAGGTTGGCAAGTCGCAAGCCTTTTCTTACAAAGAAAAAACACAAACGTGGCAATCTATTGCCAAAACCTACATCAAGTCTGCCAAAATCATGAGGGAAAATGTGTTGTGTGATGAGACCAAGATGTAACTTTGCACCAACCATATCGTTAACAATGTGTATCACCAAAAGAACACTATACCCACAGGGAAGCATGGTGGAGGCAGCATTGAAGCATGGTGGAGGCAGCATTTGTGACTATTTTCTTGCAGCTGGAGTTGGGGAGAATTATGGAGAGCTCTAAATATCAGTCAATTTTTCATCAAAACCTGTTAGTTGAAAATGAAGAGTAATTTCACTTTGTAGCACAACAGCGATCTTAAGAAGACCAAAGTTTTGAAAATAGCCCAGTTAGAGCCCAGACCTGTATAGAATTGAAAATTTGTGGGTTGACCTAAAGAGAGCTCTACACAAGTGATTCCCTTGCAATCTGACAAATTTGGAGCGCTATGCAAGGCAGAGTGAACAAAGATTGCAATTTCTAGGTTTGTCATGCTGAAATACTCCTACCCAACAACACTTAATGTTGTCATAAATTCAAAGGGTACATAAAAAAGTATTTGTTTAAGGCTAGTTTCACACTAGTGTATGGCTGAAGTGCGGAGGGCTGCTGGCTTCCTCCGTGAAGCTCTGCCCCTGCACCTCAAGTTGACAGACGGCACAGAGAGGCTGCAGCTTGCCGGCTCCCAGTATTCAATTGCACTCGCATCTTTCAGAGCGACTCTAGCTGCGTGATCAGGTCATGTGATCACGCTGATGATGTCACTCCCTGAGGCACAATGGTGGTAAGTGCTTCATGCTAGTGGAGCTGAAGACACCTAAGATTGGATCTATCTATCACAATAAGTGACATCACACTTTCCCCTGTACCAGGAGTCTGCTGCCTCGGAGTAACCCCTGACTCCGCCCTGTCCTTCAAACTGCACATCCAAGCTCTCGCCACCTCCTGTCACCTCTAGCTAAAAAATATTTCCAGACTACATTCTTTCCTCAACCCTCAATCTACTAAAATGCTTGTGCATGCCCTAATCATCTCCCACCTTGACTACTGCAACATTCTTCTCTGTGGCCTACATTCTAACCCTCTTGCACCTCTCCATTCTGTCCTTAAAAGTGCTGCCAGACTAATTCATCTCTGTCCTCTCTACTTCCCTGCTTCCCCCCTTTGCAAATCCCTTCACTGGCATCCAATTTCCGAGCACATCCTGTTCAAACTACTAACACTGACCTACAAAGCCATCCATAACCTTTCTCCTCTGTATTGTTCCGAACTAATCTCCCAATATCTTCCCTCACGTAATCTCTGGTCCTCCCAAGACCTCCTTCTCTCCTTCATGCTTACTCACTCCTCACCCAATCGCTTCCAAGACTTCTCCTGAATATCCCCCATCTTCTGGAACTGTGTGCCCCAACACATCTGATTAGCCACCACAATTGGATCATTCAAGTGGAACTTGAAAACCCATCTCTTCAAGAAAGCGTACAACCTGTAATGACCACGCTGCCACATCAACACCATCGGAGCTACTGCAACCCCCAACCTTCTGTCTCCTTCCCCATAATCCTGTAGAATGTAATCAGGCAAGAGGCAGGGACTTCTTCCCTCTGTACTAGTCTGTCATTGTTTCTTTGTCTTCTGTGAGGCCTCGTTCACACGTACCGTTTTTTCGCGTTTCCGCGGCGGTATTTTCCGAGCGTTTTTGCCGCGAAAACGTGAAACATAAGCATCCCATGCATTCCTATGGGATTCCGCAATGCTGTGCTAATGCTGCGGTTTTTACCGCTGCAAAATTGCTTCGTGGTAAAAAACGCAGCATGCTCATTAATTTTGCGGAATCGCGGCGATCCCACACCCATAGGAATGCATTGTTCTGCTTACTTTCCGCATGTGGCTGTGCACACCATGCGAAAAGTAAGCAGAACATTTGCGGATGGCACCCACGGTCCGGAGGAGAGGATACTGTCCTCCGGGCTTTGGGTACCATATCCCTGTAAAAAATAGAATTTAAAATAAAAAATATTGTTATTCTCACCTTCCGACATCCTGCGCAGGCTTCCCGCCTCTCTCCACGCTCCCGGTCCCAGTAAGCCTTTGCGAGCGATGACGTCCGTTCTCACGGTCATTCGCACAACGTTATCGCGAATGACCGCGAGACGTCACGATCACGTGAGAACGGACGTCATCGCGGTAATTGTCGCAAATGATTACTGGGACCAGGAGCGTGGAGAGAGGCGGGAAGGCTGCGCGGGACATCGGAAGGTGAGAATAACAATATTTTTTTTTTATTATTATTTTTTACATTCTTTTACTATTGATGCCGCATAGGCAGCCTCAATAGTAAAAAGTTGGTCACACTCGTCAAACACTATGTTTGACGAGTGTGGCCAACCTGTCAATCAGTTCTCCAAGCGATGCTACAGATCGCTTGGAAAACGCTAGCAATTCTGCAAGCCAAATACGCTTGCAAAATGCTAGTTTTTCTGTGGGAAAATCGCCGGAATTTAAAATGCGATTTTCCCGCGGAATGGAATTCCGGAATTCTCGCGGTAATTTCCGCGAGGGTTCCGCTACGTGTGAACCCAGCCTAAGTGATATTTGTGTTTTGACGTAACTCCTTCTCATGAACAGCACCATGTAATCAATGGTGCTATATAAATAAGTAATAATTGGAGGAGTAGGTGAGATTACTGTGTTTGTGTGTGTGTGGTATTTACTGTGTGTGGGGGGGTGGTATTACAGTGTGAGTGGGGAGTATTTAGTGTGGGTGGGTGTTACTATGTGTGGGGGGGTATTTTGTGTGGAGGCATAAGATAATGCTCACTGTATGGTTTGGGGTCACTCACTTGGCAACAGGATTAAGGCACACAGGAACGGTTTCTCACTTAAACAGACCATCCGGTTAATTTAGGCACGGCATAAACCGGATAGACTACAGACCGTTTAGTTACATTCATGAACATAACAAGACACCAGTCTGCTCATGTAGCAGATATACCTCCCTGCCATTCTTACAACCCCCTTGTCTGAGGTTAGCTTCCAGGAGCTCAGCTCCACATGCTGTCTTTTTGTCAGTCCTGGCTTCCAGGGAAGCTGCCTAACTGGAATCCCTGTCCCGGGCAATGACTGGCTCAGCAGGTCAAACCCGACAGTTCCAGACCCTCAGAAGGGCGAAGGTCGGTAGCTTCCCCAATGCAGTTAGCCATCACAGACTGCAGGTACATGGCCTCACCATGTGCTATTCAGGAATCCAGTCCTCTTGCAGGACCTTCCAACACAGAGACCATGTGACTAAACCACAGTCTCATTATAACGTATGAGACCCACCCCTTGATTGGAGGTCTGTGACTAGCCAGATCCGCCCAGCTCTCTGGCTAACCCTGTAAGCACAATGCCTTATAAGCTAAATAAGTCTCATGGAAGTACAGGTCCCAGAGCAACAGGCTAAGAGCCCAGAGGACCTTCTCCTCTGCAACACATACCGTCCATTCACCACAACACCAGTCACTGTCTCACATACCCCCCTCTGTTCAAACTTGTGGGGTTGAACACTTGACATAAACCAGGGGCCTCGAGACATGTCACGCATGTCACCATGCCCTACCTGTCGAGAGGGCCTTCTCAGTCCCGAAAACATAGTCCATCAGTCACTAAATTCTTTGTCGCCTTACGTTTCATAGTCATCAATTTGTTAGGCCTCCCCTGCCCCCAGAGGTCCGTATGTAGGCTTTGAGCTTCAGCCCTTGAGCCCTTGAGTCACAGTCTGTCTGTGTCACCAGACCCTTTTTAGTCACCACATTTCTCAAGTATAACCTTCACCCGACCTTTCTCTCCATGACCGCTTCCAATGGTTGGTGCAGTCACGAGACTCACTTACAGTCGAACCTACTGTCTGAGTCTGACACATCTAGTATGTTACAGGGGCTATTGTCCAGGTCCTTCAGCTTTGCCCTGAGAGTAGATCTGCCATTTTCAGATTCTTGACATCCTTGTTTTCCTTCCTGAACTTCCAAGGTTTCTTCTTTCTAGATGTCTTTGGCTGTCAGCAATTCCATTATTTGGAGGGCCCCTTCAGTTCCCATTACCTTGGGTTGAAGGCGGCAGCCATCATCCACCAATGTGGCAAAGCTGTCCTGTAAGAAGCAATCTTTCGAGCCTTAACTGCTCTATCTCCTTTAGATACACCATTCAGCATTTAAGGAAACCAGGATGGATGAACACAGAACTTAAGCACATGCTAAAAAGGAAGAAAAAAATGTTTATAAAATGGAAAGAGGGAGGCATATCTAAAGAAGAATATAATGCTGTCTGCAGAACCTGCAGGGCACAAATCAGATTAGCTAAAGCTGAAAATGAATTGAGGCTTGCAAGAGATGTCAAAAGCAATAATAAAGGATTTTGGGGATATGTCAAAAGTAAAAGAAAAGTCAAAGATGCTATAGGATTTTTACAGGATGAAAATGATGAAATGGTAAGACAGGATGTTGAGAAGGCTGAACTTTTAAATTCCTATTTTGCATCTGTTTTCTCTCAGAAAGGAAATGTAACATCAACTGTTATTCACTGCCCTATTAAGGGAATAGAAGAATCCAGGATATCTATAAACAGAAAGATAGTGAGGAAACACTTAGCTAACCTAAATGAATTCAAGTCTCCAGGTCCAGATGAATTACACCCCAGAGTACTGAAGGAGATAGCAGAAGAAATTTTTGAACCCCTCTCCATAATCTTTGAAAATTCTTGGAGAACAGGAGAAGTGCCAGAAGACTGGAGAAGAGCAAATGTTGTTCCTATCTTCAAAAAGGGGAAGAAGGTGGACCCAGGCAACTATAGGCCGGTGAGTCTGACTTCTATACCAGGAAAGATCTTTGAACAAATTATTAAACAACATGTATGTCAATACCTGGATAAGAATGAAGTGATTAAACAGAGTCAGCATGGGTTTGTAACTAATAAGTCATGTCAGACTAATTTAATTTCCTTCTATGACGGTATTACTGATTGGGTGGATCAAGGAAATGCTGTAGATATAGTATATCTTGACTTCAGCAAAGCATTTGACAAAGTCTCTCATACAATCCTTATTGAAAAAATGACTAAGTATGGAATGGACAAGGCAACTGTTAGGTGGATTCATAACTGGCTTAGTGATCGGACCCAAAGAGTGGTCGTAAATGGCTGCACATCCAGTTGGAAGAATGTCTCAAGTGGGGTACCACAGGGCTCTGTCCTGGGCCCTGTATTGTTCAACATCTTTATCAACGATTTAGATGAAGGAATTGAGGGTAAACTGATTAAATTTGCTGATGACACAAAGCTAGGAGGGATAGCTAATACTAGAGAAGAGAGAGAGAGGATTCATAAAGATTTAAATAAACTGGAGAAGTGGGCAGCAACTAACAGAATGGTTTTTAACAGGGAGAAATGCAAAGTACTACATCTGGGCAATAAAAATGAAAAAAGCATATATAGAATGGGAGGAATAGGGCTAAGTGACAGCACATGTGAAAAAGACTTGGGTATACTAATAGATCACAGACTGAATATGAGTCAACAGTGTGATGCAGCAGCAAAAAAGGCAAATGCAATTCTAGGATGTATTAACAGAAGCATACAGTCTAGATCACGTGAAGTAATTATTTCCCTCTACTCCTCTTTGGTCAGACCTCATCTGGAATATTGTGTCCAATTTTGGGCACCACATTTTAAAAAAGACATCAACAAACTGGAGCAAGTTCAGAAAAGAGCGACCAGAATGGTGACCGGTCTGCAAACCCTGTCTTATGAAGAAAGGTTGCAGGATTTGGGAATGTTTAGTTTGCAAAAGAGAAGACTGAGAGGAGACTTAATAGCTGTCTACAAATATCTAAAGGGCTGTCACATTGTAGAAGGATCAACTTTATTCTCATTTGCACAAGGAAAGACTAGAAGCAATGGGATGAAGCTGAATGGGAGGAGACACAGATTAGATATTAGAAAAAACTTTTTGACAGTAAGGGTGATCAATGAGTAGAACAGGCTGCCACGAGAAGTGGTAAGTTCTCCTTCAATGGAAGTCTTCAAACAGAGGCTGGACAGACATCTAACTGGGATGATTTAGCGAATCCTGCTTTGAGCAGGGGGTTGGACCAGATGGCCCAGGAGGTCCCTTCCAACTCTACCATTCTATGATTCTATGATTCTAAAAAACCATTCGATACTCCAACAGAGTATAGCTCCGAGACTCTCCATCGTACCCAAGACGAAGAATCGAATCATACCCTTTTCTCTGGGTTTCTGGTCTTCATGGTCACCTGGAATTCTTAATCTCACCACTCCAGACTTATCCACCATCTCTTGCATGGCTCAACCATTTCTTCCAATGACTTTTTCCACCATAGGAATAGGCAGAAGACTCTGAGCTTTCCTCATATGCTCCAGCTGCCTAGCAGCGTCTTCATTCCTCAATCGAAACATCCACGTTGCACGCACACATCTCCACTCAGGATAGCTACTCTCCTCGCTGTGACATCATTTGTGGACAGTACCAGTAACTGTTTAGCTTCTGGGGGCCAGTACACCTTACACGCCCCCACAGCCTTCTTGAATTCTTCAAGCACAGACTGCCTGGCACATGCCTCTCTCAGGTCCTCGGGTACCTCAACAACTCACTTGAATTTCAAAGTGCTATTCTCTTCACGGACGGACGGCTCCTGTTTTGCCTAGGACATTTCCATCAAGACATCTGCCATGACTGGCTGATTGTCTTGTCCAGCTCTTAGTGCAAACTCTCCCTGAGCTTTACCCTCTTCAAGACCCTTTGCCAAGATGGGCCTTTACAGCTTTGCCTCATTACCACTCTGGCACTGCCGCTGTAAGTCTGCGACCACCAACTCCTTCTCTTGTAGAAGTCCTCCTAATGCTTCTCTGAGCACCACCATATCTTCAAATGTGGCCTTGTTCACGGTTTGACACTTTGACAGGTGACCTCTGAGCTCAGAGACTTCCTTCTCCAGCTCATCCACTCTGTGCCCAGGACCCTTTCTCGTTCGACATGCTCTTTTACCGTCTCTTTAAGCATCTTTATTTCATGATCCTGTTCTCTTTTGGCCAGCATGTGTCGCACCATAACTTCTTTAATTATATTTTCAGATGGGCCAGCTTGCCCACCCAAACTCTGCTGCTTGAGAGTTCTATCTGTTCCTTCATCACCAGGTTTAGCTTTCTCTTGGGTCTTCCATCCATTACCTTCGACTGCCTCTAGGGTCTCTGCTGGGCTCTCTGAAGAATCACTGTTCTTGCTCCCAGACTCAAAAACTGAGTTTTTGTCAGATTTTTGTTCCTTCAAATGCTTTACTTCGGCTTGTAAATCTGTCACTTTTTCCTACTCCCGAGACAACTCTTTGGCGAGGTCCTGGAACTCCTGCACTTTGTTCCAGCAGGTCATTTCCAGCTGAGACACGTTTTCTGCATTCTCCTGCCAAGCAGAGCACAGCTTCTCCTCGGTGGAGTGGAGGGTATGGAGCAGCTTCTGCTCCTGCGCATCCTTCTCTCTGAGCTGAGCCTTGACTACCGAGAGCTCGGACTCCAGGTGACGCACCTGATCCAGCTGCGTGGAGTTGGCAGCTTTCATACTCGACACCTTCAACCTCTCTTGAGGCTCTGCCCGGTCACCCTTAGGTACCTTTCTACTCTCTAGAACTTAAGAGAACTCCACACTCTCCAGCTCTTCAGCATCAGGTTCTCTGTAGGCTTCACCATACTCAACAGCTTGACTCTGGTGGGATCTTTTTTGCTGAGGTGCGTGTTTAGCCCGCTACGTAGCTTTGAGGTAGCTTTTGGTGCCGCCAACGCGTTCCCGAGTGCCCGACGGCCCGCCGGTACAAATTTGGCGCAAATCGTAGAACACGAAAATTTCCGTCCCTTACCAGGCACTCAACCGCCGGCCCCTTTTCACGCCCATTTCACGCAGTTTACCGGGCGCTCAATTTTGACATTGGTCTGCAGTACCGCAATGAACACCAGGTGTCATCATTGTATTTTTTTTTTAATCAGAGACCACAAGGTGGCAGGATTGCCTTATTTAATAGAATGCTAATGTCTTTCAGTAAAGCTTTGCCTTAAATGACATTTTTAAATAGCTTTTTTGAAGGAACCGGCTGCAGGAACCCGGGGGCAGGTTGTCAGGGGACTGCAGGAGACCGGGGGCAGGTTGTCAGGGGCTGCAGGAGACCGGGGGCAGGTTGTCAGAGGCTGCAGGAGACCGGGGGCAGGTTGTCAGGGGGCTGCAGGAGACCGGGGGCAGGTTGTCAGGGGCTGCAGGAGACCGGGGGCAGGTTGTCAGAGGCTGCAGGAGACCGGGGGCAGGTTGTCAGGGGCTGCAGGAGACAGGGGGCAGGTTGTCAGAGGCTGCAGGAGACCGGGGGCAGGTTGTCAGAGGCTGCAGGACACCGGGGGCAGGTTGTCAGGGGCTGCAGGAGACCGGGGGCAGGTTGTCAGGGGCTGCAGGACACCGGGGGCAGGTTGTCAGGGGCTGCAGGAGACCGGGGGCAGGTTGTCAGGGGCTGCAGGAGACCGGGGGCAGGTTGTCAGGGGCTGCAGGAGACCGGGGGCAGGTTGTCAGGGGCTGCAGGAGACCGGGGGCAGGTCTGCCAGACTGAGTGTAACATAGGGCAGTGGAGTGGTAGGGGTAGGGAGATGTGTGACGCGGCCGGGCAGCTTGTCACTCAATCCCCTGTTCTCTGCACTGTGTGGCCGGTGGGCGGGTATGGGGGCGGGGCTATTTCCTTTTGTCGCCAGACATTCATCCCATTCATCCCCCTTGTGCCATGCTGTCTGGCCGGGGTGGGAGTCAGTGGTGTGCGTCCGGAGGAGGAAGGTCGGGTGTCAGCGCTCTGTGAGCCTGTGTGTGACACAGGGCAATGGAGTGGGAGGGGCGGGGAGATGTGTGACGCGGCCGGGCAGCTTGTCACTCAATTCCCTGTTCTCTGCACAGTGTGGCCGCTGGGCGGGCACGGGGGCGGGGCCAGCGTCCTGTGAGGCCGGGTCACTGTCCATCTCGCCGGGCTCTGTGTGCTGTGGGAAATTTAAAGCTTGGAAGCCGCCTGCTGGTAAGTATGTACACCCCTATGGGCACCACCAATACATAGCTACTGTATGGGGTCAGCTGTGTGGGGCATGGTAGGGATACAGGCTGTCCCGGTGGGGTGGAGGGAGGGGAAGCTCAGCACAGTGTATGGGGTCAGCTGTGTGGGGCATGGCAGGGATACAGGCTGTCCCGGTGGGGTGGAGGGAGGGGAAGCTCAGCACAGTGTATGGGGTCAGCTGTGTGGGGCATGGTAGGGATACAGGCTGTCCCGGTGGGGTGGGGGGAGGGGAAGCTCAGCACAGTGTATGGGGTCAGCTGTGTGGGGCATGGCAGGGATACAGGCTGTCCCGGTGGGGTGGGGGGAGGGGAAGCTCAGCACAGTGTATGGGGTCAGCTGTGTGGGGCATGGCAGGGATACAGGCTGTCCCGGTGGGGTGGAGGGAGGGGAAGCTCAGCACAGTGTATGGGGTCAGCTGTGTGGGGCATGGCAGGGATACAGGCTGTCCCGGTGGGGTGGAGGGAGGGGAAGCTCAGCACAGTGTATGGGGTCAGCTGTGTGGGGCATGGCAGGGATACAGGCTGTCCCGGTGGAGTGAGGGGAAGCTCAGCACAGTGTATGGGGTCAGCTGTGTGGGGCATGGCAGGGATACAGGCTGTCCCGGTGGGGTGAGGGGAAGCTCAGCACAGTGTATGGGGTCAGCTGTGTGGGGCATGGCAGGGATACAGGCTGTCCCGGTGGGGTGAGGGGAGGGGAAGCTCAGCACAGTGTATGGGGTCAGCTGTGTGGGGCATGGCAGGGATACAGGCTGTCCCGGTGGGGTGGGGGGAGGGGAAGCTCAGCACAGTGTATGGGGTCAGCTGTGTGGGGCATGGCAGGGATACA
Organism: Dendrobates tinctorius; assembly: GCF_039654945.1. Classification (NCBI taxonomy): domain Eukaryota; kingdom Metazoa; phylum Chordata; class Amphibia; order Anura; family Dendrobatidae; genus Dendrobates; species Dendrobates tinctorius. The sequence goes on along the minus strand of NW_027361790.1, from coordinate 8,205,492 downwards.
GGCTGTCCCGGTGGGGTGGAGGGAGGGGAAGCTCAGCACAGTGTATGGGGTCAGCTGTGTGGGGCATGGCGGGGATACAGGCTGTCCCGGTGGGGTGAGGGGAAGCTCAGCACAGTGTATGGGGTCAGCTGTGTGGGGCATGGCAGGGATACAGGCTGTCCCGGTGGGGTGGAGGAAGGGGAAGCTCAGCACAGTGTATGGGGTCAGCTGTGTGGGGCATGGCAGGGATACAGGCTGTCCCGGTGGGGTGGGGGGAGGGGAAGCTCAGCACAGTGTATGGGGTCAGCTGTGTGGGGCATGGCAGGGATACAGGCTGTCCCGGTGGGGTGGGGGGAGGGGAAGCTCAGCACAGTGTATGGGGTCAGCTGTGTGGGGCATGGCAGGGATACAGGCTGTCCCGGTGGGTTGGAGGGAGGGGTAGCTCAGCACAGAGTATGGGGTCAGCTGTGGGGGGCACGGCAGGGATACAGGCTGTCCAGTTGGGGTGGAGGGAGGGGATGCTCAGCACAGTATATGGGGTCAGCTGTGGGGGGCACGGCGGGGATACAGGCTGTCCCGGTGGGTGGGAGGGTGAGCTGACATGCAGGGGGCTGTGTTATCACTGCTGTGAACACTAGCAGGGCTTAGAATAGAAATAATAGTAAAATACAATAATTCGATAATTCATTTTTTTTTCTTTCCCTGTTTGTCATTAGCTAACAGAGCATAACCCACAGGTAACACTTGAGGAAGCCGCCACCGCGCGCTGTGTCTGCTGGAACCATACACTCATGGATGAAGATTCATATTTAATGTATTAATAGAATTAATAGGATTTAGAATAAAAATAATTTTAAAATTCAATAATTTCCTTTTTTTTTTCAACTAGTTAACAAGGCATCTCAGAGACTGAACTGGCTCCATGTGGCAAGGACAACAAATTTCCCTGCTGGACGACATCACGATGGAGGGACGATGCTCTCCGGCCTCCATCATAATGTGGACCAGCTAGCCTCTTCATCCTTTGTTTGGGTAAGTAAAAATCCATGTACGTATCGTCAAAGTAGCTGTCATGACACGTACATTCATGTATGTGTATACATGTATATACAGTCACCTGTCATGACACCAGAGAGCTGTGTGGCTCTGTAGCACTCTCCAGCACCACACAGCGTCCTACACAGCATTGCGGCCTGCCACAGCCTCCTGCAGCCCCTGACAACCTGCCCCCGGGCTCCTGCAGCCCCTGACAACCTACCCCCGGGCTCCTGCAGCCCCTGACAACCTGCCCCCGGGCTCCTGCAGCCCCTGACAACCTGCCCCCGGGCAGTGCCGCAGAGTCCCTGGCAGTGCCGCAGAGTCCCTGGCAGTGCCGCAGAGTCCCTGGCAGTGCCGCAGAGTCCCTGGCAGTGCCGCAGAGTCCCTGGCAGTGCCGCAGAGTCCCTGGCAGTCTCACTCAGTGCCTGTGATAAGAGTGGTCCCTAAAATGTGGGGGGGCGCCGTGCCCTCACCCTCCGAAAAATCTCCCCTTCCATGCCAATTGGCACGTCGAGGGCCCGGTAAGCGACGGCCATTTGCCACGGTCGTTACCCGGTTCTCGACATGCCAATGCCATCAGGCAAGTCGAGGTCTGGGTAAGAAACGTGGCTATACCACGTATGTTACCGGGATCTCGATACTATCCTGTGGATGGAACGTGGGGGGGAGCTCGCGGTTCTGGGTCTGTTTCTCTTGAACCACAAGTCACAGCAACCCAGTTTTGGTGTCTTTTTCGTAGTGGAGACTCTCAGCTGTCCACCCTGGGAGCGACTAATGTCTGGCTCTTACGGCACGGGAGTGGTGGTCCTCAGAGCCAGGGCCTAGGTTCTCCGGAACCGCAAGTCGCAGCCGGGCGAAACGGGTCTTAAAATCTGGGGAATTCCCTCGGTTTTCATCCCCCAAAGTGGCTCGTCACTGTGCGCTTAGGCTAGCCGGCTCTCATCCTCAGTATGTCACATTCAACAGTGAGAGCCGGCTAATGGTGCAGGCTTGAGGGGGAACAAATGCCCAACAGAGCAGCACACAGCCCCAATAAATATTTCCCCACATCAGTCTGGTAATTAGATTTCAAATGACACCCCAGTGGCCCCTCTGGCTTTACCAGAAGTCGCACCAGGGGCCCAATATCTGATTTGGACAGCAGATTTGAAAAGACATTTTGAGGCCTTGGGTCGGTTTTGAGGTTCTGAAACCCCACAACTACCCAGCAGAAGGTACCAGGCCAACCAAACTTGGCAGGAAAATTGTCCAGGATGCCTCCTACAAACAGAGACATCACTTGTCCCCCTGCTGCCCAGGGAATTTGAATTCTGGGGTCAGAGCATGGCTGTCCATTGATGAAAAGGATCCTGGTGGTGCAGGCTTGAGGGGGAACAAATGCCCAACAGAGCAGCACACAGCCGCAATAAATGTTCCCTCACATCAGTATGGTAATTAGCTTTCAAATGACACCCCAGTGGCCCCTCTGGATTTTACAGAAGTCGCACCAGGGGCCCAATATCTGATTTGGACAGCAGATTTGAAAAGACATTTTGAGGCCTTGGGTCGGTTTTGAGGTTCTGAAACCCCACAACTACCAAGCAGAAGGTACCAGGCCAACCAAACTTGGCAGGAATATTCTCCAGGATGCCTCCTTCAAACAGAGTCATAACTTGTCCCCCTGCTGCCCAGGGAATTTGAATTCAGGGGTCAGTGCATGGCTGTCCATTGATGAAAAGGATCCTGGTGGTGCAAGCTTGAGGGGGAACAAATGCCCAACAGAGCAGCACACAGCCCCAATAAATGTTCCCTCACATCAGTCTGGTAATTAGCTTTCAAACCACACCCCAATGGCCCCTCTGGCTTTACCAGATGTCGCACCAGGGGCCCAATATCTGATTTGGACAGCAGATTTGAAAAGACATTTTGAGGCCTTGGGTCGGTTTTGAGGTTCTGAAACCCCACAACTACCCAGCAGAAGGTACCAGGCCAACCAAACTTGGCAGTAATATTGTCCAGGATGCCACCTACATACAGAGACATGACTTGTCCCCCTGCTCCCCATGGAATTTGATTTCAGGGGGTCAGAGCATGGCTGTCCATGGATAAAAATGGTCCTGGTGGTGCAGGCTTGAGGGGGCACAAATGCCCAACAGAGCAGCACACAGCCCCAATAAATGTTCCCTCACATTTGTGTGGTAATTTGCTTTCAATTAACACCCCAGTGGCCCCTCTGGCTTTACCAGAAGTCGCACCAGGGGCCCAATATCTGATTTTGACAGGATGCCTCACAGAGACATCACTTTTCCCCCTGCTCCCCATCGAATTTGATTTCCTACCAAGTTTGGTTGGCCTGGTACCTTCTGCTGGGTAGTTGTGGGGTTTCAGAACCTCAAAACCGACCCAAGGCCTCAAAATGTCTTTTCAAATCTGCTGTCCAAATCAGATATTGGGCCCCTGGTGCGACTTCTGGTAAAGCCAGAGGGGCCACTGGGGTGTCATTTTAAAGCTAATTACCAGACTGATGTGAGGGAACATTTATTGGGGCTGTGTGCTGCTCTGTTAGGCATTTGTGCCCCCTCAAGCCTGCACCACCAGGATCCTTTTCATCAATGGACAGCCATGCTCTGACCCCAGAATTCAAATTCCCTGGGCAGCAGGGGGACAAGTGATGTCTCTGTTTGTAGGAGGCATCCTGGACAATTTTCCTGCCAAGTTTGGTTGGCCTGGTACCTTCTGCTGGGTAGTTGTGGGGTTTCAGAACCTCAAAACCGACCCAAGACCTCAAAATGTCTTTTCAAATCTGCTGTCCAAATCAGATATTGGGCACCTGGTGCGACCTCTGTTAAAGCCAGAGGGACCACTGGGGTGTCATTTGAAAGCTAACTACCAGACTGATGTGAGGGAACATTTATTGGGGCTGTGTGCTGCTCTGTTGGGCATTTGTTCCCCCTCAGGCCTTCACCACCTGAATCCTTTTCATCAGTGGACAGCCATCCTCTGACCCCTGAATTCAAATTCCCTGGGCAGCAGGGGGACAAGTGATGTCTCTGTTTGAAGGAGGCATCCTGGACAATATTCCTGCCAAGTTTGGTTGGCCTGGTACCTTCTGCTGGGTAATTGTGAGGTTTCAGAAGCTCAAAACCGACCCAAGGCCTCAAAATGTCTTTTCAAATCTGCTGTCCAAATCAGATATTGGGCCCCTGGTGCGACTTCTGGTAAAGCCAGAGGGGCCACTTGGGTGTCATTTGAAAGCTAATTACCAGACTGATGTGAGGGAACATTTATTGGGGCTGTGTGCTGCTCTGTTGGGCATTTGTTCCCCCTCAAGCCTGCACCACCAGGATCCTTTTTTATCAATGGACAGCCATGCACTGACCCCAGAAATCAAATTCCCTGGGCAGCAGGGGGACAAGTGATGTCTCTGTTTGTAGGAGGCATCCTGGACAATATTCCAATATGAAACGTGAATATACTACGTGTGTTACCGGGCTCTCGATACTATCCTTTGGATGGAACGTGGGGGGAGCTCGCGGTTCTGGGTCTGTTTCTCTTGAACCACAAGTCACAGCAACCCAGTTTTGGTGTCTTTTTCGTAGCGGAGACTCTCAGCAGTCCACCCTGGGAGCGACTAATGTCTGGCGCTTATGGCACGGGAGTGGTGGTCCTCAGAGCCAGGGCCTAGGTTCTCCGGAACCGCAAGTCGCAGCCGGGCGAAACGGGTCTTAAAATCTGGGGAATTCCCTCGGTTTTCATCCCCCAAAGTGGCTCGTCACTGTGCGCTTAGGCTGCGGAGCTACCCAGCAAAAAGATGAAAACGTCGGCCATTTTGACAGGGAGCGGGGGGTGCGAAACATTTTCCCCCTGGCATGTGATATGTCAATCGAATAGAGAATTTCACCCAGAAAACAATGGCGTGCTTTTTTTCCACGTTGCGTTAGTGGTTTTCGATTTAATGTGGCGTTTTACTTTTGTTTTAGGCAAAATGAATGATATTCTCCAAAAGTGCCAGCGAGAAGAGGGGGCCCTGAAATGTGTGGGGGGGCACCGTGCCCTCACCCTCCGAAAGATCTAGTGGCCGACTGCCACCGCCACGGAGATATGATCGATTTCCAATGCATGTCTACAAGAAAAACATGCCAAAACTTCGAGGGTTCAATGGTCTGATGCTAGCCCTTTTACGGGAAGAAATCCCAAGGTGTGCCCTTCAAATAGACACCAAAAGCATGTGGCTGCAAATTGTGGTTCCAGAGAAATGAGACCAAGACCTCCGGCACCCAAGGTTCAATGCAAATTGGATGGTCAAGGCCTGGTTAACGAACGGGGCGTGTATGCGGCTGTTACCCGGATCTCGATATAGTAATTTAAATGGAACGGAGATACCACTTTGATTAGGTGGTTACACTTCCTCTTGTACCTAGGTGGCACAAGAAGACGTGGAGCTGCCTTTTTCTTGCAGTGACTAGGGTTCGAATCCTTTTATTGTTTAACTCAATATTTATTTTTCTATTTCTTTAAGGGGTGTGTTCTTAAACTTGAGTAGTGACAGCACAGCCAATCATGATGAGGAGGAAGTTGAGGTGAGGATTTGAATATGGGGCATGTCTTTACTTGCTTTCAAACTGCCTACGAGGAAAGATGGCTGAGAGACAAACTGTAAGTACATAAATCAGCAACCCGGTTTTGGTGTCTATTTGAAGTGCAGTGCCTGGGCTTTCTTCCCCTAAAAGCGCTAGTGTCCAGGGCTTATGAAGGCAGAGCAGTGACCCCAGATTTTGGGCATTTTTTTTCTCATAGATATGCATTGGAAAGTGGATAAGGGTGGTCCGTTTTGGGCAAATTTCTCTGGAATTCAAGTCACTGCAGGGCAGTGAGGGTCTTAAAATTTGTGGGAGACTCTGTACTCACCCTGTTAAAGATCTAGATTCTGTGTGCATCAGCCACGGAGATATAATCGCTTAGCTCCCTATGATGAATCCCATTAATTTAGGACTTTGACAATTTTTTCACCTACAAATTACCAGAAGTCCTAAATGAATGGCATAGTAGGAAAAGCGCACTGGCAAATAGTACATGTGTTGATGAGCATGCTTCCTATAATTTATAGCATTTTTTACAGAGAGGCTTCAAAATGGCACATGCTCTGAAGTACAATTCGAATTGACCCAGATTCCTTGTCCTTAACTATGTGCACATGCTGCGGATTATGTGCGGATTCATCCGCGCGGATTTTGTAAAATCCGCAGGTGAAACCGCAGGTCAAAAGACCTGCGGTTTTACCTGCGGTTTTGCCCTGCGGTTTTTCATCTCCTCAATGGAGGAGATGGCAAACCGCAGGAGAATCCGCAGAAAGAATTGACATGTCAATTCTTTCTGCGGATTGAAAACCGCAGATAATCCGCGAGGAAAATTCCGCACCGTCTGCACTGCGGTTTTTGATTCCCATAGGGAATCATGGTACTGTACACCGCAGCAAAAACTGCTGCGGGTCCGCAGCGGCCAAAACCGCTGCGGAACCGCAGCAAAATCCGCAGCGTGTGCACACAGCCTAAGATGTCTTTATTTTTTCTAGGATTTTGCACACTACAATTATGAAGAATCATTGGTCCATGTTTCCCAAAAAAGAGGTGGGTTGAATCATAAAAGAACATGAGGCTGTGGTGTCACATGCAATATTTAATAGCATTTCATATTCGGTTTCAGCTATTTCTGATGTAATGGTGAAAAAGTGAAGCGTTCCAGGGAGGTGGAGGTGTTTACCATACAGGTAATGTTCTGCTCACATATTCATCCACGTTCCCATTTGTTCTCCATCCTCTTAACCACATTACTCTCTCTGTAGGTCAGAGGTTGGCGTCGGTACAGAATGTTAAAACTGATAAACGATGCCCTGGAACATCAGGATGAAGCATACCAGTTGAAACCCAAGGTACGGAGTCCTGTTAAATTACTTTTACGCGGGATGATTTATCAGGCTATTACGCCCATCTAGCACCTCGATTGTCAATGTGACTTTACACACAACTATTAAGCAACTGTCGCTCAGTAGTCGGTGATGAGCGACTATCGTTCCAATTGTGCACGACCACACACCGGACACTAAATGATATTCCCTCAGTCACTCAGATCATGCAGTGTTGTTTTGTTTGGCTGAGTACATGCTATCGCCAGTATTTCATTAGCACACTGGCTGGGGAACAGTTCCAGTCTTTTGTCTGCACTGCATTAGCACTGTGAAGAGGTTTGTACTACACCACGATGCATGACACTTCACCAAATAGCACTCCGGTATATGATAAAAGGGTTAAACGCTCACCCGAATGCTGACCGAGGCATCCTGCAGTACTTCAGGACCTTCAACAGCATCAGAGATCATTTGATCTCCAACATCATTGAAGGTCCTGCAAGAAGCCTCATTGAGCAGCGGTGTCATTCAGGTGTGTAAAGCCAGCCCTTTGATTTAAAAAAAAAAAAAAAAAGTGACAATGAACACTGAGCAACTTCTAGATCAGCAATCTTGGGCAGAAAACAAGTATTTTGCTCTGAAGGTACACAGCCTATCAGTACAGGATCCATTAAAGTTGTTCACTGACTGGGGTGGGAGGTGGTAGGGGAGGTAGTGAAGAAAAAATAAAATAAAATCAGTTGGAAAAAAAACTTGCACATCTCCACAGCCAGGTTGTCTACATTCAACCCTTCTGATTGCAGGCACAGACATCTCAGAACCTCCCATATAACAAAGGAGATAAGAGTTGGTGTGTAGAAAACATTGCTATGCGGAGGGGTAGACATTACATTTTTATAAAATAAAATGAGCAAACTCCACATAGCAAAGTTTTCTACAGCCCTTAACTTGTTATCTCCTTTCCTATCTGCTACTATTGTGACCTGACTCGCAGCCTAAGGCTATGTGCACACGGGGAAAATCCTCCTGCGGATTTTTCTGCGCAGAATTCACGAAATCCGCAGGTCAAATGAGCTGCATTTTTCCTGCGGATTTCTTCCTTTTTTAGTGCAGTTTTGATGCGGTTTTTCAGTGCGGTTTTCCCCCTGCGGTTTTTGAGAATGGGGAGATAGAAAACCGCACAAAAGAAGTCACATGCAGTTGTTTGAAAACCGCACACCCACTTTCTGCAGCGTCTGCACAGATTTTTTTTTTTCCATAGATTTACATGCTACTGTAAATCACTGTGCGGTTCTGCGGGAAAAATGCATCGTGTGCACATGGCCTAAAAGCATCTTTGATTACAGTATATAATGTATAATATTTTGTGGGTGACAATGTTGCCGAGGTGCCATACCAGACTGTCACTATGTATAATGTTGCACTGTGCAATATTGATCAAATTTTTTTCTCTCCCCAGTTTGGATACGGTTTCACAAATTGGCAATAATGAAGATGGAGAAAGGAAGCTATGCCATTGCTGTAAAGCACAGGAATAAGACCAAATATAGTTTTATGTTTGTTTCTCTAAATAACATGACGTTTGCTTTGGTTTTGTTCCCTTTTCTATAGTATAGTGGTGATATGAATATGATATGTACATGTCAGCATACCCTGTGGACTTTTTCTACTGTGAATTTTAGGAGCTTGACACTTGCACAATGAATAATGATGAGGTGTCCGTGTGACCAGAGGTTACAGAATGCAATTGTACCCATTGTATCTGATGAGGTTATTCTCATATGTGTTTTTCTGTCACAGGCCAGAAAAAGGAGATGAAAGTAGAATGGTCCTGGATAATCAGACAGTGCATGCACTAGGGCTCATGCCTTGTCTTTCAGGCAACTAACTCACAGCTATGTGAATACAGCTACAAGCAAGCTAAAGTACTTAATGACTAGTAGGGAGTGAGAGGTGCTATAAAAGTACAGAGTACCTGAAGGCCATGAGTACAAAGATGGCTTTACAAACCCTAATACCATTAAACAAGTCTTCTATAGCCCACACACAACTACAACATAGCCAGCTTAAATAATATTTTATTGAATTAAAACGAAAGCTCAAACTGTTAAAAATATAATTCAAATAAGAGTGCATTTACTCAGGCAATTAATCCAGTGACATTGTCAAGGGATGGGCCTTAAATTTATCAGCTCAGATCCCTGTGCATAGTCCTCACTTTGGCCATGATGCCAGAGCAATTGACAGGTTTTTTTCATCATTGCTGATAGCCCTAGGCCTTAAAAGCGTACAAATTTTTATATATATATATATACTGTGACAGATCTGTCACTTCTCTGTGTGCGAAATTCACAGTAAATATGCAGGTGACTACATTGCATATTTACTGCAACGTGTACCAGTTTTACGTGCAAGAACCATCCATACGCATGTGTGGCTCAGCCCTTGGAATCCCCTGTTTCTATATATATATATATATTACACACACACATTGGAAAGAAACAGGGGATTCCAAGGGCTGAGCCACACATGCGTATGGATGGTTCTTGCACATAAAACTGGTACACGTTGCAGTAAATATGCAATGTAGTCACCTGCATATTTACTGTGAATTTTGCACACAGAGAAGTGACAGATCTGTCACTTCTGTGTTTTAACCCTGTAACATCTTATCTGATATACCAGCACAGATGTTACAGGTGGATGGGGCATCAAGGGTTAATTACTTACCTCCTTCTGCACACTTATTGCAGGATACACACGGATTTTGTGTGCATTCCACATTTGCAGAAATCACACAAAACACTTGATAACAATATGCATGTGTGGATGGGCCACAAGTTTGAAGACCCCCCCCCCTGAATATATATATATAAAAAGTTTAGTTACGCTTTAACAATACACTAGAATAAAAACCATTAGTTTAATAAACAAAAACATTGCAGAGCAGCAACATGCACATTATTTAAAAGACTAAACTTCACCTGCAAAAGAGAAAAAAAAAAGTTAGAATAGACTCAATTAAAGGTGAACTATAGTATTAGAAGAACAGCTGCCTCCTTGCAAAAAACTGCCACTTCCAAACTGGCGTTAAGTGAAGTCATGATGCTCAGCTCCATTGAACTCAATAGAGCTGAGCCTCAATATCACATATTTCTGGAAGCTGTTTTTCTGTTGCTAGAGTACCCACCTAAAACGCAAACAAAAATGAACTTTAACTTCGGAGTCTCTTCAGCATGACCACAGGGTTCATATTCCATCTCCTCATCTGCGATGTACTTGTTTCTTTAGTGCTTAGAAGGAAAAAGGAATGATGTTACAACTGAAAGATATGCATAAAAAAATCCACACTTCTAGAATACTGGCACTCAGCCAAAGTACAGTAATGCTTCACAGAAATGCTGCAAAGTGTTACTATGCTTTAAGGTTTTTCCATGAGTCCTGGCTATCACATTAAAGGGTGAGCGCCGGTGGCAGGATTTTTTTTTTCTTCCAATGTTATCCCCTATCCATAGAATAGTTTTTAAAGTTCCATACAATAGAATTATCTACAGTTTCAAACTCAGTGGCTGGTGTGGCTAGTCCCTGACAAGTACAGTAAGAATTTAATATAAATAGAAGTGTTCAATAATTACCTTGAAGAGCTCCTTTTCTGGTTCTGCCTCATGGAACGTGTCTGCATGAGAAAGGACGGGGAAGGTACATGTGCCCTGAAATGAATACATTAGTATTAAAAGCTGGTAATGAGTGCATCCATTAGCTTGGCACCATGGTATTGGAGTAAAGGTATTTTCACCTTGCACTCGAAGTCTCTTCATGCTCACTCTCCAGTTCTTCGGGAATCAGTTCTGGTATCTGGGAACTGTGGACTGCAGCTGTCTGGTCTCTTCTTCCCCTGGTGTTCTCTTCTGCAACCCTTTAGGGGAATCAAAAAGAAGAAAAAAAGAAGTCTTTGTCAAGTTTATTTCAAAGCATGTATTATTTTCATTTCACAATAAAATACCTTGAAGTGCTGGCTGTGGCTTCTTGACTCGCTGACTTCCGTGCTTCCATCAGTAGGCTTTGTCCATGGCAAATGTCATCCATGTTCTTTTCCCGGTAGTTCCTGTCCGCTGTAAGATTTGAATGTGCCAAATACCTGGCGACCAGACGTTGTTGCACGTCAGTACATCTTGAGAGAGTCCAGGATTCAAGCACTTTTCTAACCATCTGGCTGGTGACTATGGGGAGATGAAACCTAAATAAAAAAAAAAAAAAATTTTATATATATATATACACTACATGTAGAGACTAAGTTGTATGACTTTTAATAATCTTACTTCCTGTGAAAACGGTTCATATCATTGGTTACGTTTTTTGTAGAGGAGACTCTCGGCTGTCCACCCTGGGAGCGACTAATGTCTGGCGCTTACGGCACGGGAGTGGTGGTCCTCAGAGCCAGGGCCTAGGTTCTCCGGAACCGCAAGTCGCAGCCGGGCGAAACGGGTCTTGAAATCTGGGGAATTCCCTCGGTTTTCATCCCCCAAAGTGGCTCGTCACTGTGCGCTTAGGCTACGGAGCTACCCAGCAAAAAGATGAAAACGTCGGCCATTTTGACAGGGAGCGGGGGGTGCGAAACATTTTCCCCCTGGCGTGCGATATGTCAATCGAATAGAGAATTTCACCCAGAAAACAATGGCGTGTTTTTTTTCCACATTGCGTTAGTGGTTTTCGATTTAATGTGGCGTTTTACTTTTGTTTTAGGCAAAATGAATGATATTCTCCACTAACAAAGTGCCAGCGAGAAGAGGGGGCCCTGAAATGTGTGTGTGTGTTTGTGTGTGTGTGTGGGGGGGGGGTGTGCACCCGTGCCCTCACCCTCCGAAAAATCTCCCCTTCCATGTCAATTGGCACGTCGAGGGCCCGGTAAGCGACGGCCATTTGCCACGGTCGTTACCCGGTTCTCGACAGGCCAATGCCATCAGGCAAGTCGAGGTCTGGGTAAGAAACGTGAATATACTATGTGTGTTACCGGGCTCTCGATACTATCCTTTGGATGGAACGTGGGAACAATGGGATGCATTGTGCTATGCGTTTAAGCGGAAACGCTTAAAAACGCAACGTGTGCACATAGCCTCAGAGTAAACATAACCAGTGCCAGAGGGTCCACAAATAGTGCCAGAGTGCCCCATAAACAGTGGCAGACAGTACACATAAGCAGTGCCAGAGGGTACACATGAACAAATAGTGCACCTAGGAACAGTACCATTGTCCCCATAAGCTGTACCAACAAAGTCAAGGCGCTCTCCATCTCCTCCTTGACAGGAGAGGAGAGGGAGAGAAAAAAAGAAAGACAGACAGAGAGAGACAATATTTCCCTCTGGAGAGACCGCGGATGTCCCACCTGAGGCCCTAAAGTTTACTTTGCATTCACCTTCAATAGACATACATTGGAATGTGCCAGAGAGAACAGTGTTTTTACACTATGTGTGGACCCAGCCAAACACACTGTGATCACAGGAAACAGTGGCAGACAGTACACATAAGCCGTGCCAGAGGGTACACATGAACAAATAGTGCACCTAGGAACAGTACCATTGTCCCCATAAGCTGTACCAACAAAGTCAAGGCGCTCTCCATCTCCTCCTTGACAGGAGAGGAGAGGGAGAGAAAAAAAGAAAGAGAGACAGAGACAGACAATATTTCCCTCTGGAGAGACCGCGGATGTCCCACCTGAGGCCCTAAAGTTTACTTTGCATTCACCTTCAATAGACATACATTGGAATGTGCCAGAGAGAACAGTGTTTTTACACTATGTGTGGACCCAGCCAAACACAAAGGCTGTGTGCACACGCTGCGGATTTTGCTGCGGTTCCGCAGCGGTTTTGGCCGCTGCGGACCCGCAGCAGTTTTTGCTGCGGTGTACAGTACCATGATTCCCTATGGGAATCAAAAACCGCAGTGCAGACGGTGCGGAATTTTCCGCGCGGATTATCTGCGGTTTTCAATCCGCAGAAAGAATTGACATGTCAATTCTTTCTGCGGATTCTCCTGCGGTTTGCCATCTCCTCCATTGAGGAGATGAAAAACCGCAGGGCAAAACCGCAGAGCAATCCGCAGGTAAAACCGCAGGTCTTTTGACCTGCGGTTTCACCTGCGGATTTTACAAAATCCGCGCGGATGAATCCGCACATAATCCGCAGCGTGTGCACACAGCCAAACAGACTGTGATCACAGGAGAAGGTGGGAACAACTCCTGTACATTAGGAAGATAAATACTGCTGGGGGTTCTGTAATATACTTACTGCTTTGCTGGTGAAGACGACATTGCATCCATATCTGTGTTCATTGCATCCATATCTGTGTTCATTGCATCCATATCTGTGCTCAGGCTTCACTTCACTGAGCTGTTAGAATTGTGTGGGAACTTGGTCACAATTCAAAAAGAAACTGTTCTTTGCAAGGCTTATCATTGGTCCCCCATTTAAACTCCTCCCTCCAATGAATCTCATCAGGCAAGTCGATGTCTGGGTAAGAAACGTGGCTATACCACGTATGTTACCGGGACCTCGATACTATCCTTTGGATGGAACGTGGGGGGGAGCTCGCGGTTCTGGGTCTGTTTCTCTTGAACCACAAGTCACAGCAACCCAGTTTTGGTGTCTTTTTCGTAGAGGAGACTCTCAGCTGTCCACCCTGGGAGCGACTAATGTCTGGCGCTTACGGCACGGGAGTGGTGGTCCTCAGAGCCAGGGCCTAGGTTCTCCGGAACCGCAAGTCGCAGCCGGGCGAAACGGGTCTTAAAATCTGGGGAATTCCCTCGGTTTTCATCCCCCAAAGTGGCTTGTCACTGTGCGCTTAGGCTGCGGAGCTACCCAGCAAAAAGATGAAAAAGTCGGCCATTTTGACAGGGAGCGGGGGGTGCGAAACATTTTCCCCCTGGCGTGCGATATGTCAATCGAATAGAGAATTTCACCCAGAAAACAACGGCGTGTTTTTTTTCCACGTTGCGTTAGTGGTTTTCGATTTAATGTGGCGTTTTACTTTTGTTTTAGGCAAAATGAATGATATTCTCCACTAACAAAGTTCCAGCGAGAAGAGGGGGCCCTGAAATGTGTGTGTTTGTGTGGGGGGGGGGGTGCGCCCGTGCCCTCACCCTCCGAAAAATCTCCCCTTCCATGCCAATTGGCACGTCGAGGGCCCGGTAAGCGACGGCCATTTGCCTCGGTCGTTACCCGGTTCTCGACATGCTAATGCCATCAGGCAAGTCGAGGTCTGGGTAGGAAACGTGGCTATACCACGTGTGTTACCGGGATCTCGATACTATCCTTTGGATGGAACGTGGGGGGGAGCTCGCGGTTCTGGGTCTGTTTCTCTTGAACCACAAGTCACAGCAACCCAGTTTTGGTGTCTTTTTCGTAGAGGAGACTCTCAGCAGTCCACCCTGGGAGCGAGTAATGTCTGGCGCATGTAGACAGATGATGATTTTAGCCGGGGGGAGCACGCTATGACCCCCTGATTGCCAATTCCTCTGTGTTCAGGGGCCCCATTGAGGTAGCCCCTTTTAGGTAGCAGTCTGAAGAACGTGTGTGCAAAATTTGGGGTTGCTGGCACCTTCCCCTCGGGAGTTGTGGGGTCTGAGGCCCCAGAAAGCTGATCCAGGCAGATCATACTTTAGGAGGGCTGGTTCTTTTTGCGCTTTCGGGGTCCCCTGATCGGCTTCTGGGCATGCTAGCGGGGCGCACGAGGTGGCGTTGGAAAGCTTAGGACCTGCTCTGGGCTTGATAACAGGTCCTGGGGCCGTGAAGTACTCCCCTGGAATTTTTTTACCCTTTATAGCATGTAGACAGATGATGATTTTAGCCGGGGGGAGCACGCTATGACCCCCTGATTGCCAATTCCTCTGTGTTCAGGGGCCCCATTGAGGTAGCCCCTTTTAGGTAGCAATCTGAAGAACGTGTGTGCAAAATTTGGGGTTGCTGGCACCTTCCCCTCGGGAGTTGTGGGGTCTGAGGCCCCAGAAAGCTGATCCAGGCAGATAATTCTTTAGGAGGGCTGGTTCTTTTTGCGTTTTCGGGGTCCTCTGATCGGCTTCTGGGCATGCTAGCGGGGCGCACGAGGTGGCGTTGGAAAGCTTAGGACCTGCTTTGGGCTTGATAACAGGTCCTGGGGCCGTGAAGTACTCCCCTGGAATTTTTTTACCCTTTATAGCATGTAGACAGATGATGATTTTAGCCGGGGCGAGCACGCTATGACCCCCTGATTGCCAATTCCTCTGTGTTCAGGGGCCCCATTGAGGTAGCCCCTTTTAGGTAGCAGTCTGAAGAACGTGTGTGCAAAATTTGGGGTTGCTGGCACCTTCCCCTCGGGAGTTGTGGGGTCTGAGGCCCCAGAAAGCTGATCCAGGCAGATAATTCTTTAGGAGGGCTGGTTCTTTTTGCGTTTTCGGGGTCCTCTGATCGGCTTCTGGGCATGCTAGCGGGGCGCACGAGGTGGCGTTGGAAAGCTTAGGACCTGCTTTGGGCTTGATAACAGGTCCTGGGGCCGTGAAGTACTCCCCTGGAATTTTTTTACCCTTTATAGCATGTAGACAGATGATGATTTTAGCCGGGGCGAGCACGCTATGACCCCCTGATTGCCAATTCCTCTGTGTTCAGGGGCCCCATTGAGGTAGCCCCTTTTAGGTAGCAGTCTGAAGAACGTGTGTGCAAAATTTGGGGTTGCTGGCACCTTCCCCTCGGGAGTTGTGGGGTCTGAGGCCCCAGAAAGCTGATCCAGGCAGATCATTCTTTAGGAGGGCTGGTTCTTTTTGAGCTTTCGGGGTCCCCTGATCGGCTTCTGGGCATGCTAGCGGGGAGCACGAGGTGGCGTTGGAAAGCTTAGGACCTGCTCTGGGCTTGATAACAGGTCCTGGGGCCGTGAAGTACTCCCCTGGAATTTTTTTACCCTTTATAGCATGTAGACAGATGATGATTTTAGCCGGGGGGGAGCACGCTATGACCCCCTGATTGCCAATTCCTCTGTGTTCAGGGGCCCCATTGAGGTAGCCCCTTTTAGGTAGCAGTCTGAAGAACGTGTGTGCAAAATTTGGGGTTGCTGGCACCTTCCCCTCTGGAGTTGTGGGGTCTGAGGCCCCAGAAAGCTGATCCAGACAGATCATTCTTTAGGAGGGCTGGTTCTTTTTGAGCTTTCGGGGTCCCCTGATCGGCTTCTGGGCATGCTAGCGGGGCGCACGAGGTGGCGTTGGAAAGCTTAGGACCTGCTCTGGGCTTGATAACAGGTCCTGGGGCCGTGAAGTACTCACCTGGAATTTTTTTACCCTTTATAGCATGTAGACAGATGATGATTTTAGCCGGGGGGAGCACGCTATGACCCCCTGATTGCCAATTCCTCTGTGTTCAGGGGCCCCATTGAGGTAGCCCCTTTTAGGTAGCAGTCTGAAGAACGTGTGTGCAAAATTTGGGGTTGCTGGCACCTTCCCCTCGGGAGTTGTGGGGTCTGAGGCCCCAGAAAGCTGATCCAGGCAGATCATTCTTTAGGAGGGCTGGTTCTTTTTGAGCTTTCGGGGTCCCCTGATCGGCTTCTGGGCATGCTAGTGGGGCGCACGAGGTGGCGTTGGAAAGCTTAGGACCTGCTCTGGGCTTGATAACAGGTCCTGGGGCCGTGAAGTACTCCCCTGGAATTTTTTTACCCTTTATAGCATGTAGACAGATGATGATTTTAGCCGGGGGGGAGCACGCTATGACCCCCTGATTGCCAATTCCTCAGTGTTCAGGGGCCCCATTGAGGTAGCCCCTTTTAGGTAGCAGTCTGAAGAACGTGTGTGCAAAATTTGGGGTTGCTGGCACCTTCCCCTCGGGAGTTGTGGGGTCTGAGGCCCCAGAAAGCTGATCCAGGCAGATCATACTTTAGGAGGGCTGGTTCTTTTTGCGCTTTCGGGGTCCCCTCATCGGCTTCTGCGCATGCAAGCGGGGCGCACGAGGTGACGTTGGAAAGCTTAGGACCTGCTCTGGGCTTGATAACAGGTCCTGGGGCCGTGAAGTACTCCCCTGGAATTTTTTTACCCTTTATAGCACGTAGACAGATGATGATTTTAGCCGGGGGGAGCACGCTATGACCCCCTGATTGCCAATTTCTCTGTGTTCAGGGGCCCCATTGAGGTAGCCCCTTTTAGGTAGCAGTCTGAAGAACGTGTGTGAAAAATTTGGGGTTGCTGGCACCTTCCCCTCGGGAGTTGTGGGGTCTGAGGCCCCAGAAAGCTGATCCAGGCAGATCATACTTTAGGAGGGCTGGTTCTTTTTGCGCTTTCGGGGTCCCCTGATCGGCTTCTGGGCATGCTAGCGGGGCGCACGAGGTGGCGTTGGAAAGCTTAGGACCTGCTCTGGGCTTGATAACAGGTCCTGGGGCCGTGAAGTACTCCCCTGGAATTTTTTTACCCTTTATAGCATGTAGACAGATGATGATTTTAGCCGGGGGGAGCACGCTATGACCCCCTGATTGCCAATTCCTCTGTGTTCAGGGGCCCCATTGAGGTAGCCCCTTTTAGGTAGCAGTCTGAAGAACGTGTGTGCAAAATTTGGGGTTGCTGGCACCTTCCCCTCGGGAGTTGTGGGGTCTGAGGCCCCAGAAAGCTGATCCAGGCAGATCATTCTTTAGGAGGGCTGGTTCTTTTTGAGCTTTCGGGGTCCCCTGATCGGCTTCTGGGCATGCTAGCGGGGCGCACGAGGTGGCGTTGGAAAGCTTAGGACCTGCTCTGGGCTTGATAACAGGTCCTGGGGCCGTGAAGTACTCCCCTGGAATTTTTTTACCCTTTATAGCATGTAGACAGATGATGATTTTAGCCGGTGGGAGCACGCTATGACCCCCTGATTGCCAATTCCTCTGTGTTCAGGGGCCACATTGAGGTGCCCCCTTTTAGGTAGCAGTCTGAAGAACGTGTGTGCAAAATTTGGGGTTGCTGGCACCTTCCCCTCGGGAGTTGTGGGGTCTGAGGCCCCAGAAAGCTGATCCAGGCAGATCATTCTTTATGAGGGCTGGTTCTTTTTGCGCTTTCGGGGTCCCCTGATCGGCTTCTGGGCATGCTAGCGGGGCGCACGAGGTGGCGTTGGAAAGCTTAGGACCTACTCTGGGCTTGATAACAGGTCCTGGGGCCGTGAAGTACTCCCCTGGAATATTTTTACCCTTTATAGCATGTAGACAGATGATGATTTTAGCCGGGGGGAGCACGCTATGACCCCCTGATTGCCAATTTATCTGTGTTCAGGGGCCCCATTGAGGTACCCCATTTTAGGTAGCAGTCTGAAGAACGTGTGTGCAAAATTTGGGGTTGCTGGCACCTTCCCCTCGGGAGTTGTGGGGTCTGAGGCCCCAGAAAGCTGATCCAGGCAGATCATACTTTATGAGGGCTGGTTCTTTTTGCGCTTTCGGGGTCCCCTGATCGGCTTCTAGAATTTCACCCAGAAAACAATGGCGTGTTTTTTTTCCACGTTGCGTTAGTGGTTTTCGATTTAATGTGGCGTTTTACTTTTGTTTTAGGCAAAATGAATGATATTCTCCACTAACAAAGTGCCAGCGAGAAGAGGGGGCCCTGAAATGTGTTTGTGTGTGTGTGGGGGGGGGTGCGTCCGTGCCCTCACCCTCCAAAAAATCTCCCCTTCCATGCCAATTGGCACGTCGAGGGCCCGGTAAGCGACGGCCATTTGCCACGGTCGTTACCCGGTTCTCGACATGCCAATGCCATCAGGCAAGTCGAGGTCTGGGTAAGAAACGTCGCTATACCACGTATGTTACCGGGATCTCGATACTATCCTTTGGATGGAACGTGGGGGGGAGCTCGCGGTTCTGGGTCTGTTTCTCTTGAACCACAAGTCACAGCAACCCAGTTTTGGTGTCTTTTTCGTAGAGGAGACTCTCAGCAGTCCACCCTGGGAGCGAGTAATGTCTGGCGCTTACGGCACGGGAGTGGTGGTCCTCAGAGCCAGGGCCTAGGTTCTCCGGAACCGCAAGTCGCAGCCGGGCGAAACGGGTCTTGAAATCTGGGGAATTCCCTCGGTTTTCATCCCCCAAAGTGGCTCGTCACTGTGCGCTTAGGCTGCGGAGCTAGCCAGCAAAAAGATGAAAACGTCGGCAATTTTGACAGGGAGCGGGGGGGTGCGAAACATTTTCCCCCTGGCGTGCGATATGTCAATCAAATAGAGAATTTCACCCAGAAAACAATGGCGTGCTTTTTTTCCAAGTTGCGTTAGTGGTTTTCGATTTAATTTGGCGTTTTACTTTTGTTTTAGGCAAAATGAATGATATTCTCCACTAACAAAGTGCCAACGAGAAGAGGGGGCCCTGAAATGTGTTTGTGTGTGTGTGGGGGGAGGGTGCGCCCGTGCCCTCACCCTCCGAAAAGTCTCCCCTTCCATGCCAATTGGCACGTCGACGGCCCGGTAAGCGACGGCCATTTGCCACGGTCGTTACCCGGTTCTCGACATGCCAATGCCATCAGGCAAGTCGAGGTCTGGGTAAGAAACGTGGCTATACCACGTATGCTACCGGGATCTCGATACTATTCTTTGGATGGAACGTGGGGGGGAGCTCGCGGTTCTGGGTCTGTTTCTCTTGAACCACAAGTCACAGCAACCCAGTTTTGGTGTCTTTTTCGTAGAGGAGACTCTCAGCAGTCCACCCTGGGAGCGAGTAATGTCTGGCGCTTACGGCACGGGAGTGGTGGTCCTCAGAGCCAGGGCCTAGGTACTCCGGAACCGCAAGTCGCAGCCGGGCGAAACGGGTCTTGAAATCTGGGGAATTCCCTCGGTTTTCATCCCCCAAAGTGGCTCGTCACTGTGCGCTTAGGCTGCGGAGCTACCCAGCAAAAAGATGAAAACGTCGGCCATTTTGACAGGGAGCGGGGGGTGCGAAACATTTTCCCCCTGGCGTGCGATATGTCAATCGAATAGAGAATTTCACCCAGAAAACAATGGCGTGCTTTTTTTCCACGTTGCGTTAGTGGTTTTCGATTTAATGTGGCGTTTTACTTTTGTTTTAGGCAAAATGAATGATATTCTCCACTAACAAAGTGCCAGCGAGAAGAGGGGGCCCTGAAATGTGTTTGTGTGTGTGTGTGTGGGGGGGGGGGGTGCGCCCGTGCCCTCACCCTCCGAAAAATCTCCCCTTCCATGCCAATTGGCACGTCGAGGGCCCGGTAAGCGACGGCCATTTGCCACGGTCGTTACCCGGTTCTCGACATGCCAATGCCATCAGGCAAGTCGAGGTCTGGGTAGGAAACGTGGCTATACCACGTGTGTTACCGGGATCTCGATACTATCCTTTGGATGGAACGTGGGGGGGAGCTCGCGGTTCTGGGTCTGTTTCTCTTGAACCACAAGTCACAGCAATCCAGTTTTGGTGTCTTTTTCGTAGAGGAGACTCTCAGCAGTCCACCCTGGGAGCGAGTAATGTCTGGCGCATGTAGACAGATGATGATTTTAGCCGGGGGGAGCACGCTATGACCCCCTGATTGCCAATTCCTCTGTGTTCAGGGGCCCCATTGAGGTAGCCCCTTTTAGGTAGCAGTCTGAAGAACGTGTGTGCAAAATTTGGGGTTGCTGGCACCTTCCCCTCGGGAGTTGTGGGGTCTGAGGCCCCAGAAAGCTGATCCAGGCAGATCATTCTTTAGGAGGGCTGGTACTTTTTGAGCTTTCGGGGTCCCCTGATCGGCTTCTGGGCATGCTAGCGGGGCGCACGAGGTGGCGTTGGAAAGCTTAGGACCTGCTCTGGGCTTGATAACAGGTCCTGGGGCCGTGAAGTACTCCCCTGGAATTTTTTTACCCTTTATAGCATGTAGACAGATGATGATTTTAGCCGGGGGGGAGCACGCTATGACCCCCTGATTGCCAATTCCTCTGTGTTCAGGGGCCCCATTGAGATAGCCCCTTTTAGGTAGCAGTCTGAAGAACGTGTGTGCAAAATTTGGGGTTGCTGGCACCTTCCCCTCGGGAGTTGTGGGGTCTGAGGCCCCAGAAAGCTGATCCAGACAGATCATTCTTTAGGAGGGCTGGTTCTTTTTGAGCTTTCGGGGTCCCCTGATCGGCTTCTGGGCATGCTAGCGGGGCGCACGAGGTGGCGTTGGAAAGCTTAGGACCTGCTCTGGGTTGATAACAGGTCCTGGGGCCGTGAAGTACTCCCCTGGAATTTTTTTACCCTTTATAGCATGTAGACAGATGATGATTTTAACCGGAGCGAGCACGCTATGACCCCCTGATTGCCAATTCCTCTGTGTTCAGGGGCCCCATTGAGGTATCCCCTTTTAGGTAGCAGTCTGAAGAACGTGTGTGCAAAATTTGGGGTTGCTGGCACCTTCCCCTCGGGAGTTGTGGGGTCTGAGGCCCCAGAAAGCTGATCCAGGCAGATCATTCTTTAGGAGGGCTGGTTCTTTTTGAGCTTTCGGGGTCCCCTGATCGGCTTCTGGGCATGCTAGCGGGGCGCACGAGGTGGCGTTGGAAAGCTTAGGACCTTCTCTGGGCTTAATAACAGGTCCTGGGGTCGTGAAGTACTCCCCTGGAATTTTTTTACCCTTTATAGCATGTAGACAGATGATGATTTTAGCCGGGGGGGAGCAGGTTATGACCCCCTGATTGCCAATTCCTCTGTGTTCAGGGGCCCCATTGAGGTAGCCCCTTTTAGGTAGCAGTCTGAAGAACGTGTGTGCAAAATTTGGGGTTGCTGGCACCTTCCCCTCGGGAGTTGTGGGGTCTGAGGCCCCAGAAAGCTGATCCAGGCAGATCATTCTTTAGGAGGGCTGGTTCTTTTTGAGCTTTCGGGGTCCCCTGATCGGCTTCTGGGCATGCTAGCGGGGAGCACGAGGTGGCGTTGGAAAGCTTAGGACCTGCTCTCGGCTTGATAACAGGTCCTGGGGCCGTGAAGTACTCCCCTGGAAATTTTTTACCCTTTATAGCATGTAGACAGATGATGATTTTAGCCGGGGGGAGCACGCTATGACCCCCTGATTGCCAATTCCTCTGTGTTCAGGGGCCCCATTGAGGTAGCCCCTTTTAGGTAGCAGTCTGAAGAACGTGTGTGCAAAATTTGGGGTTGCTGGCACCTTCCCCTCGGGAGTTGTGGGGTCTGAGGCCCCAGAAAGCTGATCCAGGCAGATCATACTTTAGGAAGGCTGGTTCTATTTGCGCTTTCGGGGTCCCCTGATCGGCTTCTGGGCATGCTAGCGGGGCGCACGAGGTGGCGTTGGAAAGCTTAGGACCTGCTCTGGGCTTGATAACAGGTCCTGGGGCCGTGAAGTACTCCCCTGGAATTTTTTTACCCTTTATAGCATGTAGACAGATGATGATTTTAGCCGGGGGGAGCACGCTATGACCCCCTGATTGCCAATTCCTCTGTGTTCAGGGGCCCCATTGAGGTAGCCCCTTTTAGGTAGCAGTCTGAAGAACGTGTGTGCAAAATTTGGGGTTGCTGGCACCTTCCCCTCGGGAGTTGTGGGGTCTGAGGCCCCAGAAAGCTGATCCAGGCAGATCATACTTTAGGAGGGCTGGTTCTTTTTGCGCTTTCGGGGTCCCCTGATCGGCTTCTGGGCATGCTAGCGGGGCGCACGAGGTGGCGTTGGAAAGCTTAGGACCTGCTCTGGGGTTGATAACAGGTCCTGGGGCCGTGAAGTACTCCCCTGGAATTTTTTTACCCTTTATAGCATGTAGACAGATGATGATTTTAGCCGGGGGGAGCACGTTATGACCCCCTGATTGCCAATTCCTCTGTGTTCAGGGGCCCCACTGAGGTAGCCCCTTTTAGGTAGCAGTCTGAAGAACGTGTGTGCAAAATTTGGGGTTGCTGGCACCTTCCCCTCGGGAGTTGTGGGGTCTGAGGCCCCAGAAAGCTGATCCAGGCAGATCATTCTTTAGGAGGGCTGGTTCTTTTTGAGCTTTCGGGGTCCCCTAATCGGCTTCTGGGCATGCTAGCGGGGCGCACGAGGTGGCGTTGGAAAGCTTAGGACCTGCTCTGGGCTTGATAACAGGTCCTGGGGACGTGAAGTACTCCCCTGGAATTTTTTTACCCTTTATAGCATGTAGACAGATGATGATTTTAGCCGGGGGGGAGCATGCTATGACCCCCTGATTGCCAATTCCTCTGTGTTCAGGGGCCCCATTGAGATAGCCCCTTTTAGGTAGCAGTCTGAAGAACGTGTGTGCAAAATTTGGGGTTGCTGGCACCTTTCCCTCGGGAGTTGTGGGGTCTGAGGCCCCAGAAAGCTGATCCAGACAGATCATTCTTTAGGAGGGCTGGTTCTTTTTGAGCTTTCGGGGTCCCCTGATCGGCTTCTGGGCATGCTAGCGGGGCGCACGAGGTGGCGTTGGAAAGCTTAGGACCTGCTCTGGGCTTGATAACAGGTCCTGGGGCCGTGAAGTACTCCCCTGGAATTTTTTTACCCTTTATAGCACGTAGACAGATGATGATTTTAGCCGGGGGGAGTACGCTATGACCCCCTGATTGCCAATTTCTCTGTGTTCAGGGGCCCCATTGAGGTATCCCCTTTTAGGTAGCAGTCTGAAGAACGTGTGTGCAAAATTTGGGGTTGCTGGCACCTTCCCCTCGGGAGTTGTGGGGTCTGAGGCCCCAGAAAGCTGATCCAGGCAGATCATTCTTTAGGAGGGCTGGTTCTTTTTGAGCTTTCGGGGTCCCCTGATCGGCTTCTGGGCATGCTAGCGGGGCGCACGAGGTGGCATTGGAAAGCTTAGGACCTGCTCTGGGCTTGATAACAGGTCCTGGGGCCGTGAAGTACTCCCCTGGAATTTTTTTACCCTTTATAGCATGTAGACAAATGATGATTTTAGCCGGGGGGAGCACGCTATGACCCCCTGATTGCCAATTACTCTGTGTTCAGGGGCCCCATTGAGGTAGCCCCTTTTAGGTAGCAGTCTGAAGAACGTGTGTGCAAAATTTGGGGTTGCTGGCACCTTCCCCTCGGGAGTTGTGGGGTCTGAGGCCCCAGAAAGCTGATCCAGACAGATCATTCTTTAGGAGGGCTGGTTCTTTTTGAGCTTTCGGGGTCCCCTGATCGGCTTCTGGGCATGCTAGCGGGGCGCACAAGGTGGCGTTGGAAAGCTTAGGGCCTGCTCTGGGCTTGATAACAGGTCCTGGGGCCGTGAAGTACTCCCCTGGAATTTTTTTACCCTTTATAGCATGTAGACAGATGATGTTTTTAGCCGGGGGGAGCACGCTATGACCCCCTGATTGCCAATTTCTCTGTGTTCAGGGGCCCCATTGAGGTATCCCCTTTTAGGTAGCAGTCTGAAGAACGTGTGTGCAAAATTTGGGGTTGCTGGCACCTTCCCCTCGGGAGTTGTGGGGTCTGAGGCCCCAGAAAGCTGATCCATGCAGATCATACTTTAGGAGGGCTGGTTCTTTTTGAGCTTTCGGGGTCCCCTGATCGGCTTCTGGGCATGCTAGCGGGGCGCACGAGGTGGAGTTGGAAAGCTTAGGACCTGCTCTGGGCTTGATAACAGGTCCTAGGGCCGTGAAGTACTCCCCTGGAATTTTTTTACCCTTTATAGCATGTAGACAGATGATGATTTTAGCCGGGGGGAGCACGCTATGACCCCCTGATTGCCAATTTCTCTGTGTTCAGGGGCCCCATTGAGGTATCACCTTTTAGGTAGCAGTCTGAAGAACGTGTACGCAAAATTTGGGGTTGCTTACACCTTCCCCTCGGGAGTTGTGGGGTCTGAGGCCCCAGAAAGCTGATCCAGGCAGATCATTCTTTAGGAGGGCTGGTTCTTTTTGAGTTTTCGGGGTCCCCTGATCGGCTTCTGGGCATGCTGGCGGGGCGCACGAGGTGGCGTTGGAAAGCTTAGGACCTGCTCTGGGCTTGATAACAGGTCCTGGGGCCGTGAAGTACTCCCCTGGAATTTTTTTACCCTTTATATCATGTAGACAGATGATGATTTTAGCCGGGGGGGAGCACGCTATGACCCCCTGATTGCCAATTCCTCTGTGTTCAGGGGCCCCATTGAGGTAGCCCCTTTTAGGTAGCAGTCTGAAGAACGTGTGTGCAAAATTTGGGGTTGCTGGCACCTTCCCCTCGGGAGTTGTGGGGTCTGAGGCCCCAGAAAGCTGATCCAGGCAGATCATTCTTTAGGAGGGCTGGTTCTTTTTGAGCTTTCGGGGTCCCCTGATCGGCTTCTGGGCTTGCTAGCGGGGCGCACGAGGTGGCGTTGGAAAGCTTAGGACCTGCTCTGGGCTTGATAACAGGTCCTGGGGCCGTGAAGTACTCCCCTGGAATTTTTTTACCCTTTATAGCATGTAGACAGATGATGATTTTAGCCGGGGGGAGCACGCTATGACCCCCTGATTGCCAATTCCTCTGTGTTCAGGGGCCCCATTGAGGTAGCCCCTTTTAGGTAGCAGTCTGAAGAACGTGTGTGCAAAATTTGGGTTTGCTGGCACCTTCCCCTCGGGAGTTGTGGGGTCTGAGGCCCCAGAAAGCTAATCCAGGCAGATCATTCTTTAGGAGGGCTGGTTCTTTTTGAGCTTTCGGGGTCCCCTGATCGGCTTCTGGGCATGCTAGCGGGGCGCACGAGGTGGCGTTGGAAAGCTTAGGACCTGCTCTGGGCTTGATAACAGGTCCTGGGGCCGTGAAGTACACCCCTGGAATTTTTTTACCCTTTATAGCATGTAGACAGATGATGATTTTAGCCGGGGGGAAGCACGCTATGACCCCCTGATTGCCAATTCCTCTGTGTTCAGGGGCCCCATAGAGGTATCCCCTTTTAGGTAGCAGTCTGAAGAACGTGTGTGCAAAATTTGGGGTTGCTGGCACCTTCCCCTCGGGAGTTTTGGGGTCTGAGGCCTCAGAAAGCTGATCCAGACAGATCATTCTTTAGGAGGGCTGGTTCTTTTTGAGCTTTCGGGGTCCCCTGATCGGCTTCTGGGCATGCTAGCGGGGCGCACAAGGTGGCGTTGGAAAGCTTAGGACCTGCTCTGGGCTTGATAACAGGTCCTGGGGCCATGAAGTACTCCCCTGGAATTTTTTTACCCTTTATAGCATGTAGAGAGATGATGATTTTAGCCGGGGGAGCACGCTATGACCCCCTGATTGCCAATTTCTCTGTGTTCAGGGGCCCCATTGAGGTATCCCCTTTTAGGTAGCAGTCTGAAGAACGTGTACGCAAAATTTGGGGTTGCTTACACCTTCCCCTCGGGAGTTGTGGGGTCTGAGGCCCCAGAATGCTGATCCAGGCAGATCATTCTTTAGGAGGGCTGGTTCTTTTTGAGCTTTCGGGGTCCCCTGATCGGCTTCTGGGATTGCTAGCGGGGCGCACGAGGTGGCGTTGGAAAGCTTAGGACCTGCTCTGGGCTTGATAACAGGTCCTGGGGCCGTGAAGTACTCCCCTGGAATTTTTTTACCCTTTATAGCATGTAGACAGATGATGATTTTAGCCGTGGGGAGCACGCTATGACCCCCTGATTGCCAATTCCTCTGTGTTCAGGGGCCCCATTGAGGTAGCCCCTTTTAGGTAGCAGTCTGAAGAACGTGTGTGCAAAATTTGGGGTTGCTGACACCTTCCCCTCGGGAGTTGTGGGGTCTGAGGCCCCAGAAAGCTGATCCAGACAGATCATTCTTTAGGAGGGCTGGTTCTTTTTGAGCTTTCGGGGTCCCCTGATCGGCTTCTGGGCATGCTAGCGGGGCGCACGAGGTGGCGTTGGAAAGCTTAGGATCTGCTCTGGGCTTGATAACAGGTACTGGGGCCGTGAAGTACTCCCCTGGAATTTTTTTACCCTTTATAGCATGTAGACAGATGATGATTTTAGCTGGGGGGAGCACGCTATGACCCCCTGATTGCCAATTTCTCTGTGTTCAGGGGCCCCATTGAGGTATCCCCTTTTAGATAGCAGTCTGAAGAACGTGTGTGCAAAATTTGGGGTTGCTGGCACCTTCCCCTCGGGAGTTGTGGGGTCTGAGGCCCCAGAAAGTTGATCCAGGCAGATCATTCTTTAGGAGGGCTGGTTCTTTTTGAGCTTTCGGGGTCCCCTGATCGGCTTCTGGGCATGCTAGCGGGGCGCACGAGGTGGCGTTGGAAAGCTTAGGACCTGCTCTGGGCTTTATAACAGGTCCTGGGGCCGTGAAGTACTCCCCTGGAATTTTTTTACCCTTTATAGCATGTAGACAGATGATGATTTTAGCCGGGGGGGGAGCACGCTATGACCCCCTGATTGCCAATTCCTCTGTGTTCAGGGGCCCCATTGAGGTAGCCCCTTTTAGGTAGCAGTCTGAAGAACGTGTGTGCAAAATTTGGGGTTGCTGGCACCTTCCCCTCGGGAGTTGTGGGGTCTGAGGCCCCAGAAAGCTGATCCAGGCAGATCATTCTTTAGGAGGGCTGGTTCTTTTTGCGCTTTCGGGGTCCTCTGATCGGCTTCTGGGAATGCTAGCGGGGCGCACGAGGTGGCGTTGGAAAGCTTAGGACCTGCTCTGGGCTTGATAACAGGTCCAGGGGCCGTGAAGTACTCCCCTGGAATTTTTTTACGCTTTATAGCATGTAGACAGATGATGCTTTTAGCCGGGGCGAGCAAGCTATGACCCCCTGATTGCCAATTCCTCTGTGTTCAGGGGCCCCATTGAGGTAGCCCCTTTTAGGTAGCAGTCTGAAGAACGTGTGTGCAAAATTTGGGGTTGCTGGCACCTTCCCCTCGGGAGTTGTGGGGTCTGAGGCCCCAGAAAGCTGATCCAGGCAGATCATTCTTTAGGAGGGCTGGTTCTTTTTGAGCTTTCGGGGTCCCCTGATCGGCTTCTGGGCATGCTAGCGGGGCGCACGAGGTGGCGTTGGAAAGCTTAGGACCTGCTCTGGGCTTGACAACAGGTCCTGGGGCCGTGAAGTACACCCCTGGAATTTTTTTACCCTTTATAGCATGTAGACAAATGATGATTTTAGCCGGGGGGAAGCACGCTATGACCCCCTGATTGCCAATTCCTCTGTGTTCAGGGGCTCCATAGAGGTAGCCTCTTTTAGGTAGCAGTCTGAAGAACGTGTGTGCAAAATTTGGGGTTGCTGGCACCTTCCCCTCGGGAGTTGTGGGGTCTGAGGCCCCAGAAAGCTGATCCAGACAGATCATTCTTTAGGAGGGCTGGTTCTTTTTGAGCTTTCGGGGTCCCCTGATCGGCTTCTGGGCATGCTAGCGGGGCGCACAAGGTGGCGTTGGAAAGCTTAGGACCTGCTCAGGGCTGGATAACAGGTCCTGGGGCCGTGAAGTACTCCCCTGGAATTTTTTTACCCTTTATAGCATGTAGACAGATGATGTTTTTAGCCGGGGGGAGCACGTTATGACCCCCTGATTGCCAATTCCTCTGTGTTCAGGGGCCCCATTGAGGTATCCCCTTTTAGGTAGCAGTCTGAAGAACGTGTGTGCAAAATTTGGGGTTGCTGGCACCTTCCCCTCGGGAGTTGTGGGGTCTGAGGCCCCAGAAAGCTGATCCAGGCAGATCATTCTTTAGGAGGGCTGGTTCTTTTTGAGCTTTCGGGGTCCCCTGATCGGCTTCTGGGCATGCTAGCGGGGCGCACGAGGTGGCGTTGGAAAGCTTAGGACCTGCTCTGGGCTTGATAACAGGTCCTGGGGCCGTGAAGTACTCCCCTGGAATTTTTTTACCCTTTATAGCATGTAGACAGATGATGATTTTAGCCGGGGGGAGCACGCTATGACCCCCTGATTGCCAATTTCTCTGTGTTCAGGGGCCCCATTGAGGTATCCCCTTTTAGGTAGCAGTCTGAAGAACGTGTACGCAAAATTTGGGGTTGCTTACACCTGCCCCTCGGGAGTTGTGGGGTCTGAGGCCCCAGAAAGCTGATCCAGGCAGATCATTCTTTAGGAGGGCTGGTTCTTTTTGAGCTTTCGGGGTCCCCTGATCGGCTTCTGGGCATGCTAGCGGGGCGCACGAGGTGGCGTTGGAAAGCTTAGGACCTGCTCTGGGCTTGATAACAGGTCCTGGGGCCGTGAAGTACTCCCCTGGAATTTTTTTACCCTTTATATCATGTAGACAGATGATGATTTTAGCCGTGGGGAGCACGCTATGACCCCCTGATTGCCAATTCCTCTGTGTTCAGGGGCCCCATTGAGGTAGCCCCTTTTAGGTAGCAGTCTGAAGAACGTGTGTGCAAAATTTGGGGTTGCTGGCACCTTCCCCTCGGGAGTTGTGGGGTCTGAGGCCCCAGAAAGCTGATCCAGACAGATCATTCTTTAGGAGGGCTGGTTCTTTTTGAGCTTTCGGGGTCCCCTGATCGGCTTCTGGGCATGCTAGCGGGGCGCACGAGGTGGCGTTGGAAAGCTTAGGACCTGCTCTGGGCTTGATAACAGGTCCTGGGGCCGTGAAGTACTCCCCTGGAATTTTTTTACCCTTTATAGCATGTAGACAGATGATGATTTTAGCCGGGGGGAGCACGCTATGACCCCCTGATTGCCAATTTCTCTGTGTTCAGGGGCCCCATTGAGGTATCCCCTTTTAGGTAGCAGTCTGAAGAACGTGTGTGCAAAATTTGGGGTTGCTGGCACCTTCCCCTCGGGAGTTGTGGGGTCTGAGGCCCCAGAAAGTTGATCCAGGCAGATCATTCTTTAGGAGGGCTGGTTCTTTTTGAGCTTTCGGGGTCCCCTGATCGGCTTCTGGGCATGCTAGCGGGGCGCACGAGGTGGCGTTGGAAAGCTTAGGACCTGCTCTGGGCTTGATAACAGGTCCTGGGGCCGTGAAGTACTCCCCTGGAATTTTTTTACCCTTTATAGCATGTAGACAGATGATGATTTTAGCCGGGGGGGAGCACGCTATGACCCCCTGATTGCCAATTCCTCTGTGTTCAGGGGCCCCATTGAGGTAGCCCCTTTTAGGTAGCAGTCTGAAGAACGTGTGTGCAAAATTTGGGGTTGCTGGCACCTTCCCCTCGGGAGTTGTGGGGTCTGAGGCCCCAGAAAGCTGATCCAGGCAGATCATTCTTTAGGAGGGCTGGTTCTTTTTGCGCTTTCGGGGTCCTCTGATCGGCTTCTGGGCATGCTAGCGGGGCGCACGAGGTGGCGTTGGAAAGCTTAGGACCTGCTCTGGGCTTGATAACAGGTCCTGGGGCCGTGAAGTACTCCCCTGGAATTTTTTTACCCTTTATAGCATGTAGACAGATGATGCTTTTAGCCGGGGCGAGCAAGCTATGACCCCCTGATTGCCAATTCCTCTGTGTTCAGGGGCCCCATTGAGGTAGCCCCTTTTAGGTAGCAGTCTGAAGAACGTGTGTGCAAAATTTGGGGTTGCTGGCACCTTCCCCTCGGGAGTTGTGGGGTCTGAGGCCCCAGAAAGCTGATCCAGGCAGATCATTCTTTAGGAGGGCTAGTTCTTTTTGAGCTTTCGGGGTCCCCTGATCGGCTTCTGGGCATGCTAGCGGGGCGCACGAGGTGGCGTTGGAAAGCTTAGGACCTGCTCTGGGCTTGATAACAGGTCCTGGGGCCGTGAAGTACACCCCTGGAATTTTTTTACCCTTTATAGCATGTAGACAAATGATGATTTTAGCCGGGGGGAAGCACGCTATGACCCCCTGATTGCCAATTCCTCTGTGTTCAGGGGCCCCATAGAGGTAGCCCCTTTTAGGTAGCAGTCTGAAGAACGTGTGTGCAAAATTTGGGGTTGCTGGCACCTTCCCCTCGGGAGTTGTGGGGTCTGAGGCCCCAGAAAGCTGATCCAGACAGATCATTCTTTAGGAGGGCTGGTTCTTTTTGAGCTTTCGGGGTCCCCTGATCGGCTTCTGGGCATGCTAGCGGGGAGCACAAGGTGGCGTTGGAAAGCTTAGGACCTGCTCTGGGCTTGATAACAGGTCCTGGGGCCGTGAAGTACTCCCCTGGAATTTTTTTACCCTTTATAGCATGTAGACAGATGATGTTTTTAGCCGGGGGGAGCACGCTATGACCCCCTGATTGCCAATTCCTCTGTGTTCAGGGTCCCCATTGAGGTATCACCTTTTAGGTAGCAGTCTGAAGAACGTGTGTGCAAAATTTGGGGTTGCTGGCACCTTCCCCTCGGGAGTTGTGGGGTCTGAGGCCCCAGAAAGCTGATCCAGGCAGATCATTCTTTAGGAGGGCTGGTTCTTTTTGAGCTTTCGGGGTCCCCTGATCGGCTTCTGGGCATGCTAGCGGGGCGCACGAGGTGGCGTTGGAAAGCTTAGGACCTGCTCTGGGCTTGATAACAGGTCCTGGGGCCGTGAAGTACTCCCCTGGAATTTTTTTACCCTTTATAGCATGTAGACAGATGATGATTTTAGCCGGGGGGAGCACGCTATGACCCCCTGATTGCCAATTTCTCTGTGTTCAGGGGCCCCATTGAGGTATCCCCCATTAGGTAGCAGTCTGAAGAATGTGTACGCAAAATTTGGGGTTGCTTACACCTGCCCCTCGGGAGTTGTGGGGTCTGAGGCCCCAGAAAGCTGATCCAGGCAGATCATTCTTTAGGAGGGCTGGTTCTTTTTGAGCTTTCGGGGTCCCCTGATCGGCTTCTGGGCATGCTAGCGGGGCGCACGAGGTGGCGTTGGAAAGCTTAGGACCTTCTCTGGGCTTGGTAACAGGTCCTGGGGCCGTGAAGTACTCCCCTAGAATTTTTTTACCCTTTATATCATGTAGACAGATGATGATTTTAGCCGTGGGGAGCACGCTATGACCCCCTGATTGCCAATTCCTCTGTGTTCAGGGGCCACATTGAGGTAGCCCCTTTTAGGTAGCAGTCTGAAGAACGTGTGTGCAAAATTTGGGGTTGCTGGCACCTTCCCCTCGGGAGTTGTGGGGTCTGAGGCCCCAGAAAGCTGATCCAGGCAGATCATTCTTTATGAGGGCTGGTTCTTTTTGATCTTTCGGGGTCCCCTGATCGGCTTCTGGGCATGCTAGCGGGGCGCACGAGGTGGCGTTGGAAAGCTTAGGACCTGCTCTGGGCTTGATAACAGGTCCTGGGGCCGTGAAGTACTCCCCTGGAATTTTTTTACCCTTTATAGCATGTAGACAGATGATGATTTTAGCCGGGGGGAGCACGCTATGACCCCCTGATTGCCAATTCCTCTGTGTTCAGGGGCCCCATTGAGGTAGCCCCTTTTAGGTAGCAGTCTGAAGAACGTGTGTGCAAAATTTGGGGTTGCTGGCACCTTCCCCTCGGGAGTTGTGGGGTCTGAGGCCCCAGAAAGCTGATCCAGACAGATCATTCTTTAGGAGGGCTGGTTCTTTTTGAGCTTTCGGGGTCCCCTGATCGGCTTCTGGGCATGCTAGCGGGGCGCACGAGGTGGCGTTGGAAAGCTTAGGACCTGCTCTGGGCTTGATAACAGGTCCTGGGGCCGTGAAGTACTCCCCTGGAATTTTTTTACCCTTTATAGCATGTAGACAGATGATGATTTTAGCCCGGGGGAGCACGCTATGACCCCCTGATTGCCAATTCCTCTGTGTTCAGGGGCCCCATTGAGGTAGCCCCTTTTAGGTAGCAGTCTGAAGAACGTGTGTGCAAAATTTGGGGTTGCTGGCACCTTCCCCTCGGGAGTTGTGGGGTCTGAGGCCCCAGAAAGCTGATCCAGGCAGATCATTCTTTAGGAGGGCTGGTTCTTTTTGATCTTTCGGGGTCCCCTGATCGGCTTCTGGGCATGCTAGCGGGGCGCACGAGGTGGCGTTGGAAAGCTTAGGACCTGCTCTGGCTTGATAACAGGTCCTGGGGCCGTGAAGTACTCCCCTGGAATTTTTTTACCCTTTATAGCATGTAGACAGATGATGATTTTAGCCGGGGGGAGCACGCTATGACCCCCTGATTGCCAATTCCTCTGTGTTCAGGGGCCCCATTGAGGTATCCCCTTTTAGGTAGCAGTCTGAAGAACGTGTGTGCAAAATTTGGGGTTGCTGGCACCTTCCCCTCGGGAGTTGTGGGGTCTGAGGCCCCAGAAAGCTGATCCAGACAGATCATTCTTTAGGAGGGCTGGTTCTTTTTGATCTTTCGGGGTCCCCTGATCGGCTTCTGGGCATGCTAGCGGGGCGCACGAGGTGGCGTTGGAAAGCTTAGGACCTGCTCTGGGCTTGATAACAGGTCCTGGGGCCGTGAAGTACTCCCCTGGAATTTTTTTACCCTTTATAGCATGTAGACAGATGATGATTTTAGCCGGGGGAGCACGCTATGACCCCCTGATTGCCAATTTCTCTGTGTTCAGGGGCCCCATTGAGGTATCCCCTTTTAGATAGCAGTCTGAAGAACGTGTGTGCAAAATTTGGGGTTGCTGGCACCTTCCCCTCGGGAGTTGTGGGGTCTGAGGCCCCAGAAAGTTGATCCAGGCAGATCATTCTTTAGGAGGGCTGGTTCTTTTTGAGCTTTCGGGGTCCCCTGATCGGCTTCTGGGCATGCTAGCGGGGCGCACGAGGTGGCGTTGGAAAGCTTAGGACCTGCTCTGGGCTTGATAACAGGTCCTGGGGCCGTGAAGTACTCCCCTGGAATTTTTTTACCCTTTATAGCATGTAGACAGATGATGATTTTAGCCGGGTTGAGCACGCTATGACCCCCTGATTGCCAATTCCTCTGTGTTCAGGGGCCCAATGAAGTAGCCCCTTTTAGGTAGCAGTCTGAAGAACGTGTGTGCAAAATTTGGGGTTGCTGGCACCTTCCCCTCGGGAGTTGTGGGGTCTGAGGCCCCAGAAAGCTGATCCAGGCAGATCATTCTTTAGGAGGGCTGGTTCTTTTTGCGCTTTCGGGGTCCTCTGATCGGCTTCTGGGCATGCTAGCGGGGCGCACGAGGTGGCGTTGGAAAGCTTAGGACCTGCTCTGGGCTTGATAACAGGTACTGGGGCCGTGAAGTACTCCCCTGGAATTTTTTTACCCTTTATAGCATGTAGACAGATGATGCTTTTAGCCGGGGCGAGCAAGCTATGACCCCCTGATTGCCAATTCCTCTGTGTTCAGGGGCCCCATTGAGGTAGCCCCTTTTAGGTAGCAGTCTGAAGAACGTGTGTGCAAAATTTGGGGTTGCTGGCACCTTCCCCTCGGGAGTTGTGGGGTCTGAGGCCCCAGAAAGCTGATCCAGGCAGATCATTCTTTAGGAGGGCTGGTTCTTTTTGAGCTTTCGGGGTCCCCTGATCGGCTTCTGGGCATGCTAGCGGGGCGCACGAGGTGGCGTTGGAAAGCTTAGGACCTGCTCTGGGCTTGATAACAGGTCCTGGGGCCGTGAAGTACACCCCTGGAATTTTTTTACCCTTTATAGCATGTAGACAAATGATGATTTTAGCCGGGGGGAAGCACGCTATGACCCCCTGATTGCCAATTCCTCTGTGTTCAGGGGCCCCATAGAGGTAGCCCCTTTTAGGTAGCAGTCTGAAGAACGTGTGTGCAAAATTTGGGGTTGCTGGCACCTTCCCCTCGGGAGTTGTGGGGTCTGAGGCCCCAGAAAGCTGATCCAGACAGATCATTCTTTAGGAGGGCTGGTTCTTTTTGAGCTTTCGGGGTCCCCTGATCGGCTTCTGGGCATGCTAGCGGGGCGCACAAGGTGGCGTTGGAAAGCTTAGGACTTGCTCTGGGCTTGATAACAGTTCCTGGGGCCGTGAAGTACTCCCCTGGAATTTTTTTACCCTTTATAGCATGTAGAGAGATGATGTTTTTAGCCGGGGGGAGCACGCTATGACCCCCTGATTGCCAATTCCTCTGTGTTCAGGGGCCCCATTGAGGTATCCCCTTTTAGGTAACAGTCTGAAGAACGTGTGTGCAAAATTTGGGGTTGCTGGCACCTTCCCCTCGGGAGTTGTGGGGTCTGAGGCCCCAGAAAGCTGATCCAGGCAGATCATTCTTTAGGAGGGCTGGTTCTTTTTGAGCTTTCGGGGTCCCCTGATCGGCTTCTGGGCATGCTAGCGGGGCGCACGAGGTGGCGTTGGAAAGCTTAGGACCTGCTCTGGGCTTGATAACAGGTCCTGGGGCCGTGAAGTACTCCCCTGGAATTTTTTTACCCTTTATAGCATGTAGACAGATGATGATTTTAGCCGGGTGGAGCACGCTATGACCCCCTGATTGCCAATTTCTCTGTGTTCAGGGGCCCCATTGAGGTATCCCCTTTTAGGTAGCAGTCTGAAGAACGTGTACGCAAAATTTGGGGTTGCTTACACCTGCCCCTCGGGAGTTGTGGGGTCTGAGGCCCCAGAAAGCTGATCCAGGCAGATCATTCTTTAGGAGGGCTGGTTCTTTTTGAGCTTTCGGGGTCCCCTGATCGGCTTCTGGGCATGCTAGCGGGACGCACGAGGTGGCGTTGGAAAGCTTAGGACCTGCTCTGGGCTTGATAATAGGTCCTGGGGCCGTGAAGTACTCCCCTGGAATTTTTTTACCCTTTATATCATGTAGACAGATGATGATTTTAGCCGTGGGGAGCACGCTATGACCCCCTGATTGCCAATTCCTCTGTGTTCAGGGGCCCCATTGAGGTAGCCCCTTTTAGGTAGCAGTCTGAAGAACGTGTGTGCAAAATTTGGGGTTGCTGGCACCTTCCCCTCGGGAGTTGTGGGGTCTGAGGCCCCAGAAAGCTGATCCAGACAGATC
Organism: Dendrobates tinctorius; assembly: GCF_039654945.1. Lineage (NCBI taxonomy): Eukaryota > Metazoa > Chordata > Amphibia > Anura > Dendrobatidae > Dendrobates > Dendrobates tinctorius. Next base: position 8,170,072 of record NW_027361790.1, on the reverse strand, counting down.
ATTCTTTAGGAGGGCTGGTTCTTTTTGAGCTTTCGGGGTCCCCTGATCGGCTTCTGGGCATGCTAGCGGGGCGCACGAGGTGGCGTTGGAAAGCTTAGGACCTGCTCTGGGCTTGATAACAGGTCCTGGGGCCGTGAAGTACTCCCCTGGAATTTTTTTACCCTTTATAGCATGTAGACAGATGATGATTTTAGCCGGGGGGAGCACGCTATGACCCCCTGATTGCCAATTTCTCTGTGTTCAGGGGCCCCATTGAGGTATCCCCTTTTAGGTAGCAGTCTGAAGAACGTGTGTGCAAAATTTGGGGTTGCTGGCACCTTCCCCTCGGGAGTTGTGGGGTCTGAGGCCCCAGAAAGTTGATCCAGGCAGATCATTCTTTAGGAGGGCTGGTTCTTTTTGAGCTTTCGGGGTCCCCTGATCGGCTTCTGGGCATGCTAGCGGGGCGCACGAGGTGGCGTTGGAAAGCTTAGGACCTGCTCTGGGCTTGATAACAGGTCCTGGGGCCGTGAAGTACTCCCCTGGAATTTTTTTACCCTTTATAGCATGTAGACAGATGATGATTTTAGCCGGGGGGGAGCACGCTATGACCCCCTGATTGCCAATTCCTCTGTGTTCAGGGGCCCCATTGAGGTAGCCCCTTTTAGGTAGCAGTCTGAAGAACGTGTGTGCAAAATTTGGGGTTGCTGGCACCTTCCCCTCGGGAGTTGTGCGGTCTGAGGCCCCAGAAAGCTGATCCAGGCTGATCATTCTTTAGGAGGGCTGGTTCTTTTTGCGCTTTCGGGGTCCTCTGATCGGCTTCTGGGCATGCTAGCGGGGCGCACGAGGTGGCGTTGGAAAGCTTAGGACCTGCTCTGGGCTTGATAACAGGTCCTGGGGCCATGAAGTACTCCCCTTGAATTTTTTTACCCTTTATAGCATGTAGACAGATGATGATTTTAGCCTGGGCGAGCACGCTATGACCCCCTGATTGCCAATTCCTCTGTGTTCAGGGGCCCCATTGAGGTAGCCCCTTTTAGGTAGCAGTCTGAAGAACGTGTGTGCAAAATTTGGGGTTGCTGGCACCTTCCCCTCGGGAGTTGTGGGGTCTGAGGCCCCAGAAAGCTGATCCAGGCAGATCATTCTTTAGGAGGGCTGGTTCTTTTTGAGCTTTCGGGGTCCCCTGATCGGCTTCTTGGCATGCTAGCGGGGCGCACGAGGTGGCGTTGGAAAGCTTAGGACCTGCTCTGGGCTTCATAACAGGTCCTGGGGCCGTGAAGTACTCCCCTGGAATTTTTTTACCCTTTATAGCATGTAGACAGATGATGATTTTAGCCGGGGGGAGCACGCTATGACCCCCTGATTGCCAATTCCTCTGTGTTCAGGGGCCCCATTGAGGTAGCCCCTTTTAGGAAGCAGTCTGAAGAACGTGTGTGCAAAATTTGGGGTTGCTGGCACCTTCCCCTCGGGAGTTGTGGGGTCTGAGGCCCCAGAAAGCTGATCCAGGCAGATCATACTTTAGGAGGGCTGGTTCTTTTTGCGCTTTCGGGGTCCCCTGATCGGCTTCTGGGCATGCTAGCGGGGCGCACGAGGTGGCGTTGGAAAGCTTAGGACCTGCTCTGGGCTGGATAACAGGTCCTGGGGCCGTGAAGTACTCCCCTGGAATTTTTTTACCCTTTATAGCATGTAGACAGATGATGATTTTAGCCGGGGCGAGCAAGCTATGACCCCCTGATTGCCAATTCCTCTGTGTTCAGGGGCCCCATTGAGGTAGCCCCTTTTAGGTAGCAGTCTGAAGAACGTGTGTGCAAAATTTGGGGTTGCTGGCACCTTCCCCTCGGGAGTTGTGGGGTCTGAGGCCCCAGAAAGCTGATCCAGGCAGATCATTCTTTAGGAGGGCTGGTTCTTTTTGAGCTTTCGGGGTCCCCTGATCGGCTTCTGGGCATGCTAGCGGGGCGCACGAGGTGGCGTTGGAAAGCTTAGGACCTGCTCTGGGCTTGATAATAGGTCCTGGGGCCGTGAAGTACTCCCCTGGAATTTTTTTACCCTTTATAGTATGTAGACAGATGATGATTTTAGCCGGGGGGAGCACGCTATGACCCCCTGATTGCCAATTTCTCTGTGTTCAGGGGCCCCATTGAGGTATTCCCTTTTAGGTAGCAGTCTGAAGAACGTGTGTGCAAAATTTGGGGTTGCTGGCACCTTCCCCTCGGGAGTTGTGGGGTCTGAGGCCCCAGAAAGCTGATCCAGGCAGATCATTCTTTAGGAGGGCTGGTTCTTTTTGAGCTTTCGGGGTCCCCTGATCGGCTTCTGGGCATGCTAGCGGGGCGCACGAGGTGGCGTTGGAAAACTTAGGACCTGCTCTGGGCTTGATAACAGGTCCTGGGGCCGTGAAGTACTCCCCTGGAATTTTTTTACCCTTTATAGCATGTAGACAGATGATGATTTTAGCCGGGGGGAGCACGCTATGACCCCCTGATTGCCAATTTCTCTGTGTTCAGGGGCCCCATTGAGGTATCCCCTTTTAGGTAGCAGTCTGAAGAACGTGTGTGCAAAATTTGGGGTTGCTGGCACCTTCCCCTCGGGAGTTGTGGGGTCTGAGGCCCCAGAAAGTTGATCCAGGCAGATCATTCTTTAGGAGGGCTGGTTCTTTTTGAGCTTTCGGGGTCCCCTGATCGGCTTCTGGGCATGCTAGCGGGGCGCACGAGGTGGCGTTGGAAAGCTTAGGACCTGCTCTGGGCTTGATAACAGGTCCTGGGGCCGTGAAGTACTCCCCTGGAATTTTTTTACCCTTTATAGCATGTAGACAGATGATGATTTTAGCCGGGTGGAGCACGCTATGACCCCCTGATTGCCAATTCCTCTGTGTTCAGGGGCCCAATGAAGTAGCCCCTTTTAGGTAGCAGTCTGAAGAACGTGTGTGCAAAATTTGGGGTTGCTGGCACCTTCCCCTCGGGAGTTGTGGGGTCTGAGGCCCCAGAAAGCTGATCCAGGCAGATCATTCTTTAGGAGGGCTGGTTCTTTTTGCGCTTTCGGGGTCCTCTGATCGGCTTCTGGGCATGCTAGCGGGGCGCACGAGGTGGCGTTGGAAAGCTTAGGACCTGCTCTGGGCTTGATAACAGGTACTGGGGCCGTGAAGTACTCCCCTGGAATTTTTTTACCCTTTATAGCATGTAGACAGATGATGCTTTTAGCCGGGGCGAGCAAGCTATGACCCCCTGATTGCCAATTCCTCTGTGTTCAGGGGCCCCATTGAGGTAGCCCCTTTTAGGTAGCAGTCTGAAGAACGTGTGTGCAAAATTTGGGGTTGCTGGCACCTTCCCCTCGGGAGTTGTGGGGTCTGAGGCCCCAGAAAGCTGATCCAGGCAGATCATTCTTTAGGAGGGCTGGTTCTTTTTGAGCTTTCGGGGTCCCCTGATCGGCTTCTGGGCATGCTAGCGGGGCGCACGAGGTGGCGTTGGAAAGCTTAGGACCTGCTCTGGGCTTGATAACAGGTCCTGGGGCCGTGAAGTACACCCCTGGAATTTTTTTACCCTTTATAGCATGTAGACAAATGATGATTTTAGCCGGGGGGAAGCACGCTATGACCCCCTGATTGCCAATTCCTCTGTGTTCAGGGGCCCCATAGAGGTAGCCCCTTTTAGGTAGCAGTCTGAAGAACGTGTGTGCAAAATTTGGGGTTGCTGGCACCTTCCCCTCGGGAGTTGTGGGGTCTGAGGCCCCAGAAAGCTGATCCAGACAGATCATTCTTTAGGAGGGCTGGTTCTTTTTGAGCTTTCGGGGTCCCCTGATCGGCTTCTGGGCATGCTAGCGGGGCGCACAAGGTGGCGTTGGAAAGCTTAGGACTTGCTCTGGGCTTGATAACAGGTCCTGGGGCCGTGAAGTACTCCCCTGGAATTTTTTTACCCTTTATAGCATGTAGAGAGATGATGTTTTTAGCCGGGGGGAGCACGCTATGACCCCCTGATTGCCAATTCCTCTGTGTTCAGGGGCCCCATTGAGGTATCCCCTTTTAGGTAACAGTCTGAAGAACGTGTGTGCAAAATTTGGGGTTGCTGGCACCTTCCCCTCGGGAGTTGTGGGGTCTGAGGCCCCAGAAAGCTGATCCAGGCAGATCATTCTTTAGGAGGGCTGGTTCTTTTTGAGCTTTCGGGGTCCCCTGATCGGCTTCTGGGCATGCTAGCGGGGCGCACGAGGTGGCGTTGGAAAGCTTAGGACCTGCTCTGGGCTTGATAACAGGTCCTGGGGCCGTGAAGTACTCCCCTGGAATTTTTTTACCCTTTATAGCATGTAGACAGATGATGATTTTAGCCGGGTGGAGCAGGCTATGACCCCCTGATTGCCAATTTCTCTGTGTTCAGGGGCCCCATTGAGGTATCCCCTTTTAGGTAGCAGTCTGAAGAACGTGTACGCAAAATTTGGGGTTGCTTACACCTGCCCCTCGGGAGTTGTGGGGTCTGAGGCCCCAGAAAGCTGATCCAGGCAGATCATTCTTTAGGAGGGCTGGTTCTTTTTGAGCTTTCGGGGTCCCCTGATCGGCTTCTGGGCATGCTAGCGGGACGCACGAGGTGGCGTTGGAAAGCTTAGGACCTGCTCTGGGCTTGATAACAGGTCCTGGGGCCGTGAAGTACTCCCCTGGAATTTTTTTACCCTTTATATCATGTAGACAGATGATGATTTTAGCCGTGGGGAGCACGCTATGACCCCCTGATTGCCAATTCCTCTGTGTTCAGGGGCCCCATTGAGGTAGCCCCTTTTAGGTAGCAGTCTGAAGAACGTGTGTGCAAAATTTGGGGTTGCTGGCACCTTCCCCTCGGGAGTTGTGGGGTCTGAGGCCCCAGAAAGCTGATCCAGGCAGATCATTCTTTAGGAGGGCTGGTTCTTTTTGAGCTTTCGGGGTCCCCTGATCGGCTTCTAGAATTTCACCCAGAAAACAATGGCGTGTTTTTTTTCCACGTTGCGTTAGTGGTTTTCGATTTAATGTGGCGTTTTACTTTTGTTTTAGGCAAAATGAATGATATTCTCCACTAACAAAGTGCCAGCGAGAAGAGGGGGCCCTGAAATGTGTTTGTGTGTGTGTGGGGGGGGGGTGCGTCCGCAATATGGCGGTATGATACACATGGGTTCAACGTCACCCGAAGTGCGCAGAGCGGGCTCTGTTCACACACAGAGGTGCCGCAACAAAAACATACAAAACACTGAACCTGTTATTGACACAGGCTTCAGATAGCATACAAAATGCTGAACCTGTTAGTGACACAGGCTCCAGGTAAATGCACACTCGGTATCTGGTCACAGGAGCAGGACCCAAGACAGAGAAGCTGCGTCCCTCTAGACCTACCGTGTTTGTGGCATCGCTGCTGCGAACGCGAAGAAGGGCTGCAACTGCAGCGCGACGTAGGACACTGCTGCTCGACGACAAAGCCAGATAGCAAGCACGATATCGGACGCTAGCATAGCGGTGCGGTGTGCACAGTGGCTTAAGGCTTGCCTCTGATTGGCGCTGACTGCTAAACTAATACCATATCACCATGCGTAATATCAGAGGGAAGGAGTTTCAAATGAGTCAGTCACCAGAATCATACATCCATCACCATTCACACATAGCAAGTATAGCCTATACTAGCGCATGGCAGAACAGCCATGTGGGTCGCCCTCCCAGGGCTGTTGGGTACTCGGTACCGGGCTGGTCTCTCAGAGGGGAATGTCACAGCAGCGGTGAACCGGTTCGTGGCCCTGGTCACCCATGTAAAAGGGATGAAGTGATGGAATAAAGTTTATGAGTGAATGATTTGTGACGCCACTTGTGGTGTTCGGCAATGAAGGTGTTAAGCCGACGCTGCAGACAGATCCTTTGGGACAGATGGTGGGGTGCAGCAAAGATGGGGTGGCCCTCTACAGTCAGGGCTGTAGTGCCATGCCAGAGCAGATGAAGAGGGTAGGTGTTGAGGAAGAGGGTGTAGTGTTTGGCACAGAGATGTAGCAGTGCTGGAGAGTTTGCAGGAAGAAGGCAAGGACACAACAGGGTGCAATTTCTTTACCTTTACTTTGCTTGGCAAATGCAGTCCAGGGTCCAGATTACAGATGGCACAGGAGCTGGCTAGCCTGGAAGCAACTTAGGAATCTCTCTAGGCAGATGGGTTGTGTAGTCTCCTTCCTAGCGCTTAGTTTTAGGTACTTGCAGTACTGTGTTACACTGAAGTTCCACTTGCTTATTCTCTTTAGAACTCCCTCGTATGACAGACAGCTGTAGCCTTTCTCTTCTGCCTCACACGTCGCTGTTGTGCCTCCGAGTCTTATGTGGAATAGAGCATTTACAGCTTCCTATTCCTCCGGTTTCTGTTGCAGGACCATCAGTGTCCATACAGCCTTGGATACCGGACTCCATATAATGCGCTATAACTGGGAATGAGCCTGAACTCTCTGCTTAATCCCCCAGCTCTTCTCCTCATGTCCACACACATTGCCCTCCTCATACAAACTCCTAATTTCCCCTTCCTGGACCTCAGAGAGCAGCTCTTCCCCCAGTTTTGGGTTCAGAGCTCCCTCTGCTGGGCTGGAATGAGAACTGTGTTGTGTGTTGTGATTAACTGTCAGAGTGATCCTTTATTGCTTCCAAGCACGACATCACACTCCCTAGGAGGAAGGTAATGCCACTGTGGCGACCATACTCCTGGGGATGCCACATTCCCCCCTAGTGCAAGTCAGTACTCCTGGACTGAAGGGAAAACATGTAAACATATAAACAATTATAGATATAACAAGATTTTTAAAAAAATGAAAAATTACAAAAACCAAAGCTGAAAAATAGTCCTAATGATGATTAGTCCATGCGTCAATGTCCATGGTGCAATTCCTGAGCAAGATGGTGAACTATTTACAAGTAGAGTTCTGACCACACATAGTCCTGTGGTCCAATCGTCCATCAAAACAAAATAAGATCTTCAAAAAGTTTCTTGCAGAGTCTCTGTAGGCACATAAACTTCAACAGTTGCATATTTACATTTTAACAATTACAAAACTTATCTATTTGCGGAACCTTAAGGGTGGAATACCTTGGGTACTACGGACAGACCTACATAGCACTGGTGTTGTTGGGGAACTTACTGGATGCCTTGTGTTAACTACTGGTGTAGTGTGTGCTGTACTGGCTACAATACTGGTGCTTCTGCGTAGCACAGGAATACTAGATTTCCTAGGACCACTTCTACACACTGTGGGCATGACAAATTCACCACTGGCAGGGTGAGAATTCTCTTGTTCCACTGCTGGTGTAGCATCCACTGCTTGTACATGCTGGTTTTCAGGGTGGTCATGAGTAACTTCTTGCACTACCAGTTGGGGAAAGGTCAAAACTGGCACCAGTATGGCATTATTTGCTCTAGTCCAATTTGCAGGGAATTCTCCAAGTACAGTGCTGACCTTTTTTTCTTCCTCTATGGGCTGAAGGTTGTTTTGTTCTTCCATTCTGTCCTTTAGTTGGTCAGGGCACAGTTTCAGATGATCCCTCGATACTGCTGATGAGGTTTCTCCTCCATCCTTACTGATAAGGCACACTTTAGTGTTGTCGAAGTTTGATGGTAAGACGGTGTAGGGTTCAGCTTCCCATTGGTCATCCAATTTATGCATCCTTCTTTCCCTCTTTAAGACTTGTTCTCCTGGTGACAAGGGAACTGCAGGTGCATGTTGATTGTAGTTCTTTTCTGTTTTTGTCTCGCCTGAGCTACTCTTTTCTACACACTCTTGTACTCTACGGTACTGTTCTGCCGCTCCGTATCCCAGTCAGCATCTGGTGATGTTACCTCAGGTATCAGGACTCCCATATCCAAATCAATAGGCAGCTTGCCAGGCCTCGCTCTCATTAGGTAGGCTGGAGTGCAGTTGGTGGAATTCACAGAAATGTGATTGTAGAGGTCGACCAGATCTGGCAACTTCTCTGGCCACAGATTCCTCTCCTCCAAAGGCAAGGTCTTCAGTAGATCGATCACCACCTGATTCATCTTTTCACACATGCCATTGGTCTGTGGATGGTATAGTGTTGTCCTGATCTTCTTGCAACCGTACAAATTACAGAATTCCTGGAACACTTCTGCCTCAAAGGCTGGACCTTGATCTGTAAGCACTCCCTCGAGATATCAGTGTGGTCGACAAAAGTGCTGTTGGAATGCTCTGGCTGCTGTCCTGGCTGTTTGATCCTTGACAGGTACGACTACCAGGAATCTCGAGTAGTGGTCAACGATGGTAAGAGCATAAATGTAGCCTGAACGGCATGGAACCAGCTTCACATGGTCCAGGGCGACCAACTCGAGTGGCTGTTTAGTTATTATTGGCTGCAAAGGAGCTCGCTGGCTGTTACGGTCCTTCCTGCGCAGGTTGCATTGTCCACACTCCCGGCACCAATTTTCAATGGCTTTCCTCATACCAGCCCAGTAGAATCTCTCCCGGAGCAAGGCCTTAAACTTCTTCCATCCGAAGTGTCCAGCTCCATTGTGGTATGCTTCCAAGACTATTGATGCCTCCCTCTTTGGGACTACCACTTGCCAGACCAACTCATGAGTGCGGGCGTTGATACTCCTCCAGTACAGCTTCCCTTCATAGATGAACAGCCTGCCTCTTTCCTTCCACAACTGCTGCGTTTCTTCAGGAGCATTTGGACCTGGGCGTGAGTCAGCTTGTGACAGTAGCTCCTTTACAAGGTGGACTGCGGGGTCGCTATCCTGCGTCTCTGCCCAGTCCAGATGAGGCAATGGATTTAGGGTGGCCTCTTTCATGATAGACCCTCTGTTTCTCAATCCTTGGGCACATTGGGCCTCAATTGGCAGGTGGAAGGCAGGTAACTCTATTTCTTCGAGTGCCTCAGGGTCTTCTCCTGCATCTGGCAGATTGGGCATTCTGGACAGCGCATCAGCATTGGCATTCTTGTGCCCCGCTTGGTACTTGATGGTAAATTCATAGTTAGACAGCCGGGCCATCCATCGCTGCTCCAGTGCATCTAGCTTGGCAGTTTCCAAGTGAGTCAATGGGTTGTTGTCCGTGAAGATGGTAAACTTGGCTGAAGCTAGGTAATGCTTGAATCGTTCAGTCACAACCCAGACTATGGCGAGGAACTCCAGTTTGAAGGAACTGTAGTTGTCAGGGTTCCTTTCAGAGGGACGAAGCTTCCTGCTGGCGTAGGAGATCAATCTTTCTTTGCCATTCTGTACTTGTGACAGTACTGCTCCCAGTCCCACGTTGCTGGCATCAGTATACAGAACAAATGGTTGGTCATAATCTGGGTAGGCCAGAACTTCATCTCCTGTGAGAGCCATCTTCAGTCGAGTGAAAGACCTCTCCAGTTCCTCATTCCATTCAAATGTAGGACTCTTCTTCCTGGCCTTCTTGGGCTGGCCCACCAGAAGATTTTGCATAGGCGTGGCTATTTCAGTGAAGCCTTTGATGAACCTTCGGTAGTAGCCTACCAACCCGAGGAATTGACGTACTTCATGGAGGTTGCTGGGCTTCTGCCAGTGCCGGATGACTGTGACTTTGTCAGGATCTGGTGCCACACCTTCTGCACTCACTACATGACCGAGGTACTGTACCTTGGGCTTCAGGAGGTGGCATTTGGAAGGCTTCACTTTCAGACCAAAGTTGGACAAGGCTTCAAACACCTCAGCCAGGTGCTTCAGATGGTCTTCATAAGTCTTGGAGAAAACAATGACATCATCAAGGTATAACAGAACTGTCTCGAAGTTTTTGTGTCCAAGACAGCATTCCATTAGCCGTTGAAATGTCCCTGGGGCGGTGCAGAGCCCGAACGGCATGTAGTTGAACTCGCAGAGACCCACTGGTGTAGTAAACGCTGTTTTCTCCTTGTCTGCCTCTGCCACGGGAACCTGCCAATACCCACTAGTGAGATCTATGGTGGAAAAATAGTTAGCAGTTTTAAGTGCAGCTAATGACTCCTCAATTCTGGGTAATGGGTAGGCATCCTTATGTGTAATGCTGTTAATTTTTCAGTAATCAACACACATTCTCATGGTACCATCTTTCTTTTTCACAAAGACTATTGGGGCTGCCCAGGGGCTACAACTGTCTCTGAGCACCCCAGCCTCCTTCGTTTCCCGCAACATACTTTTGGCACATTGATATTGTGTTAGGGGTATAGGCCGGTACCTTTCTTTAATGGGTGGATGATCTCCAGTGGGGATATGATGTTGAACCCGTTTTGCCTGCCTAAAATCTAGTGGGTGTTTACTGAATACCCGCTCATACTCCTGAGTCACTCGGTAAACCCCACACTTTTGGTATGAAGGGATGGAGTCAGTTCCCACATGCAGCTGCTGACACCACTCCTCTAGCTGCTTTACAGAGCCATTGTCCTCCACCTGGTCGGATGAGACCAAGGGCTGGTCGGATGAGACCAAGGGCTCTGCTGCCTGTATTGCATTGTTACAAACAGTAAGCAGCTTAGCAACTGGCATACCGAGGTATTGTGGCCTCCTCCTCCCCACAATTCAAGAGGCGTACAGGTACTCTCCCTTTGTGGACATCAACTACACCTCTGCCTGTCAGGACAGTGGGCCGGCTATCAAAGTACACTGGCTTTACCAATGCTTGGTAATCTTTTCCTCTGAGGCCTATGGCTGCCCGACACCAAATTAACATTTCACATCTGGGGGTTATCGCAATGGCGAAAGAATCACTCACTCTGACGCTGCCAATTTCTCCGCCAGAGAGTTCTACCTGCTGTCTTTGCATCAGGGCCTTGATCTCCTTCTGCAGGACTCGTTGTTCACTGGAACCAGCAGTCTCAGCCACCTGTTGCAACAAAACAATAACCTCGGCAAGACAATTTTCAATCACATTAGTACCTAAGGTCCTCATTAGGTTACATTCTCATCGATCAATGTCTACAACTATCAGACCTTGAGATTTTAACTCTACTCACCCCACTTTAATGGTAATCTCTTTACATCCTACTTGCGGCAAAGACTTACCGGGCAGCATGGTGGCTCAGTGGGGTCCTGGGTTCGAATCCCACCAAGGACAACATCTGCAACGAGTTTGTATGTTCTCCCCGTGTTTGCGTGGGTTTCCTCCGGGTACTCCGGTTTCCTCCCACACTTCCAAAGACATACTGATAGGGAATTTAGATTGTGAGCCCCCGTCGGGGACAGTGATGAAAATGTGTGCAAACTGTAAAGCGCTGCGGAATATGTTAGCGCTATATAAAAATAAAGATTATTATTTATTATTACCATTGCTGGCAACTACTGTCAGTTCATCACTTGGGTCGCGAGTAAGTTCAGAGTCAGCCCAATATCGCTTGTAAAGGATATATGGCATAGTTGTCACCTGAGAGCCAGTGTCCAGCAAAGCCTTCATGGGGATGCCGTCAATCACCACTGGGAGGACCGGTCGCCCTCCGACATACTTGGCTCGCCAGTTCTTTGGGCCTTGTGGTCCGACTCCTGGGGGTTGGCCCTCTGCCCCAGGGTAGCAGAATCTTGCGATGTGGTCTGCCTTGTAGCAGCGACGACAGTTGGGATATCCGTCCAGGTCATAGCGATCATTGTCTCTCCCTCGGCGTGGTGGGATCCTCTTCTTCCGTAGCCACGGGACATCCTCTGGACTGGAGGCCAGCTGGATCTTCTCCTTGGATGACGCCTGCAGGGACTGCACAGTTTTGACAAATGCAGCCATACTTTTGGTCAGCTCCTGGACCTGAAGACGCAGTTCGGCAGATGGGTCTTTGTCCACAGTCTGTGCATCAGCCTCCACAGGGCTGGGAGGTAAAGATGCAGCTTCTTGGTGGTATGTGATCGCTGGGCACCTAGGGGGCACTGGACGGCTGACAATTGGTTCATGCAGCACCCGGATAGCCTTTTCCTTGAAGTCTGCAAAGTCTAGGTCAGGGTTTTGTAGGGCTATAATGCGCAGCTGTGCTCTGTGGGTACTGGATAGGAGGCCCTCAATAAATTGCTCCTTTAGCAGTCTGTCTCCATCTTTCACACTGTCTGGATCAATCTGCTTGATGGCTCGCAGTGCCTCCTGCAGATTAAGGGCATAGTCCCGTATACTGTCCTGCGCTCTCTGCTTACACCCAAAGAATCTCATCTTTATTTCAGCTGCAGGGCGGGTGTCAAAGGTGCTTCTTAGCTTAGCAAGGATCTTTTTAACAGTCTCTTTATCAGTGTCCTGCCAGGCTTTTACTTCCCTTTGCGCTGCACCAGTCAGCTGCCCAATAAGGATGTTCAATTTCTGGCTTTCATACAAACTGCACAGTCTCTCTTTAAATTCAATCAGGGTATGTGACTCCCCTGAGTACTGCGGTAGCCAGGCTGCTCCCGGTATATACGGCATGGACAGCGGCATTATGTGGACCTCTGCAGTGGGCGCTGATTCTTGTGGCGCTGTGGAGGCAGCGCTGGCTGCTGGATGCAGCGGCGCTATGGGAGTCGCAGCTGCGCTGGGCCCTGCAGCTTGTGGCACTGTGGGGTTTGCAGTGGCGTCCGCCGCTGCGTCTGCTCTCGCTTCAGACATTCTCTTCCCCCCTAGTTAATGTTTGCCAAGCCCTGAGTTTCGCTGGCTTACTGGCTGCCATTCTGCAGGCTGGAGGATCGGGGGACGCCGGGACTGCAGGCCTCGGCTTCTCACTTCTCGCGCGCTGGCCTCTTCCCGCGCCGCACTTCACTGTTTTGCGCTTTTCTGCTGGCTCCGCCCACGATGGCCCGCCCCTTTTGCTTCCTGTGCACGCCAAGCAGCGGGGTAATGGCGGCAATTGCACAAATAGTCTATGGCACAAAACACAGTCTCTGGCACACAGGACCCGGGGACACCGGGCTCCATAAATCCTGTTCATGATGCCAAAATGGGTCGCCCTCCCAGGGCTGTGGGGTACTCGGTACCGGGCCGGTCTCTCAGAGGGGAATGTCACAGCAGCGGTGACCTGGTCCATGGCCCTGGGCACCCATGTAAAAGGGATGAAGTGATGGAATAAAGTTTATGAGTGAATGATTTGTGATGCCACCTGTGGTGTTCGGCAATGAAGGTGTTAAGCCGACGCTGCAGACAGATCCTTTGGGACAGATGGTGGGGTGCAGCAATGATGGGGTGGCCCTTCACAGGCAGTGCTGTAGTCCCAGGGCAGAGTAGATGAAGAGGGTAGATGTTGAGGAAGAGGGTGTAGTGTTTGGTACAGAGATGTAGCAGTGCTGGAGAGTTTGAAGGAAGAAATCAAGGACACAACAGGGTGCAGTTTCTTTACCTTTACTTTGCTTGGCAAATGCAGTCCAGAGTCCAGATTACAGATGGCACAGGAGCTGGCTAGCCTGGAAGCAACTTAGGAATCTCTCTAGGCAGATGGGTTGTGTAGTCTCCTTCCTAGCGCTTAGTTTTAAGGTACTTGCAGTACTGTGTTACACTGAAGTTCCACTTGCTTATTTCTCTTTAGAACTCCCTCGTATGGCAGACAGCTGTAGCCTTTCTCTTCTGGCTCACACATCGCTGTTGTGCCTCTGAGTCTTATGTGCGAATGGAGCATTTACAGCTTCCTATTCCTCCGATTTCTGTTGCAGGACCACCAGTGTCCGTACAGCCTTGGATACCGGGCTCCAAATCATGCACTACAGCTGGGAATGAGCCTGAACTCTCTGCTCAATCCCCCAGCTCTTCTCCTCACGTCCACACACGTTGCTCTCCTCACACGAACTCCTAATTTCCCCTTCCTGGCCCTCAGAGAGCAGCTCTTCCCCCAGTTTTGGGTTCAGAGCTCCCTCTGCTGGCCTGGAATGAGAACTGTGTTGTGTGTTGTGATTAACTGCAAGAGAGATCCCTAGGAGGAAGGTAATGCCACTGTGGCGACCATACTCCTGGGGGCGCCACACATGCGCGCCTTTTATAGCAAGCGGGACCTTCTGCACGCTTCCAGATCTCTGAGATGGACCAATGAGAACTGGAGCGGGACCTGAGCACATGACTCCCGCTCTCCAATAGGAGATCATCCCATGAGCATGCCCAGTAAGAGGACAGAAGGACAGCCTCAGGAGAGATTTGCTGCAAGGCAATCTCCTCTGCAATCTCTTCTGCAGTGGAAAAACAGGAGAGTGCAGAATGTGAGGATTTGGATCTCTGCTGAGTAAACACAGAAATCCGACTCCTAACACATGCGATACCGCGCTCCAACTGTTGGCCTTGACACAGGGTTCATTCCTGGTCAATAAGTATGCCATTTGGTTTCGGACACTGGCTTCCGAGCTGGAATGGTCAGACAATACCCCAATTTTTTGGAGGGGTTTGGCTGACCACGTTAAGGATGCTGTGGCCACTCGGGAGGTTCCCGGCACTCTGCAGGAGCTCATTACCAGCTCCAACCATATTAATCTCCGCTTCTTCGAGCGAGGGTTGGAGCGCTCCCAGTCCAGACAGAGGTTTAGGTTGGCTCCAACTTTCTCCAAACCTCTGGAGTCTCCCGATCGAGCGTTCGAGTTGTCGGCAGTTAGGGAGGTGCCTCACACGGGCTCTAAGTTCTGCCCAGATCGAACCTCCATAGCCCACGCTCACTGCCGACAGTCTGGTCACCTTGCCAATAGGTGCCCACAGCGTTCAGAGATGTCCGCGTCTAGTGGCAACAGCAAGAGGGTTACGAGACACCACACTGTTTTCCTCCAAGCTAACCTTTAAGGGGGTGTTGGAGTTCGGCTCCTCTCCTCTGGCGGTGGAGGTTTGTGTAGATTCTGGAGCACGCAGTCCCATTGGTTATGCTACCTCAGCTGGTCACCATCAGGGTGGTGAACGTTTCGACATTACCCTCGCAAATTACCCATCAATTACTCCATTAAAACTCTCACTGCCTCTGTCCTGTCACGAGACAGTGTCGCTCCTTATTATCGCCGAGGGCATTAACCAGGTCCTCCTAGAAGTTCCCTGGTTGCGCTGCCACTCTCCCCATATAGAGTGGTCCTTGGGGAGAATACTGGGTTGGAGCAAGTCCTGTGAGGATAGTTGTGTGAAGGACCGCGTTCAGATAGCCTCCACCGATGTCCTCATGGATCTCTCCGCACTCCCAAGTCACTACCAGCAATGCGCGGACATGTTCTTGAAAAAGTCCGCTGAGACCCTTCCGCCCCATCGCCCCTACGACTGTCCTATAGACCTCTTGCCAGGCGCAGAACCCCTCGAGGTCGCGTATATCCTCTGTCCCTTCTGGAGATGGAGGCCATGTCCCAGTACATCAGTGAGAACCTGGCAAGGGGGTTTATTAGGAAGTCGGTGTCACCAGCGGGGGTGGGATTCTTCTTCGTACAGAAGAGTGGAGAGCTGCGCCCGTGCGTTGATTACAGAGGTCTCAATGCCATAACCGTCAAAAACAAATATCCTCTTCCCCTGATCTCTGAGTTGTTCGACAGGTTGCGTGGGGCCCGGGTCTTCACTAAGCTAGACCTACGAGGGGCTTACAACCTGATCCGCATACGCGAAGGGGACGAGCAGAAGACAGCCTTTAATACCAGGGATGGCCATTATGAGTATCTGGTCATGCCCTTCAGCCTCTGTAACGCCCCAGCTGTCTTCCAGGACTTCGTAAATGATGTCTTTTGCGATATGCTCTCCACCTCGGTGGTGCTCTATCTGGATGACATCCTCATCTTCTCTCCAGATTTGGCTTCTCACCGGAGAGACGTCTGAAAGGTCATCGACCGCTTGCGGGCGAATTCTCTCTTCGCCAAGTTGGAGAAGTGTCAGTTTGAGCAGGAGTCTTTACCTTTCCTGGGCTATATCATCTCGGCCCAGGGGTTGGCTATGGATCCTGCCAAATTGCAGGCGGTAATGTAATGGCAGGAACCCCATTCCCTTAAAGCGGTGCAGCGCTTTTTGAGGTTCGTTAATTACTACCGTCAGTTCATTCCCCACTTCTCCACACTGGTAGCTCCTTTGGTCACCCTCACCAAAAAGGGAGCCAATCCCAAGGTTTGGTCAGAACAGGTCTCCGCGGGCTTCTCGTCTTTTAAGACCCATTTTGCTGGCGCTCCTATCCTCCACCGTCCCGATGTGGATAAACCCTTTATCCTAGAGGTGGATGCCTCGTCTGTCGGTGCAGGAGCAGTCCTTTTCAAGGTCGGAAGCATCTCTGCTTCTTCTCAAAGACCTTCTCACCGGCGGAGAGAAACTACTCCATTGGGGACAGGGAGCTGCTGGCAATGAAGTTGGCCTTTTCCGAGTGGAGACATCTCCTGGTCTATTTACAAACAGCCCAGCGCTTGAACTCTCGACAAGCTAGGTGGTCGCTCTTCTTCTCCCGCTTCCATTTTACCTTGCACTATCTGTCCGGTGAGAAGAACGTCCTGGCTGATGCTCTCTCTCTCGCTCGGTAGTGTCAGTGGAGGAGGCTGAGCTTCGGCTAATCGTCCCCTCTGAGAGTCTGAGGACCGTGGCTCGGGTTGCCCTCGAGTCAGTGCCACCGGGCAAGACCTTTGTTCCTCCCCGCCTGCAGCCAGAGATTCTCGCGTGGGAAAACACGTCCAGGGTGGGTGGTCACTTTGGTGATAAGCGGACCACGGAACTTCTGGCAAGGACTTATTGGTGGCCGCATATGGCTCGGGACATGAGCGAATACATTCAGGCATGAGTCTTTTGTGCTCGGAACAGGTCCTCTAGGCAGAGGCTGGCTGGGTTATTGTTACCCTTTGCCGGTGGCAGACAGACCCTGGGAGATGGTTGGCATGGATTTTGTGGTCGGCCTCCCCAAATCCAGTGGCAGCACGGTCATCTGGGTGGTCACCGATCATTTTTCTAAAATGGTGCATCTGGTGCCACTCGTGCGGCTGCCTTCTGCCCGTGGTCTCACTGCGCTGTTCATAAAGCACGTATTTCGTTTGCACGGTATGCCGGACAAGATAGTTAGTGACCGAGGTCCCCAATTTGCGTCTCAGTTTCGGAGGGAGCTCTGCAGTCTACTCAGTATTGAGCTAAATTTGTCCTCCGCTTATCATCCCAAGATGAACGGGTTGGTTGAGAAAGCTAACCAAACTCTGGTCACATACCTGCGACATTTTGTCTCGGCCAGGCAGGATGACTGGGCATCCTTACTACGGTGGGCAGAATTTGCCCTGAATAATGCAGTGGCTGATTCCACTGGTCAGACTCCATTCCTCAATCAACTCCGCCATGCTGGAGGACTGGCCGCAAAAAATTCACAGAAAGGCGGACCCATGATACAGGAAGAATCTGATTCGTATATACAAGTGTATGGCCAGGTAGAAACAGGACAGGGCACAGCAACCAGAGCAGGACAGCTGCCGTGTCAATTTGTAATAAATGCAGTGGGACATTGATATGACCCTATCAATATTCCTAGGTCCCAACAATTGCTTACTGAGGCTGTCCAGAACGCAATCCTGTATGCCTCCTCTCTCCCCCCGATACGATGCCTCAACGTACAGTGGCTATACCATTAATCTCTGCCGGTATTTTTCAATATCCCAGGAAGGATGCTGCCATGGTCATAGTATCAGCAATAGAACGGTGCATACAGGGAAACCCCATAAAATTGGAGGAGGTCCGATTTGTCCTCTGCAGCCGCCTAACGGCCCATCAGGCAATACAATCTCTAACTGTAACAGAGCCTCCTGCCCCGCTCCCACAGCAGATGCCTCTTGTGCCCGTACTGCCGCTACCTCCTCCCTCCGAGTTGTCAGTAATATATGAATTTAAAGAAGAAAATGTGGAAACGACTCCTGACAGGTCAAAGTATACTCCCTTCACCCCATCACAAATAGACACTCTTTGCAATCAATTACCCGTTCCAGAGACTTCCCCCATGGCTTTCTACAGGCAAATGGCATCAAATCGAGAGATTTATTCTACTCCCCGAAGAGATCTATTGCACATACTTCGAGTAAAAGCTGGGGAGGGGTATTTTCCAATTATTGAGGGTGGCATAATGTATAATGTGGATCTGGATGGGGGAACCTATGAGAATGGTGTTGATTTCTGCAATGCTTTAAAGGTCTGGGCACAAGATAGATTGGCGGACCAAGCTACCTCTCTCACAGATGTCACACAGGACAAGGGGGAGACTGCCGAGAAGTTCTATGGGCGTCTTATGGTAGTATTTAGAGATCTGGGATTCTCACTGTATA
Organism: Dendrobates tinctorius; assembly: GCF_039654945.1. Lineage (NCBI taxonomy): Eukaryota > Metazoa > Chordata > Amphibia > Anura > Dendrobatidae > Dendrobates > Dendrobates tinctorius. The sequence goes on along the minus strand of NW_027361790.1, from coordinate 8,151,977 downwards.
ATAAAGCCCATACACATCTTTTTGTGGCAGCTTTGATGTCCGGCCTTAAACCCGAATTGCAAGAGGCGATAATGTCAGTTAGACCTGATGCTGAGAATTCCACTCCGGATGATGCTTTGAAAGTAGTAAAAAGTTTTCAGAAGAATTTAACCCATTCTGCAGCGGCAGGGAAACAAAAATAAGCCTGCAGCTGCAGCTGCAGCAGCTCCAGTTCCTCCAATAACAGCAGCCCCCACCATTGTGCCCAGCGCGGCTGCGAGTACACAGCTGGTTCCTTATCACTGGAGCACACAGCAAACTCTGGCCCCCCCTCAGACTTCAGCTCCCTACTCCAATATCTCTGCTAATCCTATGAATAGGAACCTTCCTCCCCAGATCCGCTGTGCCAATTCTCGTCTACAATGCTGGCGCTGCAGCCGACTCGGTCACTTTCAGAGGGACTGTCACACTCCCGCTGATAGATGCTACCCTCAAGTTCTCTCTTCCAATCGTAATCTAAATACTGGGAACCCTAGAGGATACCCCGGTTACGGACAGCCCCAAAATCCTGATAATTGTCCATACTGAAGGGTTGGCCAACCAGGGTCTTCCATCACAATGTCCTCCACCAAACCTGGGGCATGCTCATCCGTCACGCTCCCTGTAGGGGACACCCTTGTTAAGTTCATGGTAGACACTAGGGCAGCCAATTCTATAATCAAATCATCAGATGTACCTACGGATATCCCTATTCAATTCTCAGATCAAGAGCTTGTTTTAATTGGAGTAGATGGCAGACCCAATAAACATACTCTTACAAAATCCATCCCTGTGGGACCCTTCCCCAAGGTTACTGCTCAGTTTGTGATCTCTCTCACATGTCCAGTAAATTTACTGGGGGTAGATTTATTATCACAGTTCCGCTCCAGAATACAATTCCAAGATGATGGTCAGATGGTTCTTAGGTTACATAACCCCTATGCAGATGAAGACAGTGAGGAAATCTGTATTTTGCATGCCCTTCCCACAGTTATGATGGCCCTGATAGGCCCAGATCCACCCCCAATATTGCCTGAGGATCAACGACTCACCCCATACCTCTCAGAGGTACCATCTAAACTTTGGTCAAAAGGTCCAAATGATATAGGGAAAATGCCCGTAGAACCAGTAAAAGTATTTCTCAAACCTGGTGCCCCTTTTCCCAAAGTCCATCAATGTCCTTTGAAACATGATCAGGAGCGGGGCCTTCAGGAGAAAATACAAACATTACTTGATAACGGTGCTCTGGTACCCTGTTTTTCTCCATGTAATACGCCCTTGTTTCCCGTTAAGAAAAAGACCCCACCTGGCCAGCCCCCTGTGTACCGGCTGGTGCAAGATCTACGGGCAGTTAATGCAGCTACTATTCTGGAAACTCCAGTGGTGCCTAATCCACATACTCTTTTGTCCCAAATACCCCAGGATGCTGCTTGGTTTACAGTCATTGACCTTGCCAATGCCTTCTTTAGCATTCCGTTAAACCCAGATTGCTAGTTTCTGTTTGCATTCAGTTTTCAGGGACGACAGTTAACATGGACAGTTATGCCACAATGGGCCCAAAACAGTCCCAACCAGTTTGCAAAAAACATGAGCGAGTGTCTCTTGCCCTGGCAGTTAGGTCACCCTCAAGTTACGCTGCTTCAGTATGTGGATGATCTTTTGTTGTGTGCACGGACGGAGCAGGAAGCCATTGCTGCCACTGTTAGCCTCCTCAAGCATCTGGCAGCACTGAACTGTCGGGTTTCAGCCTCGAAACTTCAGTTCTGCCTTGGTCAAGTGATATTCTTGGGTCACTGTCTCCTTCAGGGTGTCAGACACCGCACAGAAGAAAGAAAAATAGCTGTCAGCTTCCTTCCTTTCCCAAAAGATGAAACTGAACTCCAACGCTTTCTTGGACTGTGCACTTATTGTCGTCAGTGGATACCGGATGCATCCCACATAATGCACCCCCTTTACAATGCCTTGAAAGACGGCATAATGAACTACAAGGAAAGATCACCGGTTTGCATGGAAAGCCTTCATCATGCCTTCTCTGAGTTGAAGCGGCTTATTGCTTCCGCCCCTGCCTTGGGTATCCCGGACTATACTCGACCGTTCCATTTGTATGTGTCTGAGAATGAAGGACACGCAGCAGGGGTACTTACACAATCACATGGCAGCAGGCAACGACCAGTGGGCTATTATTCGGCCCGCCTCGACCCAGTGGCCAGAGCATCACCAAGATATGCTGACGAGTTTGATCGATTCCACACGGGATACGCTGTTACCACAGAGGACACTGTAGTGCACGCAGCTGCACTCCCGCCTTCACAGTCAGCACAAGAAGCAGACCTCCAGGCTCTGTCTACTGCATGTACTTTGGCCAAGAACAGACGGGCTAATATATATACGGACTCACAGTATGCATTTGGTATTGCTCGCGATTTTGGGGCTTTATAGGCCAATCGAGGGTTTATTACTACTGCCGGAACCCCAGTTAAAAATGCTGCTGAAGCTGTTAAAAACCTCATGGACTCGATTAAATTACCTACTCAGGTGGCTATTATCAAAGTTAAGGCGCACGGTCCTAGGAACAGTCCACAGACTGTTGGCAACGCATTTGCAGATATGCAAGCAAAAGCCGACGCTCTTTTACCCATTGAACCAACCATACCAACTATGGTGACCACACGCTCTCAGCGTAAACAGTTACAAGAAGCATTGACCCTACGAGAACCTGATGATCTACAACAGACTGAAGTTTTCTGGTGGACCCTGCGAGACCGCTTAATGACGATGCAGAGAATGTCTCCAAAGGAAGAGGTGAAGCAATGGAAGGCTGATGGGGCACGAATAGATAATGGTCTCTGGAAAAAGGACCAACTTGTGTGTCTCCCTAAGCGGATGTACCCTGCTATTGCCACATGGGCACATGGACCTACACATCGAGGAAAGAATCAGGCCCTCACACTGGTGCGAAAATTCTACTGGGCCCTGGGAATTTCCACAGTTTTGACAGCGCTCAACCGTGCCTGTAATATCTGTCAAACTTGTAATCCCGGTCAACTTCAACGTGTACCCCCGAAGCATCTTGCTAAGCCCGACTATCCTTTCCAAAGGCTCCAGGTGGACCATATCACGTTACCTAAGTCTGGAAGGTATGAATACTGTTTGGTTGTTGTTGACATGTTCTCCAGTTGGCCGTAAGCATTCCCTGTTACCAACATGACTGCAAAAACCACAGCAAAGAAACCGGTGATGGAAGTCATATGCAGATATGGGGTTCCAGAAGTTGTTGAAAGTGACCAAGGCCCAGCCTTTTCTTCTCATGTGTACCAAGAAGTTCTGACAATGCTTGGATCCACTGTAGCCCTCCATACTCCGTACCACCCACAATCCAGTGGGAAAGTTTTGAGAGTTTGAATGGCACACTGAAGGGACAATTGACCAAAATGATACAGGAGACTACGGCTCCATGGCCAGAGCTCCTACCCATTGTACTATACCATATTCGTACTACCCCTATTGCAAAACATGGCCTGTCCCCATATGAGATATTGTTTGGTACTAGGCCCCCAGTTGCAAATTTCCAACCTCAGCAGTTATCAGAAGAGACTGACCGTGCTGTTCAATATGTTATTCAGCTTAGTAAAAATCTTGCTAACACCCATGCTCTAGTTTCTTCTTCTCTTCCAGATTCAGCAGAAACCGACACCTGTCATAACCTGCAGCCTGGTGATTTGTTAGTCGTGAAAAGACATGTCAGGAAGCATGGACTAGAACCCTTGTATGACGGTCCATATCAAGTCCTCCTCATCACCCCTACATCAGTGAAACTAGAAGGAAGACTGACTTGGATTCACGCATCGCACTGCAAGCTGGTTAAACAAGCCAATAGCAAATAAGGGGGCATAATGTTCTGGTCTTTCGCATTTTCGATATTATTATTGGTAACCGCATGGGACAGCCTAAATTCCCCAATGTCCTTGAATAAGTTTATACAACATCATGAAAAATTACTGAGAGATTTGTTGGGCAATTCCCAGTCTCTGGCAGACTGTTGGATCTGCATGTATTCACCAATGTCAGCCACGAGCATCCCCTTTTTGGCTATCCCTGTTCCACCTGAGGAGTTATTTGCTTGGACTAACTGTTCTGACACACTCGCTAATAATGCCACAGATAATGCTAAATTATGGAATTTAACTGTTGGTATACCTATTGTGGGATGGGTAGGATACCCCTGGTGACAAGGTAACCTTTCAGGAAGCAATACCCAACTTCAATATTTGGCCTACAAAGGAGGGGCTTGGGTCCCTAAGAATAAGACTAGTCTAACAAATCTAGGGCAAATTCCAACATATGGTTTACAAGTCAGCTTCAATGTAACTTCACACTCTACTGATGCCTTCAAACCAATGTTGCTAGAAAGAAGGTTGCATAATACGTCATGGAAATTTTCTAATTTGTTTCCCCAGGGTTCTAACGAAACCTGTGCCAGTATTCCTGGCAATATATCTTGTAATGAGTCCTCTGAATATATACTAGGAACCTCCACTTGTGGAAATCCCGATGTAGGCTATTGTAGTCCTTTAGGACAATCTCCAGCTTGGTGTATGCTTCAGAATGTATCTGCATTCATAGACTTAGTTCATAGATTGGTGCTGCAACATTAAGCCCTATGGGATTTACCTGATGATATGTTCTAGGTATGTGGAGACAATGCTTATTAATGGTTGCCAGTAGGGGTATGAGGAACTTGTTCTCTGGGTCGCTTGACCCTGGCCACCTTTGTTATTCCAAACAAACAGTTGGATACACAGGCTATACCCAAACATACATTATACAAAAGAGCTGCAGACAATTCACTCTGCCCTTCAGGGAGACCACATATAGTGCAGATGAGTGTGGCCAATAAAATTGTCAGTTCCATTTTCATTTACCCTTTGATTACACAAATGCGAGATAAATTGGTTAGGGCCACAGACTATCTAGATGATCAAATTTGGAATATACTGGACATACTTAATACTACTGTTGCTGTCCAAAATCAAATTATTATAGTCACTAATCAACTTACTATAGTGCTGGACTACTTAACAGCAGCACAAGGTGGTATGTGTCAGGTCATTGGACCCGCTTGCTGTCATTATATAGATCCTAACAGTACTATGAAGTTAAAGTTAAAGTTAGAAGACATTCGAAGACGCAGAGATCAATACAATAAAGACAATGATCGTACTAAGGACAGTTGGTGGTCAGACACCTTCTCCTTTCTCAATCCAGCCAATTGGTTTAAGGGAATTGGGGGCTGGATAGCTGGGATCTTACAAAGCTTGTTACACATTGCTGCCTGTATCCTTTTTGTATATGTGATACTAAAACTTGTTTTTTGGTGTACTTCTGTATGTATTAGGAAATTCTGCACCAAGACAGCTAATGACGATACCAAAGGTGTCGTTGTCCCTGCTCTTCTCTGCACCGATCACAAAAGGCTACTTGATGAAGATGTTGAAGCCAAGCACATGGCTACCTACAAAAGATCTCCACCACCGTCATCAAAAATTGTTATTCGTGAATTGCAGCATACAGGGGCATGGGTGCGCCGCTACAGCCATGACTGGTAACACGGCATCAGTCATGTGAAGACCAGTACCCCTCAAGCTGTTAGCTTGGGATAGCACCTCTGATGCTGCATATGTGTTAAAAAAAATGTATCTAGGGGGATTGTGAAGGGTTAAAACAAAAGTCAAAGCTGAAGTTTCGTTTTATCCATTCTCTGAAGGTTTTATTTCTCCATTTTTTTTGCTGTAAGATAATTTTTTGTAATTGGCATGGGCTGTCATGAAACCTGACTGTTCCTATCAGGTGCAAGATAAGGGAACCGGGGGTGTACTACTCTGAAGAATATGCCACTATACTACTTTCAATGATGGACATATATGTAGTTTCCGGTTTTCTTGCAATATTATTGGCTTATAAAGTGAAATGATGTTATTGGTATTTGAGAACTTTGCATAATTAAGCAAAATATTATAAAAGAAGTGACTACAATAAACGGGTTACCGATCTCTTTGGATCGTCCCATACAGAGACACGTCTCCGTTTGGTCAATTGAGTTGCTAGCAACACTCTGTGGAATAATTTGGACATCACTGGCTCAACTATGAAGGGTTAATTTAACTCTCTCCCTATCAACCTGTGATCCAGTGTCCACGAGGGTGGTGAAGGGGATACCATCCACTACCACGCTCCCAGAAGAGTCAAATCGGTCTGTTCTCCTGCCGGTGCAATTCAGTTGCCACTGATGTTGCGGCATCCTCTTCGGCAATCGCCATGGGAGATCAACCGGGCTTGATGCTAGCTGGATCCTCTCTGTGGGGGGACAAGTTTGCAGAGTCTGAACAGTTTTACATAGAACAGACATATTTTTAGTCAGTTCCTGTACTTGCAGTCGTAAATCTACAATAGAATCTTCAGCTGGAGTCTGCACATGCCGAACTGCAGGCACCTTGGGTGAGGATACTGCCCCCTGGAGTCTTTAAACTGAACAAAGGGTTCTGTAATGACATCAAGCGCAGTTGTGCCTTACTGGAATCAGACAAAAGACCTTCAATTAACTGTTCTTTCAGCATTTTGTTCTCATCTCTTACACTGTCTGGATCACTTTGTTTAATGGCCTGCAGCGACTCCTGCAGGTTTAAGGCATAGTCTCCAACAGTGTCCTGTGGTTTCTGTCTGCAGCTGAAAAATCGCATCTTTATTTCTGAAGCAGTACGGGTGTCAAAAGTATCCTTTAATTTAGCAAAAATGTCTTTTACAGTCTTTTTATCAGTAGCTGGCCAAGATTTAACTTCTCTCTGAGCAACGCCACTGAGCTGACTTGTAAGTATACTGACTTTCTGCTCCTCTGACATAGGATAAATTTCACACATGCTGCGCAGCTTCCCCTTGAAGTCACTTAAGGTGTGCAATTCTCCATTGTACTGTGGCAGCCATGTCGCACCCAATAAAAAAGGCATGGTGAGAGGCAATATGGGAGCTGCAGCTGCTGCACCCTGGGTGTCACTGGGATTAGACATCTTCCCCCCTAGTTAACCCTTGCAGGGGTGCGACTCACCGCTTCGGTTGATGCAGGTCGTTGCTCCTGTAGTACTTTAGGCACGCACGGTATCCTGTTCAAATCCTGTTCGTGACACCAAAATGACGTGCCCCAGGAGCCGTGGGATGCTCGGTGCCGGGTCGGTCATCTTAAAGGGATATGTCACAGTGGCAGTGACCCGGTCTGTGGCCCCAGGTGGTCATGTAAAAGAGGTAGAATTGAATGGGAATAAAATTTATGTAGTGATTTGTTACAACAGTTGGAGTGTTCGACTATAGTATACTACTGGGGGAGTAGACGGTGATGGCAGTGCAGATATTTAACCCTCTCCAACCAGGGCAGACCCCCAGAGATTGTGATGGAAGTAAAGGGCACAGAGTAATAAGGCAGGATACAAGAAAAGTCTATCATTTACTGAAGTTCAGGTGCAGTTCAGAGGAGATATCACAACTCTCACCAGGTTACAGTCTGCTCTGGAGAATGTGAGTTATCCTTCCTCTGCTGTGACTCGGTGTAAGCTTCCTGCTGTTTTATTCCCCTGAGAAAACAGCAGGAGCGGAGCTGCAAAGATCCTTCCTGCCCGGCGCTAGAGCTTCCTGTGTCTCTCTGACACAGATAGCAGCACGGCTGAATGACGTCATCATTGTGCGGCGCGGCTGCTGTGCTAGAGACACAGGAAGCAGCCGGAGGGAGAAGACGGTGATGCTGAAGACCGGACATGTGAGGTACTGTGCTGCCTGTCACTGCTGGTGTGTGTGTGTGCGAGTGACTGTGTATGTGTGTGTATGTATGTAGTGTGATGATGGGAGTGATGGGGAGTGATGGAGAAGGCAATGATGTAATATGTAGTATGTGTGTGAAGTGGATGTGTGTGTGTATGTATGTATGTGTCGTGTGTATGTGTGTGTGTGGATCGATGTGTATGTGTAGGCGGAGAAGGCCATGATGGGGTAATGGGGAGAAGGCCATGATGGGGTGATGGGGAGAAGGCCATGATGGAGGTGATGGGGAGAAGGCCATGATGGAGCTGATGGGGAGAAGGCCATGATGGAGGAGAGGGGGAGAAGGCAATGATGGAGGTGATGGGGAAAAGGCCATGATGGAGGTGATGGGGAAAAGGCCATGATGGAGGTGATGGGGAAAAGGTCATGATGGAGGTGATGGGGAAAAGGCCATGATGGAGGTGATGAGGAAAAGGCCATGATGGAGGTGATGGGGAAAAGGCCATGATGGAGGTGATGGGGAGAAGGCCGTGATGGGGAGAAGGCCATGATGGGGAGAAGGCCTTGATGGAGGTGATGGGGAAAAGGCCATAATGGAGGTGATGGGAAGAAGGCCATGATGGAGGTGATGGGGAGAAGGCCATGATGGAGGTGATGAGGATAAGGCCATAATGGAGATGATGGGGAGAAGGCCATGATGGAGGTGATGGGGAGAAGGCCATGATGGAGGTGAGGGTGGGAGGAGACCATGATGGAGGTGATGGGGAAAAGGCCATGATGGAGGTGATGGGGAGAAGGCCATGATGGAGGTGATGGGAAAAAGGCCATGATGGAGGTGATGGTGATAAGGCCATGATGGGGGTGATGGAGAGGGCAATGATGGGGATGGTGGGGAAAGAGAAAATGATGGAAGTGGTGGAAAGGGCAATGATGGGGTGGGGGAGAAGGCAATGATGGTGGTAGTGGAAAAGACAATGATGGGAGTGATGAGGAAGGAGGCAATGATGGGGGTGGTGGAGGAGAAGGCAATGATGGAGGTGGTGGAAAAAGGAAATGATGGGGTGGCAGGGGAGAAAGCAATGATAGTAGTGGGGGAGAAGGCAATGATGGAGGTGGGAAAGAGGGCAATGATGGGGTGGGGGAGAGGACAATAATGGGATGTGGGGAGAGGAGGACAATGAGGGGTGTAGGGGATTGGGATGGGAGGAAGGGGGACCTATAATGGCCTTAGGAACAGGGGGAGGTGGAGTACGACATTATTATCGCTTATTATGTATAACACAGTCCCTTAGTATATAGTGTACTCACTTATTATGTCTAACACAGTCCCTTAGCATATAGTAAATGTACTTATTATGTATAACACAGACCCTTAGCATATAGTGCACTCACTAATTCTGTATAACACCATCCTTAGTTACATAGTTTCCTCTTTTATTATGTATAACACCGTCCCTTATTACGTACCATCCTATCTAGTTATATATGGTGCCGTCCCTTATTATATAGCTTCCTCTGCTGTTATGTACAGTGCTGTCTCTTACATAGTGTATTCTTGTTAATTTTGTAATTAACATTGCCCTCTTTTATTACATAGTCCCCACTCATTTAGATATAAAGTGACTGTTGATGGAGGAGCCGGTGACCAGACGACTAGTCCACCATCTCCTCCATTAGAAAGGAAGCTTTCCTAGCCATCATTGCATTATACAGCTAACAAGACGGTATGTAATAAAAAACAGGGATCTATATAATACAATAAGCAGGGAACGGTGCTGTACATAACAAGAGAGGGCACTGCATAATAAGGGACAGCAATATACATAATAAAGGAGACTATGTAATATATATATGTATGTGTGTGGCGCAATATATATATATATACAGTATATATATATATATATATATATATATATAGCTTTGTCGCCATAAAAGGAAGAGGGCCCAGACACATTTCTTGCACAGGGGCTCCAAGCTGTCAGTGTCCGCCCCTGGATTGAACCCCAGGTGGAAGATTCCCTATAATGAGGCAGATGGAGGCACTGTGGGTGCTATAGAAGGACCTGTGATCCAGTGGTGTCCATCTTTTTAGGATTGCATAAACGTGCTCTCAGCCACAGTTTTGTGCACTTCTGAAAAGAATACCACTGAACAGAGGCCAGACGGAGTCCAGAGTAACTCTGCTGCCTCATTATAGTGAATAGATCAATCGCAGGCCAGGATTGATAATCTGCCCAACCGGGCATTTTCCCTCTGGGCCACGATGTTTCCATTCATAGTGGGTACGGGCCGGTAATGCCCACTGATCTTGCCGACCGACTGGCCGCTAATCTGGCCACCGACCCGTTTTTCCGGCCACTGGCCCTTTAAATCTGCTGGCACGGTGGTTCTAGAAGGGTTGCAACAAGAATGGAGTTGATTTTTTGAGGTAATTATGCCACCGGAAGGGGCGGGGCCTAGAGCTGTTTAGACCAGAGTTGATTTTTGTGATCCTCATTTTAGCCACTCTAATCAATATGGCTCTAGTCCCCGCCCCTTCTGGTGACATCATTACCTCAAAAAATCGTTCTAGTCGCTACTGTGCCGGAAGAGGAGCTGCTGCTGCCAGAGAGATATCTGTGCTTGCAGCTTTGTGCCTGTCTGCTGGTGATCTGTGCCCCTCAGCTATGTGCCGCCCAGTGATCTATGTGTCCCCCCTGTGATCTCTGTGGCTCCAGCTATGTGCCCACCCTGCGATTTCTGTAGCCCCAGCTATGTGCCCCCCAGATTTGTGCCCCATGTGATATCTGTGTTCCCTTCCAACTATATGCCCCCATGTGATCTGTGCCTCCCAGCAATGTGCCCCCCATGATCTCTGTGGTCCCAGCTATGTGCCCCCCTGTGATCTGTGCACATAGCTATATGGACCCCTGTGATCCCTGTGCCCCCCAGCTATGTGTCCCCTGTGATCTCTGCTCCCCCTGTGATTTCTGTGCCCTTCAGTTATGTGCCCTCCTGTGATCTCTGTGGCCCCAGTTATATGCCCCTTTGTGATCATTGTGGCCCTAGCCATGTGCCCCCATGATCTCTGTGGCCCCAGCTATGTGCCTCCCTGTGATCTCTGTGACCCCAGCTATGTGCCTTCTCTATGATCTCTGTGGCTCTAGCTATGTGCCCCCCTGTGATCTCTGTACCCCCTGTGATTTGTGTGCCCTCCATCTATATGCCCCCCGGTAATCTCTGTGGCCCCAGCTATGTGTTCCTCGTGATCTCTGTTCCCCCACTGATATCTGTGCCCTTCAGCTATGTGCCCTCCCGTGATCTCTGTGGCCCCAGCTATGTGCCTCCCTGTGATCTCTGTGGCCCCAGCTATGTGGCTTCTCTGTGATCTCTGTGGCTCTAGCTAAGTGCCCCCTGTGATCTCTGTACCCCCTGTGATTTGTGTGCCCTCCATCTATATGCCCCCTGTGATCTCTTGCCCCAGCTATGTGCCCCCCAGCTATGTGCCCCAATATGATCTCTGTGCACCCATGTGATCTCTGTCCCCCCAACTATATGCCCCCTGTGATCTCTGTGCCTCCCAGCTATGTACCCCTGTGATCTCTGTGCTCTCGGCTATGTGCCCCCCCTGTGATCTCTGTGGCCCTAGTTATGTGCCCCCTGTGATCTGTTCCCCATGTGATCTCTCTGCTCCCCCAGCTATATGCCCGCTGTGATCTCTGTGGCACCAGCTATGCACCCCTCTGTGATCTCTGGCCCCAGCTATGTGCCCCCCAGCTATGTTCCCCAATATGATCTCTGTGCACCCATGTGATCTCTGTCCCCCAACTATATGCCCCCCTGTGATCTCTGTGCTCCCAGCTATGAGCCCCTGTGATCTCTGTGGCCCTAGCTATATGCCACCCTGTAATCTCTGTTGCCCCAGCTATGTGCCCCCTTGATCTCTGTGGCACCAGCTATGTGCCCCCCTGTGATTTCTGTCCCCCATAGCTATATGTCCTCCTGTGATCTCTGTGCCTCCCAGCTATGTGCACCTGTGATCTCTGTGCTCCCAGCTATGTGCCCCACTCTGATGTCTGTGGCCCTAGCTATGTGCCCCCTGTGATCTCTGTTGCCCCAGCTATGTGCCCCCTGTGATTTCTGTGTCCCATAGCTAAATGTCCTCCTGTGATCCCTGTGCCCCCAGCTATGTGCCCCCTTCTGATCTGTTCCCCATGTGATCTCTCTGCTCCCCCAGCTTTATGCCCCCTGTGATCTGTGCCCCCCAGCTATGTACACCCCTGTGATCTTAGTGGCTCCCAGCTTTGTGACCCCTGTGATCGCTGTGCCCCCCTGCTATGTACCCCCTGTGATATTTGTGCTACCATGTGATCTCTGTGCCCCCTGTGATCTTTGTCCCCCCCAGCTATGTGCCCCCCAGCTATGTGCCCTCCTGTGATCTTTGTATCCCCCTGTGATTTCTGTGCCCCCTGTGATCTTCGTGCCCCCCAGGTGATCTCTGTCCCCCCGGTGATCTATGAGCCCTACCCTGTAATTTATGTGCCTGCCTGGCAATACCTGTACCCCCCAGTGCTGTATATCCCCCCTCCCCCAGTGCTGTAAATCCTCCCCAGGGCTGTATGTGCCCCTAACTGATATGTATATTCACCAGTGCTGCATTTACCCCAGAAGTGCTGTATATCCCCCCAGTGCTGTATATCCCCCATCTGTGATGTATGTAGCCCCCACCAGTGATGTATATTCTCCCAAGGGACATATATACCCCCAGGGCTGACGATGTGTCATGTCGGACGCTGTTCACACCACAGCATCCGGCAGGCAGAGGTAGTTCCACCTCCAGCCACTATAGCCTCAGTGGCGCCGGCCTGATCTTCAGGCTCTCGGGGGTTAATCCTGCTGGAGACCAGGTTGGATGGTTAGTCACGCCCACGGTCTTTAAATAGTCATGCTGGCCTATGGGCGTCGCCGATTATAGCTTGTGTTTCATACCAAGTGGTTCCGGTCTGGAGTGGAGGTGTTCAAGAGAGAGAGATTCATATCTGGTGTCGTATGATCCGTCGTTATCCTTTCTCCTTCCCATATTTGTGTTTAGTTGTGCCCTGTTCACATTACTGTTTATTCCTGTGTGTGTGCGGCGCAGTGCAGTTTAAGTTCTCCCTGTCTGTCATTATTTGTGTGGGAGCTTTGGTGGTGACTTCTCACTGGGTGGAGGGTGGAGGGTTAAGTGCAGGGCTGAGCAGGAGATAAGGAAAGGTCGGAGGCTCAGGCATTTGCACCTTCAGCAAAAACCCTGGGTTGAGGGTCAGACAGGGTTTCCCCTAGTAAAGGGACACCACAGGGGCCCCAGGTCTTTCAGCCTTAGTTGAACTTAGCCCCCGTGACATTATAATCGGCCCACATTTTTCAGGAGTCCATGGATCCATTAGATTCCATAACCCGCCAGTTGGCGGCGCTGTCCATACAGGTCTCCGAGTTGAATGGGGCAGTTCAGCAGCAGGGCCTGGTAGTAGCAAAGGTGCAAACGGCATCTGCAGGTATCGGTGCAGAGCCGAAGTTTCCGCTGCCAGAACGATTTTCAGGCGATCGCAGCAAATTTGTCGTATTTCGGGAGGCCTGCAAGTTATACTTCCGCATGCGGCCAATCTCCTCAGGTAATGAGGCCCAGCGAGTAGGGCTGGTGTTGTCATTACTGAGTGGTGACCCCCAAGCATGGGCATTTTCCTTACCACCTGACTCTGCTACATTTCATTCGGTCGATAATGTTTTTTCTGCCCTCGGGCTCATTTACGATGACCCTGACCGACTGGCTCTAGCGGAATCTAAAATCCGCGCCCTCCGCCAGGGGGAGCGCTTGGCAGAAGACTATTGTTCGGAATTTCGCCGCTGGGCTGTAGACACACAGTGGAATGACCCAGCACTGCGGAGCCAGTTTATTCATGGGGTATCAGGGAGGGTGAAACAAGCCCTCCTGATGTATGAGACTCCGGCATCATTGGAGTCTGCCATGAGTTTGGTGATACGTATTGATCGCCGTTTTCGTCAGGGGGCACAGGAGACGCTACCTCTGGGGGAAAACAGAGGTGCAGGTGTGGTTGAAGTAGATGAGTCCCCTGAACCTATGCAGATTGCTGGCGTGGCACAGGTTCGGCCTCGCGCTCCGGGAGTCCGGAAGTCCGGAGCATGTTTCTACTGTGGTAAAGGTGGTCATTATGTTAACGTTTGCCCGGTACTACCTAAGAGGGTCACACCGGCGGAAAACTGTTAAGCTCAGAGGGTATGGAGGAGACCCAACTGAGCGTATGCATATCCTCCATGATGGTATCTCAATGTATGCTCCCTGCCAAGGTTATTGTCGCCGGCAGAGAGCTACCTATATCAGTGTTTGTGGATAGCGGTTCCGCCACCAATCTCATAGATGAGGAGTTTGCACACACCGCCGGGTTTAAGATTGAAAAACTTCCTCACCCCATACAGGTGGTGACCATTAATGCTGTTCCCCTCCCTCAAGGGGAGATTACTGAGTTTGTGGCAGAGGTGAAACTCCACATTGGGGTCCTACATTCTGAGTCGGTTACATGTAGGGTCCTCCGTAATCTCCCAGCTCAAATGGTCCTGGGTTTTCCATGGCTGTCCAGGCACAACCCGGTAATTGATTGGAAAACTCAGGACATAGTACAATGGAGTGGTTTCTGCCAAGACAATTGCTTGGCCACATGTGTGTCCGCCGTGACGCCCAGCCTGCCGGAGGCTTTGCAGGATTTCGCGGATGTTTTCTCTGAGAAGGGTTGCTCAGAACTGCCTCCACATAGAGCCTATGACTGTGCTATTAGGCTAAAACCCGGGGCCAAATTACCTAAGGCCAGGATGTTTAATATTTCTGGTCCTGAGAGACAAGCTCTGAAAGACTACATCGCGGAGAGTCTGAGCAAAGGTCACATCCGGCCTTCGTCCTCGCCTGTAGCCGCGGGGTTTTTCTTCATTAAGAAGAAAGATGGGGGGTTACGCCCGTGTCTGGATTTCCGAGAGTTAAACCAGATTACTATCCGTGATCCCTACCCAATGCCGTTGATCCCGGATTTGTTCAACCAGGTAGCGGGGGCAAAATGGTTTTCCAAGCTGGACCTCAGGGGGGCGTATAACCTCATAAGGGTCCGTCAGGGGGATGAGTGGAAGACGGCGTTTAACACTCCTGAGGGTCATTTTGAGAGTCTGGTTATGCCGTTTGGGTTGACCACCGCGCCTGCCGTTTTCCAACATTTTATTAATGATGTCTTTGCTCATGTCCTGGGGAGATTTGTGATTGTATACCTGGATGATATCCTCATTTATTCTAGCGATCGGGACACTCATTTGCAGCATGTTAGGCAGGTGTTACAGTTGCTCCGGGAGAACCAGCTCTATGCTAAGCTGGAAAAATGTTTATTTTTTGTCCAGGAGTTGCCCTTTTTGGGATATATTGTGTCCGCAGCTGGTTTTAAAATGGACACCGCTAAGGTGCAAGCGGTGTTGCAATGGGAGAGGCCGGAGAGTCTGAAAGCACTCCAGCGGTTCCTGGGGTTTGCGAATTATTATAGGAAATTTATAAAACACTTTTCGACCGTCGCCAAACCGCTCACGGACATGACAAAAAAGGGTGCCGATCTGGCGAACTGGCCTGAGGTGGCTATACGTGCATTTGAGCGTCTGAAGAATAGTTTTGCTTCAGCCCCCATTCTGGTGCAACCAGACGTGTCTAAACCTTTTGTGGTAGAGGTTGATGCGTCGGAGGTGGGAGTGGGGGCAGTACTGTCTCAAGGCTCGTCCTTGAGCGAGATGCATCCATGCGCCTACTTCTCCAAGAAGTTGTCGCCGGCCGAACGGAATTATGATATCGGCAACAGGGAGTTGTTGGCCATCAAACTGGCTTTTGAGGAATGGCGACACTTCTTGGAGGGGGCGGCTCACCAGGTCACAGTTATCACCGACCATAAGAATCTGCTCTACCTGGAGTCGGCCAAGCGTCTGTCTCCTAGGCAGGCTCGCTGGGCATTGTTTTTTACTCGTTTCAATTTTCTTGTGACGTACCGTCCCGGGGCTAAAAACACCAAGGCGGATGCTTTGTCTAGGTGTTTTCCGGGGGGAGAACCTCGGGAAGAGCCGGTACCCATCCTCCAGAAAGGGGTAGTGGTCTCGGCTCTCACGACTGAGGTAGAGGCGGAGATTGCCGAGGCCCAAGAGGAGGTACCACCAGGACTTCCCGCCAACAAATCATTTGTACCCCTGCATCTTCGGCCTAAGGTGTTGAAGGAACACCACGATTCGGTACTGGCTGGTCACCCAGGGGTGAAGGGCACCTTAGAGCTGGTATCGCGTCGTTTCTGGTGGCCCAAAATCCGGCAGGACGTGGTCTCGTACGTGGCAGCTTGCATCACGTGCGCTAGGGCTAAGTCACCCCGAACCCGTCCTGCTGGCACGCTACAGCCTCTGGGGGTACCCAATAGGCCATGGACAGAAATCTCCATGGATTTTATCACTGACTTGCCAGCCTCGGCAGGGAACACGGTCATCCTGGTGGTGGTTGACCGTTTTTCAAAGATGGCGCATTTTGTGGCGTTGTCCTCTTTGCCCAATGCTAAGACGTTGGCTCAGGTATTTGTGAAGGAGGTGGTCAGACTCCACGGAATACCGTCTGACATAGTATCTGATAGGGGTACGCAATTTGTGGCGAGGTTTTGGAAAGCTTTTTGCTCAAGGTTGGGGATCAAGTTGTCACATTCATCGGCGTTTCATCCACAGTCTAATGGACAAACTGAGCGCATGAACCAAAATCTTGAACAGTATTTACGATGCTTTGTGTCCGACAACCAGGAGGAGTGGTCTACTTTCCTTCCTCTGGCCGAATTCGCATTAAATAATCACCGCCAAGAGTCATCAGGAGAGTCTCCATTCTCTTGTGTGTACGGTCAACATCCTCAGTTTTGTACCTTACGTCAGGGTGACTCCGGGGGTGTCCCGGAGGAGGATCAGCTAGGAGCCCAATTGTCATCAGTCTGGAGGCGGGTGAAACAGCGTTTGTTGAGCATGAGTGCCAGGTACAAACGGGTGGCTGACAGTAGACGCGTGCCAGGTCCGGACCTGTGTGTGGGTGAATGGGTGTGGTTAGCTACGAAGAACATAAAACTCAAAATCCCTTCTTTAAAACTGGGTCCAAGGTTTATTGGGCCTTTTAGGATTTCTGCCATCATTAACCCAGTGGCTTATCGGTTGGAACTTCCCGCAGTGTACAAGATACACAACGTGTTTCACAGGGCTTTATTGAAAAAGGTGGTAGGCTCTGTGGACACAACGCCGATGCCACCTCCAGTCATGGTGGATGGCGAGTTAGAGTTCGAGGTCGCCAAGGTAGTGGACTCTCGAGTAGTACGCCGTACTCTTCAGTATTTGGTGCACTGGCGGGGGTATGGTCCAGAGGAGAGGTCTTGGGTTCCAGCCTCAGACATACATGCGGATCGGCTGGTCAGTTCTTTTCACCGTCGTCATCCGGACAAGCCGGGTCCTATGAGTCTTGAGGGCCCTGGGGTCCCTCGTAGAAGACGGGGTACTGTCATGTCGGACGCTGTTCACACCACAGCATCCGGCAGGCAGAGGTAGTTCCACCTCCAGCCACTATAGCCTCAGTGGCGCCGGCCTGATCTTCAGGCTCTCGGGGGTTAATCCTGCTGGAGACCAGGTTGGATGGTTAGTCACGCCCACGGTCTTTAAATAGTCATGCTGGCCTATGGGCGTCGCCGATTATAGCTTGTGTTTCATACCAAGTGGTTCCGGTCTGGAGTGGAGGTGTTCAAGAGAGAGAGATTCATATCTGGTGTCGTATGATCCGTCGTTATCCTTTCTCCTTCCCATATTTGTGTTTAGTTGTGCCCTGTTCACATTACTGTTTATTCCTGTGTGTGTGCGGCGCAGTGCAGTTTAAGTTCTCCCTGTCTGTCATTATTTGTGTGGGAGCTTTGGTGGTGACTTCTCACTGGGTGGAGGGTGGAGGGTTAAGTGCAGGGCTGAGCAGGAGATAAGGAAAGGTCGGAGGCTCAGGCATTTGCACCTTCAGCAAAAACCCTGGGTTGAGGGTCAGACAGGGTTTCCCCTAGTAAAGGGACACCACAGGGGCCCCAGGTCTTTCAGCCTTAGTTGAACTTAGCCCCCGTGACACGATGCTTCCTAGTGATGTATATAGCCCCTCAGTGATGTCTATTCCTCCCAGCCTCCCCAGTGATGAATATGTCCCAGCCTCTCCTGTGACATCTATGCCCCCAGTCCCTCCTGTAATTTATATGACCCCAGAGGTTCCTGTGATGCAGCAGTCTCAATGTTATGTATGTACAGCAGTCCCAGCGTCTCCTATGTGACGTATATACAGCAGTCCCATCGTCTCCTATGTGATGCATGTACAGCTGTCTCAGCGTCTCCTATGTGATATATACAGCAGTCCCAGCATCTCCTATGTGATGTATAGACAGCTGTCACAGTGTTTCCTATGTGATGTATATACAGCTGTCTCAGTGTTACCTATGTGATGTATATACAGTAGTCTCGGCGTCTCCCATGATTTACAAAACTTATTATGACAAAAAGTTGACTGCGCTCCTGGCCGTCACAAACCTGGAAAAGCAGCTGTGAGAAGCAACATGATCAATACCACCTAACATTACAAATGCACCAAAGAGAAGCAGCTCCAGCCGTCACATTAAGGGTGAGTTACCGCAATTGATTGTTTGACTAAATATACCGGGGTAATTTTCAAGGTGGTCATTTTTGTGTGGCCCCTGAATGATGGTACAAATTTCCCCCACCAAGAAACGGGTTACCCACCCCTGCTCTAGTGCATTCCATACTGAGACAGCTAGAATGTATGGTTGTAGTCAGGATCTGGAAGGAGCCCATACGTTCTAACTACAACCCTGCTGTTAGTCGAGCCCTGCAGTGCAGCACCAGGACGTATCAGGGACAGCTGGAGCTCCTACCTGCATGCCTGATCTCGGCTGCTGCCTGCTTCCATTTAAGTTCGGGTCTGGGTGAGTGTTCCCAGCCCTGAAACAAGTATACAGCCAGGGTCATACTTGTAGTGGGCACGGATCTGATTAAGGAAAGTGCCACTGACTGGGTGAGCCTTTCGTACCCTCCCCTTACCCCTGATTGGTTCGGGCATGACAGCTGCCCTTCCATGATTTAGTGAGGTGGGGTTTAAGTATGGGGGGGCCAATTGGGATGAAGAAGGGATTAGCACAGCCCCTTCCTACGTATATAAAGTCCTTGGACGTCAGCAGCCCTTCCTCTTCCTCCGTTCACTGCGGTCCTGGAAGTGCTTTTCCCACCCTCCCTCCCCTTTTTGTTACAAATTTGCTGATGTTATGTTATTTCGTTCTTTTATTCGTAGTTATTACAAGTCACGGCGGTGGAGAAGTTATGGCACGAAGCTACGGCTTGCCGGCTGACTTGCCTGCGTCTATGGAGCAGGGCATTGAGCGGCTAGCGCGTTTTAAGAAAGCTAAGTGCCTGTTTACAAAAGGTTGTTAAATTTTATAAAAGAAGTTTAATAAAGCTGTGACCGACTTTCACCCATCATTTGATCTCAGTGTTTGATTAATAGTGGTTAAGAGGGGCTGAGGAAATGCGTTAAGGGGTTACCTTCCCCTCCTTTTAGGTCGACACAGTCTGAGAAACTCGCACGAGACTGGCACCTCAATACTAGGCACTGCCACCGGAGCTTCAGACCAGAGCGTTCAGCTGCATAGAAAAACATGCAGCTGCACACTCCAGTCCAGAGCAGTGCCGGGTATTGAGGTGCGAGTCTCGTGTGAGTTTCTCGCAAGTGTGACCCCGGCCTACATGAAAATATGTTCTGATTCCCTTGCCTTTTCCCTTCCCTGGTCCAGAACTGGCTGCAGGCTGCCTACTGGGACTGGGGATATGAGTTATCATAATTAGATTTTCCCCTTCTTAAAGTGGCCAGTCCTCCAGCAAGTTTTGCACCAGGAGCTTATTTGTCAAAGAGATGCTATGATTTCTATAGGGACTGATTTTCCAGAGGTCATATCACAATAAGCCCCTGCAAAGATCACCATTCTTTTTTTGGATGCTGTATGTGATGGAACCGCGTGAGGACAGTGTGAAACAGTAATACTGCTTGTATACTGAAGGGTAGTTATGAACAATTATTTTTTAGGGTATGTGCACACTATCAGTAAACACTGCAGCTTGGACGCTGTGTACAGCCGCAGCATCCAGATGTTAAAGCATAGTGGATGGGATTTCAAGAAATCCCATGTTCACTATATGTCTGTAGACGGCTGCAGAGACGCACATGTCTCTCCAGACCGCAGCATGTCTATTTATCTTGCGTAGACACGAGTCTCCGCAAGATAAATTTCACCAGTACAACGTATTGGACACAGGCGGAATCACCTGCGTTCAATAGCCGGCAGCGCTTTGGATGCAGCGGACATCTGCTGTGTCCAAAGTGCTGCTAATTACTGACCATGTGCACATACCCATAACGGGGTTGTCCAGGCTTATGGCAAAGTCTGCACTCTATATGACTAGACAAGCTGTGAGGATTCTCCATCGCCGGCGGGAACAGGCGTTCACGTGACTGTTAATATGCGGTATGCATGCGGACAGCCATATTCTGACCAGTCTGCATAACCTCACTCAATATACAGTACTTGTATTGAACGAGGCCAGATGTGTCTCACAATGTGGCCTGATATATGCGTATCGCATATGGCCGCTTGGTCTCAGCACCGTAAAATCCTGACAGCTGCACCTGCTGGGAGGATTCCCAAATCTGCAGTCATATAGAGTGACACACTGTGAAAAATGTTGACAACCCCTTTTAAGAATGCTGGTTTCACAATAATATTTCAGTTAGACAGGCTTCTGATCAAAGGTGAAAAAAGATAATAATAATAATAATAATAAATTTTATTTCTATAGCGTCGACATATTCCGCAGCATTTTACATTTCAGAGGGGACTTGTACAGACAATATACATTACAGCATAACAATAATCACATAGATCATAACAGATACCAAGGGGAATGAGGGCTCTGCTCGCAAGCTTACAATCTATGAGGAAAAAAGGGGAGACACGAAAGGTGGGTGGTAACAGTTACCCTGATTGTATGTGGGTCGCCCCTCACACCCAGGGCAGCGGGGTACTCGGTACCGGGCTGGTGTCAGGGGGAATGTGTCACAGCAGTGGTGACCCGTTCCGTGGCCCTGGGTGACCAATATCAATGGCGGTGATGTTAATGATGTTAAAGTTTATTGGAATAGTTCGTGACGCCACCTGTGGTGTTTGGCAAGCAAGATGTTAAGCCAACGCTGCGTGCAGATCCACTGGGACTGATGGTGTGGTGCAGCAAAGATGATGTAGCTCTCCACAGGTGGAGCTGTAGTCCCAGGGCAGTGTAGGTGCAATGGATGAGGAGAGGCGCAGAATAGTATAGATGCTGGTACCCAGGTGTAGCGGTGCTGGAATAACTGGAGGACACCAGAGTATGCGGTTCCAAAGCTTTACTCACTGTTTGCAGTTCACACAACTGCCTGCCTCCGCACTGTGTTCTTCAGGTCAGGGCCCCAGTCAACCTCCAGGCAGGATAGTATTCTCCTCTCCACACTCCGCCAATATGTGCCTTACTGAACGACTCCTCAAATGCGCCTTTAGGTTCGAAGCACTCCAGTACTTAGTTACCCTGGAATGCCTCTCTCTAGGTGTTCCTAGTCTCTACTTGTATGACAGACAGCTGTAGCCTGCTTGGGGGGCTCCGCTCTGCGTCCCGGCTCACTATCCAAGTGCTGTTGTGTCCCAAGTCTGCGATGGGAGTAAGGCGTTGGTGGCTCACTACTCCTCCGGTGTCTGTTGCCGGACATAAAGATCCAATCAACCTCGGGGACCGGGCCCCTGCCTTTGCGCTCTGGACTGGAAGGGTTCTCTCTCTTTCTCAACCTGCTTCCCACCATCCTTCTATTCTCCTTCGTTCCGATCTGTTCTATCTCTCTTATGGAATCTGTAGTCTCCAGTCTACATCTCTTTCTCCTTCTCTTCCTTCACTGCCCCAGTTCACTGGGGCAGCTGCAGCACTCCTTCCTCCATTCCTTCTTCCAGGGATCCCCACTCTTCACCGAGTGGCTGTTCTCTCCTACTCTGCCTGCCTTCTTCTGCGGACTGACCTGAAATCCTACACCTTCCCTCTCTTTTATATCTAACTCCACCCGCCTCCCCAGCACCTTTCGTGTTGCGAAGCAAGGAACAACAAAAGGCACCCTATGACCTTTCCAGCATAAAGCATGGATGGGTCCCTGCTGAACTATCCTGTGTGTGGGGTGCAGGTGTGGGAATGTGGAAGGGAGTTCCCACCCTACCTGGATGGTGGGGTACCACACCTTAGGAGAAGGTGCAGTACCTCTGTGGCGACTGAAGCCTCAGGGGCGCCACATATGGACCAGCCATAATGTTAAGTGTGTAACAGTTCAGATGCAGAGGGCTAATGGAAGCATAAAGCATGTGGGAACATGATGCGGGGAACCTGGTTATGGTAAAAAACTTTTGGCTGTGCCACATAGGGATAGATTAGGTTAATGTGTTGAGGCGGTAGGCCAGTCTGAATAAATGAGTTTTCAGGGCACGCTTAAAATTGTGGGGATTGGGGACTAATCGTATTGACCAGGGAAGTGCATTCCAAAGAATTGGCGCAGCACGTGTATAGTCTTGAAGACGGGAGTAGGAGGTTCTGAGTATTGAGGATGCTAACCTCAGGTCATGAGCAGAATGGAGGGCGCGGGTAGGATGGTATACTGAAACAAGGAAGGAGATGTAGGGTGATGCTGAGCCATGAAGAGCTTTGTGGGTGAGGGTAATAAGTTTGTACTGGATTCTGGAGTGAATGGGTAGCCAGTGTAATGACTGGCACAAGGTAGAGGCATTGGTGTAACGATTGGTGAGAAATATGATCCTGGCAGCAGCATTCAAGACAGATTGGAGGGGGGGAGAGTTTGGTAAGAGGGAGACCGATTAGAAGGGAGTTACAATAGTCGAGACGAGAATGAATAAGAGAAACAGTCAGAGTTTTTGCAGAGTCAAAAGTAAGAAAGGGTCGAATTCTTGAAATGTTTTTGAGGTGCAGATAACAAGAGCGAGCCAGTGATCGGATGTGGGGGACAAAGGAAAACTCAGAGTCAAGTATGACCCCAAGACAGCGGGCATGTTGCTGGGGAGTAATAGTAGAACCACACACGGAAATGGCAATGTCGGGTATAGGTACATTAGTAGCGGGAGGAAACACAAGGAGTTCAGTCTTTGACAGGTTCAGTTTCAGACATAGTGAGGACATGATGTTATACACAGCATTTAGAAAATTGTTGGTGTTTTCTAGAAAGGCTGGCGTGATGTCAGGAGAAGCGTATAATTGGGTGTCGTCAGCATAGAGATGGTACTGGAAACCAAATCTACTGATTGTTTGACCAATAGGGGCAGTATACAAAGAGAAGAGGAGGGGGCCTAGGACTGATCCTTGAGGAACCCCAACAGTAAGGGGAAGATGAGAGAAAGAGGAGCCAGCAAAAGATACAGTAAAGGAGTGGTCAGAGAGATAGGAGGAGAACCAGGAGAGAACGGTGTCCTTGAGGCCAATGGAATGGAGCATAGTGAGGAGAAGCTGATGATCCACAGTGTTGAATGCTGCAGAGAGATCCAAGAGAATTAGCATGGAGTAATGACCCTTTGATTTAGCTGTTAGTAGATCATTAGAGACTTTATTGAGGGCAGTTTCAGTAGAGTGTAAAGAGCGGAAACCGGATTGGAGAGGGTCGAGAAGAGAGTTTTCTGAGAGATAGCGGATAAGACGGGAGTGGACCAGGCGTTCCAGGAGTTTAGAGATGAAGGGAAGATTAGAAACAGGTCTATAGTTAGCGGCACAGTTTTGGTCAAGGGATGGTTTTTTAACTAGTGGATGTATGATGGCATGCTTAAATGAGGAGGAAAAGATAAGAGAAGAGAGAGAGAGGTTAAATATTTTAGTTAGGTGAGGGGTGACAGCAGGGGAAAGGGGCTGGAGTAGATGTGACGGAAATGGGTCACTGGTGCAAGTGGTTGGGCGAGAAGATGCAAGGAGCCTGCTTACTTCTTCTTCTGTGACTGGTTCAAAATCAGAGAGTGAGCTAGATGCAGTGGGGGAGGGAGGACAGTGCATGGTATGAGGTGATTGGGAGATAATTTCCTGTTGGATCTGGTCAATTTCTTCATTGAAGTAATTGGCCAGATCGTCAGCTCGAAGCTCCGTGGTTGGGGCCTGTACTCTTGGGTTGAGTAGAGAATGAAAAGTGTCAAAGAGAACTTTAGGGTTATTGGACAGTGAAGTGATGAGGGTGTTGAAGTAGGTTTGTTTTGAGAGGTGAAGGGCAGTGTTGTATGTTCGAAGCATAAACTTATGATGGATGAAATCTTCGGGTAGGTTGGATTTTCTCCACAGACTTTCGGCGCACCTGGAGCACCGCTGCAGGAAACGTGTTTGCAGGGTGTGCCAGGGTTGTCGCCGTCTGTGTTGTGGTGTTCTAGGTATAGGAGGAGCAAATTCATCCAGGGCACTTTGAAGTGTTTCATTGTAATGCTTCAATGCAGAATCAGGACATGAGAGGGAGGAGATAGGGGCCAATGAAGACTGCAAGTTCTTCATAAGTTTCTGGGTGTTAATGGCCTGTAAGTTTCTATAAATATGGACAGTGGGGGTGACCTGAGCAGCCTGGCGGTTCTTGATAGAGAATGAAAGAAGGTTGTGGTCAGAGAGCGGGAGAGGGGAGTTTGCAAAATCATCCACTGCACAAAGCCGAGAGAAGACCAAGTCGAGGGAGTTTCCATCTTCATGCGTTGGAGAATTAGTAAGCTGCAAAAGGCCAAATGAGGAGGTTAGAGATAAAAGGTGAGTAGCAGATGGGGAGAGTGGAAGAGCAATGGGGATATTGAAATCTCCCATTATGAGGGTAGGGATGTCACAGGAGAGAAAATGTGGAAGCCAAGTGGCAAAATGATCCAGGAACTGAAGGGAGGGGCCGGGAGGACGATATACCACCGCCACTCGCATGGAGAAGGGGGTGAAGAGTCTGACGGCATGGACCTCAAAAGAAGGAAAGACAAGTGAGGGTACTTGAGGGATAACCTGAAAGGTACATTTTGATGATAGGAGCAGACCAACGCCTCCACCTGCTCTATTGTCTGATCTTGGGGATCATCCTAAAGGACGAATAATCACAGTCATCCATCTAGTCCATGTAACAGAGCCCAAGTTAGACGTGTTGTCTAGTCAGGTAATACTGATCACCCCTCTGCAGGTTAAATAATCATTCTGAGACTTGAGTAGAGTAATGTTTGGATTCAGCTTTACTGGGAGCTCAAGCAGTTGACACATGACTGTAAGTATGCTTTTACCAACCAGATTCTCATCCATTTTTCTCAAAGGGGTTATCTAGTCTAAATCCACGAGTCTGCATTCACGCTATATGTCACTAGTAAGTATATTGCAAGTGTGAATATGGCCGGGTCAGAGCTGGACTGGCCATCTGGCAATTCTAGCAAATAGCAGAATGGCCTGTCTGGTCATGGGCCAACATTGCCTGCTACGTTGTAAACAGAATTGGTGTTCTCAAGACACCCATACTGTTAAGAGTTGTGACGGAGCACAAAGTCGCCGACTCCGTCGCTTATCCCAGCAGGCCACGGGTATCATTAGAAATATTGGTCATGTTGTAATTCTTGCTTTGCTCCATCCAGGGGAATATTAGTAATATATTCCATCTGGTGCTTGGGGATATGAACAGCATGGGCCTGTATGATTTCAAATGCCAGGGCTGAATTTCAGTCCCAGTCTGTACCTGGGCCGGGTGTATGCATATTGACTACTCGCAGTCACGAGACCAACTGACCGTCATTCCCAGCTCTGAACCAAAGAATCCACAAAGTGTGCAGTGTGTACAGTGTGAGGATTCACAAGTCTGCGGTCATATAGAGTGACAAAGAGTAAATGCAGACTTGGGGATTTAGACAACCCCTTTAAGGCTTCTTTCACACTTCAGTCTTTTGGCGTCAGTCAAAATCCTTCAAAGTGTGAAAAAATGGATCCAGTGAAGATTGGCTAAAAACTGAAGCACCGGATCTGTTTTTTTGACGGATCCGTCGAAGTTGCAGATTTTGGAATTTAAAGGAGGAGAGAGAGAGACAATTTTGCTGTGCCAGAACGGCTTTTTGAGTTAAATTAAATGAATGAAAAATCTTGTGGGCATGCTCAGTTTAAAAAACGGAATCCATCACTTGATTCCGTCATGTGACGGACGGTGACGGATCTGCCGCCCATAGTCATCCATTATAGCAAACAACGGACTGCGACGGATCCGTCACCATCCGTCTTTTCAACGCAGACAAAAAACGTTACTATGTCCGTTGTATCCAGGCGACGGATGCTGAAATTTCGAAGGAACGGTCAAATGACGGATGCAATGGATGGCCATCCATTGCAATCCGTCCTTAATGCAAGTCTATGAGAAAAAAAACTGATTCCGCTAAAAAAAGATCCGTTTTTTTCAAAAAAGGGCAGATTTCGACTGACGTCAAAAGACTGAAGTGTGACAAGTGCTTGAACCACCTAATAAAGTCCAATCTGAAGATTGCATTCTTTTAGTAATCAGCACTGGTGACTAAACATTTTCACTGGGTGGAAAACCCCTATAATAAGGATGTGCTGAGTATAAACTATAACTATTAGGCCAGGATAACACTACCGTATGTGATGCGAGAAACTCGCATGAGTCTCTCGCATTAACACCAGGCGCTGCCGCCGGCACACAGGAGCGGAGCAGCTGCTGCATAGAAATACATAAAGTCACACTATTGTTTAATCTGGATGTGAACCTGCTTTTCATCTTGTTCTTGATTACCACACACCAACTGCTTGATCAATACTGTTTACATTATTATCACCATATCCTATATTGACCAGTTTTTTCGGCTTTACAGCTAAGGTGTATATTATGCTTTTCTGTATCAGCTTAGTGCATTGTGAGGTTTTACAGGCAGCTGAGAATAATGTAACCATATGAATAACGACTGATATAGATCCATATTCACTTACAGTGAGTATTGTAGCACAGCCAGATAGGACAGGGTTAAACCCAAACTCTGCAGGCTCTGATTATTAGCACCTGGCTGCTCTGCATATAATCGGGCTAGGTGCTCACATTAGTCAATCTGTTTGGGAAAAGCTGACCAGAGTGGGTGACAGTGGAGCTGAAGAGAAACTGCACAGGCTGTGTGCACCAAACTGCAAGTATCACTGGTTACTGTGGACAATAGCTGTTTTGTTTGACCGAACTGAGACTAGCTCAGCCGTGCCTGAGTAGCCAGGGTATATATTGTGTAGTCAGCCCCTGGATAAGGCTAGGGATTTATGCTTATGGTTTTGTTTTTTTGGTCCTTTACAACCTGTGGAAAAAATGTCACATTATTCCACAAGAAACCTGTGCCTGTGTGCAGAGCCACCATAAGAGCATTACTGCCCTTACTAGTGTATGGGGCATGGTGAGCAGAAGCAAAGAGAGGGGCGGTGTACTTCTTCTTACTGGGCTCCAGGGGCAGGATTCGGCCAGGTCAGTAAAGGAACGCATGTCCGAGGACACACAATAAGTTAAAATCTATGCACAGCTATAGCTTTCTGCACGGCAATAGTTTAAAGCTGCCAGTCAATCAGAGGCCGGCAGCTGATGTCAGCATGTT
Organism: Dendrobates tinctorius; assembly: GCF_039654945.1. Taxonomy (NCBI): domain Eukaryota; kingdom Metazoa; phylum Chordata; class Amphibia; order Anura; family Dendrobatidae; genus Dendrobates; species Dendrobates tinctorius. Next base: position 8,124,381 of record NW_027361790.1, on the reverse strand, counting down.
ATGTCATTGCCATGCACTGGCGTATCAAATGAATGAGGAAGAGGATGCTGCTGGACCGCGGCCAGGTAAAAAGCTTTTATTCTACTGAAAGCTGCCATATGGGGGCTGGGATAGTAGAGTAGAAGTTGGGGAATGTGCTATGGAAGTGATCAGCTATTGAGCACTGTGTGCTTATTTTCTGCAGAGATGAGTCCTGGCTGGAAGAAGTGATGTCAGTCTGCACTGGATGAAGAAGAAAAAGAGAAGTTGAAGGACTTCAAAAACAAATTTCACTGATGAGTCAGTGTATTGCATACAACATACAGAGCTCCTATTTATAATGTCACTGCTGATCACCATTACCTGCACACCGACACTATATACAGAGCTCCTGTGTATAATGTCACTGGTGATCACTGTATTACTTGTACACTGTATACTATATACAGAGCCCCTGTGCATAATGTCACTAGTGATCCCTGTATTAACTGTACACTTACACTATACACTGCATACTATGTATAGAGTTCCTGTGTATAATGGTAATATTAGTATTGTGTTTTTTTTTTTTTAATTAATGATGAGTTTTGTAGTATTCGGTCACTGTGGTCTGGTCATGGTGTGGCGATATTTATCCCTTGTATGTAATATTATTCGGACATTACAGTGCCTTGTGAAAGTATTCAGCCCCCTGGAACTTTTCCCACATATCATGCTTAAAACATAAAGATACCAAATATACATTTTTGGTGAAGAATCAACAACAAGTGGGACACAATGATGAAATTTATTGGTTATTTTAAATTTTTGGGGAAATTCAAAAACTGAAAAGTGGGGCGTGCAATATTATTAGGCCCCTTTACTTTCAGTGCAGCAAACTCACTCCAGAAGTTCATTGTGGATCCCTGAATGATCCAATGTTCTCCTAAAATGATTAATGATGATAAATATAATCCACCTGTGTGTAAACAAGTCTCCGTATAAATGCACCTGCTCTGTGATAATCTCAGGGTTCTGTTTGAAGCACAGAGAGCATCATGAAGACCAAGAAACACAACAGGCAGGTCCATGATACTATTGTGGAGAAGTTTAAAGCTGGATTTGGATACAAAATGATTTCCAAAACGTTAAACATCCCAAGGAGCACTGTGCAAGCGATCATATTGAAATGGAAGGAGTATCATACCACTGCAAATCTACCAAGACCCGGCTATCCCTCTAAACTTTCATCTCAAACAAGGAGGAGACTGATCAGAGATGCAGCCAAGAGTCCCATGATCACTCTGGATGAACTGCAGAGATCTATAGCGGAGGTGGGACAGTCTGTCCATAGGACAACAATCAGTCATACACTGCACAAATCTAGCCTTTATGGAGTGGCAAGAAGAGAGCCATTTCTCAAAGATATCCATAAAAAGTGTCATTTAAAGTTTGCAACAAGCCACCTGGGAGACACACCAAACATGTGGAAGAAGGTGCTCTGGTCAGATGAAACCAAAATTGAACATTTTGGCATAAAGGCAACACAGCTCATCACCATGAACACACCATCCTAACCGTCAAACATGGTGGTGGCAGCATCATGGCTTGTGGTGGTAGCATCATGGTTTGGGCCTGCTTTTCTTCAGCAGGGACAGGGAAGATGGTTAAATTTGATGGGAAGATGGATGGAGCCAAATACAGGACCATTCTTGAAGAAAACCTGTTGGGAGTCTGAAAAGACCTGAGACTGTGACGGAGATTTGTCTTCCCACAAGACAATGATCCCAAACATGAAGCAAAATCTACAATGGAAAGGTTTACAAATAAACGTATCCAGGTGTTAGAATGTCAAAATCGAGACCTGAAAACAATCGAGAATCTATGGAAAGAGCTGAAAACTACTGTTCACAAACGATCTCCATCAAAGCTCACTGAGCGCAAGCTGTTTGCCAAGGAAGAATGGGCAAGAATTTCAGTCTCTCGATGTACCAAAACTGATACAGACATACCCCAAGCAACTTGCAGCAAAAGGTGGCGCAACAATGTATTAAGTTAAAGGGGCCAAATAATATTGCACGCCCCACTTTTCAGTTTCTGAATCTTAACAAAAAATTAAAATAACCAATAACTTTCGTTCAACTTCACAATTGTGTCCCACTTGTTGTTGATTCTTCACCAAAAATTTATATTTGGTATCTTTATGTTTTGAAGCATGATATGTGGGAAAAGGTTGAAAAGTTCCAGGGGGCCGAATACTTTCGCAAGGCACTGTATGTGGTTCGGCTATTGTAATACAGTATTTGTTCCTTTTATGTGGTATTATTCGGTCACTACGTGGTTTAGTCATAGTGTGATGGTATTTGTCCTTTGAATGTGGTATTATTAGTAATTTTAAAAAATGTTTGACACATACTTACAGAAAAATAAATAAAACGTACCTAAAAAGATTATTAGGTATTTTAAGAAATGTTTAATAGTTTAGAGTAGGGTCCGGCCAAAACAGTTTACCTTGCTGTTTGTGGTGGCGGCTTAAAAAAATCTTTTGGCCAAAACAAAAGCTGCTGGCTGTGAATGTGATATGGTGTTAGATGGTAACTGTTATAAGGTATGTCTCCACGGGGCATGCTGGCAGCACTTTGGGCAAAGCGGAAACATGCTCTGCCCAAAGTGCCGCCCCCCTTTGTATGCGACTTGATACCGCATGTGTTCATTGAACATATGCAGAATCACCGCATCGTACCCATAGACAGGGTTATTTACAGTCATATGTTAAAGTTTGGGCACCCCTATTAATGTTAACCTTTTTTCTTTATAACAATTTTGGTTTTTGCAACAGCTATTTCAGTTTCATATATCTAATAACTGATGGACTCAGTTATATTTCTGGATTCAAATGAGGTTTATTGTACAGAAAATGTGCAATCTGCATTTTAACAAAATTTGACCGGTGCAAAAGTATGGGCACCTCAACATAAAAGTGACATTAATATTTCGTAGATCCTCCTTTTGCAAAAATAACAGCCTCTAGTCGCTTCCTGTAGCTATTAATGAGTTCCTGGATCCTGGATGAAGGTATTTGTGACCATTCCTGTTTACAAAACAATTCCAGTTAAGTTTGATGGTCGCCGAGCATGGACAGCCCGCTTCAAATCATCCCACAGATGTTCAATGATATTCAGGTCTGGGGACTGGGATGGCCATTCCAGAACATTGTAATTGTTCCTCTGCATGAATGCCTGAGTAGATTTGGAGCGGTGTTTTGGATCATTGTCTTACTGAAATATCCATCCCCTGCATAACTTCAACTTTGTTGCACATTATTGTCAAGAATCTGCTGATACTGAGTTGAATCCATGCGACCCTCAACTTTAACAAGATTCCCAGTGTCAGCATTGGCCACACAGCCCCAAAGCATGATGGAACCTCCACCAAATTTTACTGTGGGTAGCAAGTGTTTTCTTGGAATGCTGTGTTTTTTAGCCTCCATGCATAACGCCTTTTTGTATGACCAAACAACTCAATCTTTGTTTCATCAGTCCACAGGACCTTCTTCCAAAATGTAACTGGCTTGTCCAAATGTGCTTTTGCATACCTCAGGCGACTGTGCTTGTGGCGTGCTTGCAGAAACGGCTTCTTTTGCATCACTCTCCCATACAGCTTCTCCTTGTGCAAAGTGGCTGTATTGTTGACCGATGCACAGTGACACCATCTGCAGCAAGATGATGCTGCAGGTCTTTGGAGGTGGTCTGTGGATTGTCCTTGAATGTTCTCACCATTCTTCTTCTCTGCCTTTCTGATATTTTTCTTGGCCTGCCACTTCTGGGCTTAACAAGAACTGTACCTGTGTTCTTCCATTTCCTTACTATGTTCCTCACAGTGGAAATTGACAGGTTAAATCTCTGAGACAACTTTTTGTATCCTTCCCCTGAAAAGCTATGTTGAATAATCTTTGTTTTCAGATCATTTGAGAGTTGTTTTGAGGAGCCCATGATGCCACTCTTCACAGGAGAATCAAATAGGAGAACTACTTGCAAGTGGCCACCTTAAATACCTTTTCTCATGATTTGATACACCTGGCTATGAAGTTCAAAGCTCAATGAGGTTACAAAACCAATTTAGTGCTTCAGTAAGTCAGTAAAAAGTAGTTAGGAGTGTTCAAATCAAGAAAATGATAAGGGTGCCCATACTTTTGCACCGGTCAAATTTTGTTTAAATGCAGATTGCACATTTTCTGTTAGAACAATAAACCTCATTTGAATCCAGAAATATAACTGAGTCCATCAGTTATTAGATATATGAAACTGAAATAGCTGTTGCAAAAACCAAAATTGTTAGAAAGAAAAAAGGTTAACATTAATAGGGGTGCCCAAACTTTAACACATGACTGTATCTTGCGGAGATGGAGCGTCTCCACAAGATAAATAGACATGCTGCGGTCAGGAAAGACGCACTGCATGTCCATATACGCAGGGCCGCCGGATGCAGCCCTGCACGCATAGTGGAGACAGGATTTCATAAAATCCCCTCCAATATGCTGTAACATTTGGATGCTGCAGCTGTACGCAGCGTCCAATCCACAGCAAATAGTGAATGTTTCCGGACCATGGAAACATACCCTAAAAGTGTGAATGGTGAGGACATGGTGCAGAAGTGGAGTTTTTCCAAGACTAGACAGTGGGACTGTGTATAATGTCACTGGTGATCTCTGTATTACCTGTATACTTACACTACTGTATATACAGAGCTCTTTGGTATAATGGCCCTTATGGTAATATTAGTATTGTGTTTTTTTAAATTAATGATCAGTATTGTAGTATCTGGTCACTATGTGGTCTGGTCATGGTGTGGTGGTATTTATCCCTTGTATGTAATATTATTTGGTCATTATATTGTGGTAATATGTGGTCCAGCCATGGTATGACAGAATTTGTTCCTTGTATGTGGTATTAGTCATTTTTAAAAATGTACCTAAAGAGCATTGAATATTTTAAGAAATGTTTAATAGAGTAGGGCCCGATCAAAAGAGTCTTCCTTGTGGTGGGGCTTAAAAAATCGATGGCTGTATGTGATCTGGTGTTGGATGGGAACTACTAATGTGTGATTGGTGAGGACGTGATGCAGAAGTGGAGTTTTTCCAAGACTGGGCAGGGGACTGTAGAATATGGGGCTCCAAAATTCCTGGTGACAGCCCTGCCTGTGTGAATGCTACCTAATGTCTGATAGTAAGAAATCCTTCATTGTGTGGGTTTATATAATAGTATTTATGCACTCATAGAAATATAGATCTATATCGCTTAAAGTATCCTCTAAAGAAAGCAGCACTATACAAAACTGACACTGCAAACGAGAGCACGCTTCAGAGTATCGACCCAGTATCCTCCATATATACATGGCCCATCCTTTGTCACACTGGAGGGATGAGACCCATAGATGGGTGTCTGTCAATTTGGTAGACAGCACTAAATTATAATACATATAATGGGTGAGAGATACAGACAACCATCTGGATACTAACTAGTAGTCTGCCACGAATGGCACCCATTTCTTCTTATACCAGAAACAGACTGGATAGATTCAATGTATCTGCAGTTTCCATCTGCTATGTGGCCATTGCCCTTTGTTCACATAGGTCCCTGTTCAAACAAGGTGGCTCTTCTTCCTATACTATTATTTATTACTTCCATACCATCTTTTTTATATACTAGATACATCTGTAATTCTGCTTATTTTGCCTATATTTTACTATTGAGAAACCAGAGCAATCTTCAAATTATCTACAAGCTTATACAGCCTGTGCCGGAGTGTGAGCATTCCCCACTCCAATATGGCAGGTACATATAACTGAGTGCAGTAGACATGCACAGATTGAGGGCAGCTCCCTGATCTAATATGGCGCCACACAACTTGATGGAGAGAAGAGAGCATGTGCAAATCAGTCAGTGCCGGGGTGTACACTGACAGCTTGGGGCCCCTGTGCAAAAAAAATGTTTGGGCCCCTCTATGTTTATGGCAACCAAGCTACAGATATTTGTCTCCTCTCAATATGAATATTACTGTCCCCTATTACATGATGCCCTCTTATGTACAGCACCATCCCTTACATATCGGAATCTCGTTATTTAGAGCATCCTGTTTTATTATAGTATCCACTCTTGTTATATAAAAACTGAAGTGATTGCTGATGGAAGTTGGTAAAGCTTCTTTTCTGATAGCAAAGTATGATTAACTGGTGAGATGTTGCACCATCAGCAGTCATGTTATATCTAACAAGAGAGGACACTGTAGTAAAGAGAGAGCGCTGTGATTAACAAAAATAACAAGAAAGCAATATGTAAAGAACGGTGCTATATATAAGAAGATATAATACTTTGTAATAATGGGACAATAATGTACATAAAAACAGAGGACGCAACATATTAGGGGACTGTCCCATACATAACTAAAGAGGATGGTACGTAATCAGGGATGCCCCTTCCTGGGATAATGTCCCCCATACTGGGACCATTCCTGGGATAGTGTGCCCCTTCCTGGGATAATGTCCCCCATACTGGGACCATTCCTGGGATAGTGTGCCCCTTCCTGGGATAATGTCCCCCATACTGGGACCATTCCTGGGATAGTGTGCCCCTTCCTGGGATAATGTCCCCCATACTGGGACCATTCCTGGGATAGTGTGCCCCTTCCTGGGATAATGTGTTCTGTTCTCCAATACATAAAAAAATACTACTCGTCTTCCCCCTACGCTGCCTGGTGTTCGCTTCTACAGCCGCTGCAGTTGACTTCAGCATCCTCGCCATGGTGCATGATGTCGATGCCATGTGTCACCAGTCACGGGCACGCCGACGTCAGCTACCAGTCTCTGATAGGCCACTGGCATGTATTGCAGCTCAGGGAGCCAGCGGGTCCCCTGCACCACAAAACATTTCAGCAGAATGTGGCTCCAAGGACTTGCATCCAGCTGATATAGTCGTTGGTGTTGGCGTGCCCCCTCCACCTCTAGGCCCCTGGTGTAGTGAGTAGCTGGGATCACTGACATCACACTTGAGCCTAGAGCACATTCTATGTATATTACTACCGTCAGCAGTTATATGAGCAATCATTAATTATAACACTTGTGTTATCACATTATCTCTATCAAGCAATTAAGGTTTTAATATTATATGCACAATACCTGTGAACTGGCACAGGATGAAAATCAGTTATTGTTATATGCTTAATGACTCATGAGGAGATTGATATTATTGCACTGTATACATATGCAGGGCCAGCGTCAGCTCTTGGGTAAGTGTCAGGGCCCTGAGCAGGCTGGGGGGCCCACTCACCATTGGGGACACCAGCACGCTATGGGGACCGGTGCCAGCACCCACAAGTTGGCCCCCCCGCTTGCTTAGGGCCCAAGTACTAGTAATACTTACCTCTCCCTGTTCTTCCGCTGCAGTGTCTTCCACATCTTCTCACTCTGGGATGTTTCAGGTCAGATGGTGCGATGATGTGACTAGTGTGCTCCCTCTTCTCTGAACAGTCACAGTGCAAAAAGCCGGACGACTGCAATGCTGAGGAGTCTGGAGCAGAGCAGCGGCCAGCGAGGAGAGGTGAGCATTTCATTTTTTTTACGCTTGGCGCAATATATTGGACTCATATATACTGGAGCATTGTATGGGGCCCATCATATACTGGAGCATTATATGGGGCCCACGATCCTGTATGGAGAGCTATGTGGAACCCATAATACTGGAGCCCAACACCGGAACTGCTGTAACCCACCAACCTACTGTCTCCTTCCCCACCATCCTGTAGCATGTAAGCCCGAAAGGGCAGGGTCCTCTCCCCTCTGTATCAGTCTGTCATTGTTAGTTTACTGTAAGTGATATCTGTAATTTGTATGTAACCCCTTCTCATGTACAGCACCATGGAATCAATGGTGCTATATAAATAAATAATAATACTGTATAGAGGACTAAACTGTCCGGTTTCTGAGCTAAATAGTTATTACTCATGTAATGTAAGAAGTAAGTGAAATCTTTGGCATTGTTCTATACCTATATTTCTCTGCCGTATCTGTGTATCGTGGTATGTCTTAAAGGGACCCACTGAGACCATTTCCCCAGGGCCCATGAAAACCTGGAGCCGGCCCTGTACATATCAACTATTCTTTCCTGATGTATATTGATTGATCACTGATTATACAGTGTAACCTATATGTACTATGCTTATACTCTGTGAATGTTGATGGCTTGAGAAAGGTTCACAGTTTGAAAAGTTGAAATGTCGCGCATATCTGGGTGAATAAAGACCACAGTTTATTTCACGATCTCATGCCTGGAGTGCTGCTATATTTTTTTTTTTTTTGCCATGTATCTACATCAATCTATATTCATATGGTTACATTTCTATATGAAAAACAGCTGCATACATGTGTCCATATATATATATATATCAGTGTATAATACACAGACTTGATTATTCTGACACAAGCATCCTGGCTGAATGTGGCATGTAATACAAGAGTGTACTATTTCTTGACCAAATGTGTAACTTTCCATGACCCTAACTGGATTCCCATGGAGTCCTGTAAATCTTTTTATTCGGCTTTACAGTACACTGCATTATATACTGATTCTGGGTTACACAATGATTTTGGCCATGGCACAGGTTGTGCAGCATAAAATCATTGTAAGCTGCTGCTACATGACATAGCAGCAGAAATAAAGTGATTAGGGTCACAACACATCCCCTGGGTACCACGACAAGCAGATTGAAAAAAAAATCAGAACTTGTCCCACCACTGCAGGGGTCGCAATGTGACCCTCCTCACCTGTATCAGAGGCATGAAGAGAAGTTTGGCAGCTTGATCTATGCTGTAACTAAACATCATTTTGCTTCAGCATGTGTTTATGGGATAACGTTCCTGCCGTGCACGTCACTGTCAGCTGCTATCTCCACGGTGCAACACACTTGGATGCACATACACCTGACGTGGGGGTCCCCCTTCAGTATGGACCCGGTTGCACCCTCTGTAATTGCAATCATTACACCCATGAGTAATAGAGGACATGTGACAGTGCTATCACCATTGTGGTGTGAGGTGTAGTGATCGGTGCTGAACTGCCACAGATGGAAGCACAGGATCACTACTCAGTCAGTTTCAGTGCTGGAATGAATGATAGTATCTGCCCCAGCACTAATCTTAAAAGCCAATGATTGTGTAGTGCGTGGGAAGAGGGCAGCGCTGGAGGAGAGTTTAGGGGAAAAAAAGCAGAGCAATTTGCCTAGTGTGGGGAGCAGCATGTAATCAAACTCCGTGCAGGCAATAAAGTGAAATTCAGGGTGTCATAAATTCAATAGAGGTGAAACTAGCTTTATTAATACATTAGAATGTTATTTTTTAATGCTGGCAGTATATCTCGGGCTGCGGCTGGCAGTATATCTCGGGCTGCGGCTGGCAGTATATCTCGGGCTGCGGCTGGCAGTATGTCTCGGGCTGCGGCTGGCAGTATGTCTCGGGCTGCGGCTGGCAGTATGTCTCGGGCTGCGGCTGGCAGTATGTCTCGGGCTGCGGCTGGCAGTATGTCTCGGGCTGCGGCTGGCAGTATGTCTCGGGCTGCGGCTGGCAGTATGTCTCGGGCTGCGGCTGGCAGTATGTCTCGGGCTGCGGCTGGCAGTATGTCTCGGGCTGCGGCTGGCAGTATGTCTCGGGCTGCGGCTGGCAGTATGTCTCGGGCTGCGGCTGGCAGTATGTCTCGGGCTGCGGCTGGCAGTATGTCTCGGGCTGCGGCTGGCAGTATGTCTCGGGCTGCGGCTGGCAGTATGTCTCGGGCTGCGGCTGGCAGTATGTCTCGGGCTGCGGCTGGCAGTATGTCTCGGGCTGCGGCTGGCAGTATGTCTCGGGCTGCGGCTGGCAGTATGTCTCGGGCTGCGGCTGGCAGTATGTCTCGGGCTGCGGCTGGCAGTATGTCTCGGGCTGCGGCTGGCAGTATGTCTCGGGCTGCGGCTGGCAGTATGTCTCGGGCTGCGGCTGGCAGTATGTCTCGGGCTGCGGCTGGCAGTATGTCTCGGGCTGCGGCTGGCAGTATGTCTCGGGCTGCGGCTGGCAGTATGTCTCGGGCTGCGGCTGGCAGTATGTCTCGGGCTGCGGCTGGCAGTATGTCTCGGGCTGCGGCTGGCAGTATGTCTCGGGCTGCGGCTGGCAGTATGTCTCGGGCTGCGGCTGGCAGTATGTCTCGGGCTGCGGCTGGCAGTATGTCTCGGGCTGCGGCTGGCAGTATGTCTCGGGCTGCGGCTGGCAGTATGTCTCGGGCTGCGGCTGGCAGTATGTCTCGGGCTGCGGCTGGCAGTATGTCTCGGGCTGCGGCTGGCAGTATGTCTCGGGCTGCGGCTGGCAGTATGTCTCGGGCTGCGGCTGGCAGTATGTCTCGGGCTGCGGCTGGCAGTATGTCTCGGGCTGCGGCTGGCAGTATGTCTCGGGCTGCGGCTGGCAGTATGTCTCGGGCTGCGGCTGGCAGTATGTCTCGGGCTGCGGCTGGCAGTATGTCTCGGGCTGCGGCTGGCAGTATGTCTCGGGCTGCGGCTGGCAGTATGTCTCGGGCTGCGGCTGGCAGTATGTCTCGGGCTGCGGCTGGCAGTATGTCTCGGGCTGCGGCTGGCAGTATGTCTCGGGCTGCGGCTGGCAGTATGTCTCGGGCTGCGGCTGGCAGTATGTCTCGGGCTGCGGCTGGCAGTATGTCTCGGGCTGCGGCTGGCAGTATGTCTCGGGCTGCGGCTGGCAGTATGTCTCGGGCTGCGGCTGGCAGTATGTCTCGGGCTGCGGCTGGCAGTATGTCTCGGGCTGCGGCTGGCAGTATGTCTCGGGCTGCGGCTGGCAGTATGTCTCGGGCTGCGGCTGGCAGTATGTCTCGGGCTGCGGCTGGCAGTATGTCTCGGGCTGCGGCTGGCAGTATGTCTCGGGCTGCGGCTGGCAGTATGTCTCGGGCTGCGGCTGGCAGTATGTCTCGGGCTGCGGCTGGCAGTATGTCTCGGGCTGCGGCTGGCAGTATGTCTCGGGCTGCGGCTGGCAGTATGTCTCGGGCTGCGGCTGGCAGTATGTCTCGGGCTGCGGCTGGCAGTATGTCTCGGGCTGCGGCTGGCAGTATGTCTCGGGCTGCGGCTGGCAGTATGTCTCGGGCTGCGGCTGGCAGTATGTCTCGGGCTGCGGCTGGCAGTATGTCTCGGGCTGCGGCTGGCAGTATGTCTCGGGCTGCGGCTGGCAGTATGTCTCGGGCTGCGGCTGGCAGTATGTCTCGGGCTGCGGCTGGCAGTATGTCTCGGGCTGCGGCTGGCAGTATGTCTCGGGCTGCGGCTGGCAGTATGTCTCGGGCTGCGGCTGGCAGTATGTCTCGGGCTGCGGCTGGCAGTATGTCTCGGGCTGCGGCTGGCAGTATGTCTCGGGCTGCGGCTGGCAGTATGTCTCGGGCTGCGGCTGGCAGTATGTCTCGGGCTGCGGCTGGCAGTATGTCTCGGGCTGCGGCTGGCAGTATGTCTCGGGCTGCGGCTGGCAGTATGTCTCGGGCTGCGGCTGGCAGTATGTCTCGGGCTGCGGCTGGCAGTATGTCTCGGGCTGCGGCTGGCAGTATGTCTCGGGCTGCGGCTGGCAGTATGTCTCGGGCTGCGGCTGGCAGTATGTCTCGGGCTGCGGCTGGCAGTATGTCTCGGGCTGCGGCTGGCAGTATGTCTCGGGCTGCGGCTGGCAGTATGTCTCGGGCTGCGGCTGGCAGTATGTCTCGGGCTGCGGCTGGCAGTATGTCTCGGGCTGCGGCTGGCAGTATGTCTCGGGCTGCGGCTGGCAGTATGTCTCGGGCTGCGGCTGGCAGTATGTCTCGGGCTGCGGCTGGCAGTATGTCTCGGGCTGCGGCTGGCAGTATGTCTCGGGCTGCGGCTGGCAGTATGTCTCGGGCTGCGGCTGGCAGTATGTCTCGGGCTGCGGCTGGCAGTATGTCTCGGGCTGCGGCTGGCAGTATGTCTCGGGCTGCGGCTGGCAGTATGTCTCGGGCTGCGGCTGGCAGTATGTCTCGGGCTGCGGCTGGCAGTATGTCTCGGGCTGCGGCTGGCAGTATGTCTCGGGCTGCGGCTGGCAGTATGTCTCGGGCTGCGGCTGGCAGTATGTCTCGGGCTGCGGCTGGCAGTATGTCTCGGGCTGCGGCTGGCAGTATGTCTCGGGCTGCGGCTGGCAGTATGTCTCGGGCTGCGGCTGGCAGTATGTCTCGGGCTGCGGCTGGCAGTATGTCTCGGGCTGCGGCTGGCAGTATGTCTCGGGCTGCGGCTGGCAGTATGTCTCGGGCTGCGGCTGGCAGTATGTCTCGGGCTGCGGCTGGCAGTATGTCTCGGGCTGCGGCTGGCAGTATGTCTCGGGCTGCGGCTGGCAGTATGTCTCGGGCTGCGGCTGGCAGTATGTCTCGGGCTGCGGCTGGCAGTATGTCTCGGGCTGCGGCTGGCAGTATGTCTCGGGCTGCGGCTGGCAGTATGTCTCGGGCTGCGGCTGGCAGTATGTCTCGGGCTGCGGCTGGCAGTATGTCTCGGGCTGCGGCTGGCAGTATGTCTCGGGCTGCGGCTGGCAGTATGTCTCGGGCTGCGGCTGGCAGTATGTCTCGGGCTGCGGCTGGCAGTATGTCTCGGGCTGCGGCTGGCAGTATGTCTCGGGCTGCGGCTGGCAGTATGTCTCGGGCTGCGGCTGGCAGTATGTCTCGGGCTGCGGCTGGCAGTATGTCTCGGGCTGCGGCTGGCAGTATGTCTCGGGCTGCGGCTGGCAGTATGTCTCGGGCTGCGGCTGGCAGTATGTCTCGGGCTGCGGCTGGCAGTATGTCTCGGGCTGCGGCTGGCAGTATGTCTCGGGCTGCGGCTGGCAGTATGTCTCGGGCTGCGGCTGGCAGTATGTCTCGGGCTGCGGCTGGCAGTATATCTCGGTTTTCCTTTATAGAGTTTGGATATAACAAACAATTTTAAAGCGCTTTCAAGCTACAAGATATTGATATGCTATCCTCAGGACCTACAGTATATCACAAAAGTGAGTGCACTCCTTACATTTTTGTAAATACTTTGTTTTCATGGGACAACAATGTATCAAGGTGTCAAATCTTCAAAATAAAGTAGTACAGCTTGTATAAATGTGGCATTTCCTCTACATAACTCAACACGCAGCCATTAGTATCTAAATCGCTTTCAACAAAATTGAGTACGCCCCTAAGTGAAATGGCTAAGTTGTTCCTAGTTTAGTATTTTCCCTCCCCAGTTTCACGTAACTCATTAGTGTTACAAGATCTCAGGTGTGAATGGGTGACAGGTGGGTTAGATTTGGTGTTATCGCTCTCACACATTCTCATACTGGTAAATGGAAGTTCAACCTGGCTCCTCAGGGCAATGAAACTCTATGAGGATCTGTAAAAATCAATTATTGCTCTACTAAAAGATGGCCTAGGCTGTAAGAAGATTGCCAACAACCTGAAACTGAGCTGCAGCATCGTGGGCAAAACCATACAGCAGTTAAACAAGACAGGTTCCACTCAGAACTGTCCTCGCCATAGTTGAACAAACGAGTTGAGTACATGTGCTCACCATCATATCCATTAGCTGTCCTTTCAACATAGACGTATTAGTGCTGCCAGCGTTACTGCAGAGGTTACAGGAGTGGTGGGTCAGCCTGTCAGTGCTCAAACCATATGACGCACACTGCATCAAATTCGTCTGCATGGCTGTCATCCCATAAGGAAGCCTCTTCTAAAGATAATGCACAAGAAAGCCTGCAAACACTGCTAAAGACAAGCAGACTAAGAGATGGATTACTGGAATTAAGTCCTGCGGGCTGAGACCAACATAAACATATTTGGTTCAGATGGTGTCAAGTGTGTGGCAGCAACCAGGTGAGGAGTACAAAGACCTACAGTCAAGCATGATGGTGGGAGTGTCATGGTTTGGGGCTGCATGAGTGCTGCCATCTGTGGGCAGCTATAGTTCACAGAGGGAACCATGGATGCCAACATGGTCAGCTTCAGTATTTCACAGTACATGATCCCCTCTCTTCAGAAACTGGGTCGCAGGGCAGTATTTCAACATGATAATTACCCCAAACACACCTCTAACATGACCACTGCCTTGCTAAAGAAACTGAGGGTAAAGGAGCTGGACTGACCAAGCATGTCACCAGACCAAAACCCTACTGAACTTCTGCATGGCATCTTCAAACAAAGGTGGAGGAGTGCAAGGTCTCCAACATCCACCAGCTCCGTTATGTTGTCATGGAGGAGTGGAAAAGGATTCCAGTGACAATCTGTGAAGTTCTAGTGAACTCCATGCCCAAGAGAGTAAAGGCAATGCTTTAAAATAATGGTGGCCACACAAAATATTGACACTTAGGGCACAATTTGGCCATTTTCACTTAGAGGTGTGCTCACTATTGTTACCAGCGGTTTACACATTAATGGCTGTGTGTGGAGTTATTTACAGGCCACACCAAATTGAAACTCTTATACAAGCTGTACCCTGACTGGCAGGGATGAGCGCAGATAACATATGCACTTGGCAGGGAAAAGTGATGAGAATATATGCACTAGGCAGACAATAGTGTGGAGAATATCTGCACTAGGCAGGGAATAGTGTGGAGAATATGTGCACTAGGCAGGGATTAGTGCAGAGAATATATGCACTAGGCAGGGAATAGTGTGGAGAATATATGCACTAGGCATGAAATCGTGTGGAGAATATGTGCACCAGGCAGGGATTAGTGCAGAGAATATATGCACTAGGCAGGTAATAGTGTGGAGAAAATGTGCACTAGGCAGGAAAGAGTGCAGAGAATATATGCACTAGGCAGGGATTAGTGCAGAGAATATATGCTCTAGGCAGGGAATAGTGAGGAGAATATATACACTAAGCAGGGAATAGTGCAGAGAATATATGCACTAGGCAGGTAATAGTGTGGAGAATATATGCACTAGGCAGGAAAGAGTGCAGAGAATATATGCTCTAGGCAGGGAATAGTGTGGAGAATATGTGCACTAGGTAGCAAAGAGTGTTGACAATATATGCTCTAGGCAGGGATTAGTGCAGAGAATATATGCACTTGGCAGGTAATAGTGTGGAGAATATATGCACTAGGCAGGAAAGAGTGCAGAGAATATATGCACTAGGCAGGGAATAGTGTGGAGAATATATGCACTAGGCAGGTAATAGTGTGGAGAAAATGTGCACTAGGCAGGAAAGAGTGCAGAGAATATATGCACTAGGCAGGGATTAGTGCAGAGAATATATGCTCTAGGCAGGGAATAGTGAGGAGAATATATACACTAAGCAGGGAATAGTGCAGAGAATATATGCACTAGGCAGGTAATAGTGTGGAGAATATATGCACTAGGCAGGAAAGAGTGCAGAGAATATATGCTCTAGGCAGGGAATAGTGTGGAGAATATGTGCACTAGGTAGCAAAGAGTGTTAACAATATATGCTCTAGGCAGGGATTAGTGCAGAGAATATATGCACTTGGCAGGTAATAGTGTGGAGAATATATGCACTAGGCAGGAAAGAGTGCAGAGAATATATGCACTAGGCAGGGAATAGTGTGGAGAATATATGCACTAGGCAGGGATTAGTGCAGATAAAATATGCTCTAGGCAGGGAATAGTGAGGAGAATATATGCACTAAGCAGGGAATAGTGCAAAGAATATATTCAATAAGCAGGGAATAGTGTGGAGAATATATGCAACAGGCAGACAATAGTGTGGAGAATATATGCACTAAGCAGGGAATAGTACAGAGAATGTATGCAATAGGCACGAAATAGTACGGAACATATATACTGTACATTATGCAGGGATTAGTGCACATATTCATAGCACTGTGTGAGCAAGGCCACTTACAAACCTGGATCAGTTAAACTAGTTTTGTCAGGAGGAATGGGCCCAAATTCCAACCAACTATTGGGAAAAGCTTGTGGAACGATATCCCAAATATTTGATCTAAGTCATTTAGTTTAAGGGCAATGGTACCAAATACTAATTAAATGTATATAAACTTTTGACTTTGCAGTAAGCAATAAAAATGCCTTAAAGGTAACCTGTCAGCAGGATTGTGCTCAGTAACCTACAGACAGTGTCAAGTCTGCACCATTAGGCCGGGGTCACACTAACCGATGCAAAATACGGTCCGTAGTTTACATGCGTAATACGGATGAATGACCCCTAAATAGTGCTCCGTATGTCATCTGTAAGCAAGGTGTGGTTGCATATTTTGTGCATGTCTGCATCCGTATGTAATCCGTATGGCATCCGTATGCAATCCGTATGGCGAGATTTTCTCGCCGCCTTGCAAAATGGACATATAATGGAGCCCTATGACAGAGTTTCTAACAGAAACAAAATAATAGATATAGACACATAGAATACATATATATATATATATATATATACACACAAGTCATTGAGACAAACATATATATATATATATATATTTATATTTCACAGAGTTCTTCATAGCAGAATAGCCGCTAATTAAATTGCCGGCTTCTTTCAAATCATTCCCCAACCCGACATGAAATGACACCTGGTTTACATTCAGTAAAGCATTTCATTTCATGTTTTTGAATATGTCCCAGACTAATAATTAGATGAGGGTTTGTGTGCAAAATTTGTGAGTTGTAGTTGTTATTTAAAGGGGTTAATTCGTTGTTAAAAAATGTGTGGGCTTCCCTTTGCCCTGTAGCGGTGGCGAATGGGTTAATCTAACAAAGGGTTAATGTCACCTTACAATCGAATGGTGACATTAACCCTTTGTTAGATTAAACCACTCGCCACCACTATAGGGCAATGGGAAGCCCACGCATTTTTTAACAACGAATTAACTTCTTAAAATAACAACTAGAACTCCCAAATTTTGCACACAAACCCTCATCTAATTATTAGTCAGGGACATATAAAAATACATGAAATGAAATGCTTTACTGAATGTAAACCATGTGTAATTTCATGTCGGGTTGGTGAATGATTTGATAGAAGCCGCCAATTTAATTAGCGGCTATTCTGCTATGAAGAACTCTGTGAAATATAAATATATATATATATATATATATGTTTGTCACAATGACATGTATGTTTGTATGTATATATATGTATTCTATGTGTATATACTGTATCTATTCTTTCATTTCTTTATTAAACCTGTCAGTGTGAGTTTACTGTATAGCGCACTGAATTGCCAGCTTTTATAAAAGACACCGGGTGCGTATTTCTCGCAAGTCACATGTGTGGTCCATGTGTAATCCTTTTTTTTGTGCACTCATAGACTTGCATTGGCGTATTACGGGCGTAGTACGCTGACAATCGCAGCATGCTGCTATTGGCACGGACAGTAGAATACGCCCAAGAAATATACGGCTGTTGGGAGCAAACCCATAGAGAATAATTTGTCCATGTGTAATGCGTGCTTTTAACGCCTCTCACTCGTCCGTATTCCTCGCCAGTGTGACCCCAGCCTTATACTTAATAAAATGATGCCTTGGTTGATGAAATCCGTCTTGTGCTTCTTTTTGCCGTCTAGTTTGCTTAGTGAATATATTAATGTGTATATTTAAAAAGACATGTCACTTCATCAAAATGGTGGCGTCTACGGGGCCTGTGCACTTGTCAGTTAGTGCCTATTATTTTGCTGTGTTGAAAAAAAAAAATTTACCATCAAAATGGCGCCGCTGGCTGCGCCTGCACATTGGCATCTATCGCATACCAATAGATAGTACTGTGCAAACGCCTCCGCCCACCCCTTGTTGCTACAGCCAAAAAATTTTACACTACAACAAAATGGCGCAGGAGGCGACTCTTTTACAGTAGTATCTATTGGTACACGATAGGTGCAAATGCACAGGCGCAGCCGACGGTGCCATTTTGATGGTGTTTTTTTTTCTTTTCAACACCACAATATAATAGGCACTAACTGACAAGTGATAATGTGCAGATGCTGGAGGCACCGCCTTTTTGATGAAGTAACATTTTTTTTTCAAATACACACATTAGTATATTCATTATGCAAACTAGGGGGCAGGTCAGTGAGGGATCAGTGACCTGTTAGGTATTCATAATGCAGACTGCTATCAGAGCACCATAAACACCAACCCCGTCTTAGAGCAGAAGCATATCATAAACACAAAACTAAAAATAAGGATTAAAAAAGTACAAGATGGATTTCATCAACCAAGGTATAAATTTATTAAGTTTAACAGCACCAACCTGACAGTGTGTGTAGGTTACTCAGCACAATTCTGCTGACAGGTTCCCTTTAAAGCATTCTCTCTCTCTCTCATTATTCTGACATTTGGCAAATATTAATAATTATGGTAATTCTAATTGACCTAAAATAGGAAAAGTCTATTCTGATTTCATGTTAGATATTGAGAAAAACATGTATATGTGCCTTTGTATATAGTGTATGTAAACTTCTGGTTTCAACTGTATACTCATTTATTTATATGTAATAATTGAGCTGTCAATATATACATACATAATAAGGTATATATATATATTTATCTCTCTCTATATATATGTATATATATATATATATATATATACTGTGTATATATATATATATATATATATACACACACACATATTATGTATATCTATATATATGTGTGTGTATATACATCTATCGTCACGGTGCATGTGTAGATTGCCGATGAACAATGTGCAAGCGCATGTAAGAAACATACTGCGCAAGCGCAGCTCCACTCTCTGACCCGGTGGGGGTCCGACTACCATTCGTCCTCCCACAGATCCTGAGAGTGGAGAGCCCACAGTGCTGGTCAGTGCCGCATCCTCTCTATTATTCCAGGTACCACAGTGCTCTCAGCTATGTCTGTATTGGGGGCAGCACTGCCTCAGTCACCTACATGGAGCGGTGGTTAGCCCCCTGTAAAGTAGGGGGTTTTAATTGAATCTTGCTGGTCACTATTGTTCTACCCAGTCAAGTTCTGATGTTTCCCTGTAACTTAGTGTAAAGTGTAACCTAAACCCCCACTAAGTCATAGTCCACAGTGGGAGGCAGTAATTCTATATATCACTGTGCAATCTGTGAGGTTTGCTGTTATTAGCTCAATAAATCTCAGCACTTACAGAGTCAGATGTATAATCTCCATCTCCATGATCTCGGTGCTAACTTCTTCTTCCGGCCACTGTATGGTCTGCTCCCTATGGTACATGGAACATATATATCTCATATAGAAAGGTACAAATACCATTAATTGTTAGGATGTTCAATACCATTAGTGATCATGACAAATGTGGCTTCATTCCTCCCTCCATTCTAGGTACTTTCTTTGCCAACATTTTACATTGACTACATTCCAGAGATACAAAAATATCTGTCAGCAGGTTTCTGCTGTTTAATCTGAGAACAGCATTGTGTAGGGGCAAAGAGCATGATTCCAGCAAGTTGTCACTTACTGGGCTGCTTGCTGTAGTTTCAATAAAATTATTGTTTTATTAGCAGGATATTATCATTAGAGGACTAGTTGCCTCATGCCATGTAGTCCTCCTGCTCTGTATAACTCCGTCCCCACCGATGATTAGCAGCTTTCTGGCAAAGTATAATTTACCTAGAAAGCTGTCAATCAGTAGTGTGGGAGGGGTTATACAGGGCTCAACATTCAGAGCACTGATAGATCTGTACAAGAGAAAACAGGGATTTTAATAAAACTGCACCAAGAAGCCTAGTAAGTGGCACATTGCTGGAATCATTTTCTCTGTCCCTACATCATACCATTTTCAGATTATAAAGCAAAACACAAAACAAACATCCTGGAATAAAAAAGTAAAAAAATATATTGCAAAAATTGCATGAAGGTAGTAATAATAGTAATAATAAGGGTATTTAGTTAACATAATTTTGATCAAAATAATGTAGAAGCCATCCCGCCACGTCACGGCAACCCTTGTGGGACAGTCCTAACTCTTGTATTTAAAACCTTTCCACTTGTCAAGTGACGTAAATGTGAACAAGGACAGAGGGACTGAACCACCAGTAATAGTATAGGCCAGACAGGATGGATTTTCCAACTCAGAAACAGGGCGGTCACACCCTTATATGCACAGAATGCACAATGAAACAAATGAGAAACTGGGTCTGAGCAGAAAAAGTAAATTAATGTGCATGCAAAATGTAATTGCATATGAACACATGACCTTTACACAGAGAAAACCAAAAGCAAAACACAAAACAAACATCCTGGAATAAAAAAGTAAAAAAATATATTGCAAAAATTGCATGAAGGTAGTAATAATAGTAATAATAAGGGTATTTAGTTAACATAATTTTGATCAAAATAATGTAGAAGCCATCCCGCCACGTCACGGCAACCCTTGTGGGACAGTCCTAACTCTTGTATTTAAAACCTTTCCACTTGTCAAGTGACGTAAATGTGAACAAGGACAGAGGGACTGAACCACCAGTAATAGTATAGGCCAGACAGGATGGATTTTCCAACTCAGAAACAGGGCGGTCACACCCTTATATGCACAGAATGCACAATGAAACAAATGAGAAACTGGGTCTGAGCAGAAAAAGTAAATTAATGTGCATGCAAAATGTAATTGCATATGAACACATGACCTTTACACAGAGAAAACCAAAAGCAAAACACAAAACAAACATCCTGGAATAAAAAAGTAAAAAAATATATTGCAAAAATTGCATGAAGGTAGTAATAATAGTAATAATAAGGGTATTTAGTTAACATAATTTTGATCAAAATAATGTAGAAGCCATCCCGCCACGTCACGGCAACCCTTGTGGGACAGTCCTAACTCTTGTATTTAAAACCTTTCCACTTGTCAAGTGACGTAAATGTGAACAAGGACAGAGGGACTGAACCACCAGTAATAGTATAGGCCAGACAGGATGGATTTTCCAACTCAGAAACAGGGCGGTCACACCCTTATATGCACAGAATGCACAATGAAACAAATGAGAAACTGGGTCTGAGCAGAAAAAGTAAATTAATGTGCATGCAAAATGTAATTGCATATGAACACATGACCTTTACACAGAGAAAACCAAAAGCAAAACACAAAACAAACATCCTGGAATAAAAAAGTAAAAAAATATATTGCAAAAATTGCATGAAGGTAGTAATAATAGTAATAATAAGGGTATTTAGTTAACATAATTTTGATCAAAATAATGTAGAAGCCATCCCGCCACGTCACGGCAACCCTTGTGGGACAGTCCTAACTCTTGTATTTAAAACCTTTCCACTTGTCAAGTGACGTAAATGTGAACAAGGACAGAGGGACTGAACCACCAGTAATAGTATAGGCCAGACAGGATGGATTTTCCAACTCAGAAACAGGGCGGTCACACCCTTATATGCACAGAATGCACAATGAAACAAATGAGAAACTGGGTCTGAGCAGAAAAAGTAAATTAATGTGCATGCAAAATGTAATTGCATATGAACACATGACCTTTACACAGAGAAAACCAAAAGCAAAACACAAAACAAACATCCTGGAATAAAAAAGTAAAAAAATATATTGCAAAAATTGCATGAAGGTAGTAATAATAGTAATAATAAGGGTATTTAGTTAACATAATTTTGATCAAAATAATGTAGAAGCCATCCCGCCACGTCACGGCAACCCTTGTGGGACAGTCCTAACTCTTGTATTTAAAACCTTTCCACTTGTCAAGTGACGTAAATGTGAACAAGGACAGAGGGACTGAACCACCAGTAATAGTATAGGCCAGACAGGATGGATTTTCCAACTCAGAAACAGGGCGGTCACACCCTTATATGCACAGAATGCACAATGAAACAAATGAGAAACTGGGTCTGAGCAGAAAAAGTAAATTAATGTGCATGCAAAATGTAATTGCATATGAACACATGACCTTTACACAGAGAAAACCAAAAGCAAAACACAAAACAAACATCCTGGAATAAAAAAGTAAAAAAATATATTGCAAAAATTGCATGAAGGTAGTAATAATAGTAATAATAAGGGTATTTAGTTAACATAATTTTGATCAAAATAATGTAGAAGCCATCCCGCCACGTCACGGCAACCCTTGTGGGACAGTCCTAACTCTTGTATTTAAAACCTTTCCACTTGTCAAGTGACGTAAATGTGAACAAGGACAGAGGGACTGAACCACCAGTAATAGTATAGGCCAGACAGGATGGATTTTCCAACTCAGAAACAGGGCGGTCACACCCTTATATGCACAGAATGCACAATGAAACAAATGAGAAACTGGGTCTGAGCAGAAAAAGTAAATTAATGTGCATGCAAAATGTAATTGCATATGAACACATGACCTTTACACAGAGAAAACCAAAAGCAAAACACAAAACAAACATCCTGGAATAAAAAAGTAAAAAAATATATTGCAAAAATTGCATGAAGGTAGTAATAATAGTAATAATAAGGGTATTTAGTTAACATAATTTTGATCAAAATAATGTAGAAGCCATCCCGCCACGTCACGGCAACCCTTGTGGGACAGTCCTAACTCTTGTATTTAAAACCTTTCCACTTGTCAAGTGACGTAAATGTGAACAAGGACAGAGGGACTGAACCACCAGTAATAGTATAGGCCAGACAGGATGGATTTTCCAACTCAGAAACAGGGCGGTCACACCCTTATATGCACAGAATGCACAATGAAACAAATGAGAAACTGGGTCTGAGCAGAAAAAGTAAATTAATGTGCATGCAAAATGTAATTGCATATGAACACATGACCTTTACACAGAGAAAACCAAAAGCAAAACACAAAACAAACATCCTGGAATAAAAAAGTAAAAAAATATATTGCAAAAATTGCATGAAGGTAGTAATAATAGTAATAATAAGGGTATTTAGTTAACATAATTTTGATCAAAATAATGTAGAAGCCATCCCGCCACGTCACGGCAACCCTTGTGGGACAGTCCTAACTCTTGTATTTAAAACCTTTCCACTTGTCAAGTGACGTAAATGTGAACAAGGACAGAGGGACTGAACCACCAGTAATAGTATAGGCCAGACAGGATGGATTTTCCAACTCAGAAACAGGGCGGTCACACCCTTATATGCACAGAATGCACAATGAAACAAATGAGAAACTGGGTCTGAGCAGAAAAAGTAAATTAATGTGCATGCAAAATGTAATTGCATATGAACACATGACCTTTACACAGAGAAAACCAAAAGCAAAACACAAAACAAACATCCTGGAATAAAAAAGTAAAAAAATATATTGCAAAAATTGCATGAAGGTAGTAATAATAGTAATAATAAGGGTATTTAGTTAACATAATTTTGATCAAAATAATGTAGAAGCCATCCCGCCACGTCACGGCAACCCTTGTGGGACAGTCCTAACTCTTGTATTTAAAACCTTTCCACTTGTCAAGTGACGTAAATGTGAACAAGGACAGAGGGACTGAACCACCAGTAATAGTATAGGCCAGACAGGATGGATTTTCCAACTCAGAAACAGGGCGGTCACACCCTTATATGCACAGAATGCACAATGAAACAAATGAGAAACTGGGTCTGAGCAGAAAAAGTAAATTAATGTGCATGCAAAATGTAATTGCATATGAACACATGACCTTTACACAGAGAAAACCAAAAGCAAAACACAAAACAAACATCCTGGAATAAAAAAGTAAAAAAATATATTGCAAAAATTGCATGAAGGTAGTAATAATAGTAATAATAAGGGTATTTAGTTAACATAATTTTGATCAAAATAATGTAGAAGCCATCCCGCCACGTCACGGCAACCCTTGTGGGACAGTCCTAACTCTTGTATTTAAAACCTTTCCACTTGTCAAGTGACGTAAATGTGAACAAGGACAGAGGGACTGAACCACCAGTAATAGTATAGGCCAGACAGGATGGATTTTCCAACTCAGAAACAGGGCGGTCACACCCTTATATGCACAGAATGCACAATGAAACAAATGAGAAACTGGGTCTGAGCAGAAAAAGTAAATTAATGTGCATGCAAAATGTAATTGCATATGAACACATGACCTTTACACAGAGAAAACCAAAAGCAAAACACAAAACAAACATCCTGGAATAAAAAAGTAAAAAAATATATTGCAAAAATTGCATGAAGGTAGTAATAATAGTAATAATAAGGGTATTTAGTTAACATAATTTTGATCAAAATAATGTAGAAGCCATCCCGCCACGTCACGGCAACCCTTGTGGGACAGTCCTAACTCTTGTATTTAAAACCTTTCCACTTGTCAAGTGACGTAAATGTGAACAAGGACAGAGGGACTGAACCACCAGTAATAGTATAGGCCAGACAGGATGGATTTTCCAACTCAGAAACAGGGCGGTCACACCCTTATATGCACAGAATGCACAATGAAACAAATGAGAAACTGGGTCTGAGCAGAAAAAGTAAATTAATGTGCATGCAAAATGTAATTGCATATGAACACATGACCTTTACACAGAGAAAACCAAAAGCAAAACACAAAACAAACATCCTGGAATAAAAAAGTAAAAAAATATATTGCAAAAATTGCATGAAGGTAGTAATAATAGTAATAATAAGGGTATTTAGTTAACATAATTTTGATCAAAATAATGTAGAAGCCATCCCGCCACGTCACGGCAACCCTTGTGGGACAGTCCTAACTCTTGTATTTAAAACCTTTCCACTTGTCAAGTGACGTAAATGTGAACAAGGACAGAGGGACTGAACCACCAGTAATAGTATAGGCCAGACAGGATGGATTTTCCAACTCAGAAACAGGGCGGTCACACCCTTATATGCACAGAATGCACAATGAAACAAATGAGAAACTGGGTCTGAGCAGAAAAAGTAAATTAATGTGCATGCAAAATGTAATTGCATATGAACACATGACCTTTACACAGAGAAAACCAAAAGCAAAACACAAAACAAACATCCTGGAATAAAAAAGTAAAAAAATATATTGCAAAAATTGCATGAAGGTAGTAATAATAAGGGTATTTAGTTAACATAATTTTGATCAAAATAATGTAGAAGCCATCCCGCCACGTCACGGCAACCCTTGTGGGACAGTCCTAACTCTTGTATTTAAAACCTTTCCACTTGTCAAGTGACGTAAATGTGAACAAGGACAGAGGGACTGAACCACCAGTAATAGTATAGGCCAGACAGGATGGATTTTCCAACTCAGAAACAGGGCGGTCACACCCTTATATGCACAGAATGCACAATGAAACAAATGAGAAACTGGGTCTGAGCAGAAAAAGTAAATTAATGTGCATGCAAAATGTAATTGCATATGAACACATGACCTTTACACAGAGAAAACCAAAAGCAAAACACAAAACAAACATCCTGGAATAAAAAAGTAAAAAAATATATTGCAAAAATTGCATGAAGGTAGTAATAATAGTAATAATAAGGGTATTTAGTTAACATAATTTTGATCAAAATAATGTAGAAGCCATCCCGCCACGTCACGGCAACCCTTGTGGGACAGTCCTAACTCTTGTATTTAAAACCTTTCCACTTGTCAAGTGACGTAAATGTGAACAAGGACAGAGGGACTGAACCACCAGTAATAGTATAGGCCAGACAGGATGGATTTTCCAACTCAGAAACAGGGCGGTCACACCCTTATATGCACAGAATGCACAATGAAACAAATGAGAAACTGGGTCTGAGCAGAAAAAGTAAATTAATGTGCATGCAAAATGTAATTGCATATGAACACATGACCTTTACACAGAGAAAACCAAAAGCAAAACACAAAACAAACATCCTGGAATAAAAAAGTAAAAAAATATATTGCAAAAATTGCATGAAGGTAGTAATAATAGTAATAATAAGGGTATTTAGTTAACATAATTTTGATCAAAATAATGTAGAAGCCATCCCGCCACGTCACGGCAACCCTTGTGGGACAGTCCTAACTCTTGTATTTAAAACCTTTCCACTTGTCAAGTGACGTAAATGTGAACAAGGACAGAGGGACTGAACCACCAGTAATAGTATAGGCCAGACAGGATGGATTTTCCAACTCAGAAACAGGGCGGTCACACCCTTATATGCACAGAATGCACAATGAAACAAATGAGAAACTGGGTCTGAGCAGAAAAAGTAAATTAATGTGCATGCAAAATGTAATTGCATATGAACACATGACCTTTACACAGAGAAAACCAAAAGCAAAACACAAAACAAACATCCTGGAATAAAAAAGTAAAAAAATATATTGCAAAAATTGCATGAAGGTAGTAATAATAGTAATAATAAGGGTATTTAGTTAACATAATTTTGATCAAAATAATGTAGAAGCCATCCCGCCACGTCACGGCAACCCTTGTGGGACAGTCCTAACTCTTGTATTTAAAACCTTTCCACTTGTCAAGTGACGTAAATGTGAACAAGGACAGAGGGACTGAACCACCAGTAATAGTATAGGCCAGACAGGATGGATTTTCCAACTCAGAAACAGGGCGGTCACACCCTTATATGCACAGAATGCACAATGAAACAAATGAGAAACTGGGTCTGAGCAGAAAAAGTAAATTAATGTGCATGCAAAATGTAATTGCATATGAACACATGACCTTTACACAGAGAAAACCAAAAGCAAAACACAAAACAAACATCCTGGAATAAAAAAGTAAAAAAATATATTGCAAAAATTGCATGAAGGTAGTAATAATAGTAATAATAAGGGTATTTAGTTAACATAATTTTGATCAAAATAATGTAGAAGCCATCCCGCCACGTCACGGCAACCCTTGTGGGACAGTCCTAACTCTTGTATTTAAAACCTTTCCACTTGTCAAGTGACGTAAATGTGAACAAGGACAGAGGGACTGAACCACCAGTAATAGTATAGGCCAGACAGGATGGATTTTCCAACTCAGAAACAGGGCGGTCACACCCTTATATGCACAGAATGCACAATGAAACAAATGAGAAACTGGGTCTGAGCAGAAAAAGTAAATTAATGTGCATGCAAAATGTAATTGCATATGAACACATGACCTTTACACAGAGAAAACCAAAAGCAAAACACAAAACAAACATCCTGGAATAAAAAAGTAAAAAAATATATTGCAAAAATTGCATGAAGGTAGTAATAATAGTAATAATAAGGGTATTTAGTTAACATAATTTTGATCAAAATAATGTAGAAGCCATCCCGCCACGTCACGGCAACCCTTGTGGGACAGTCCTAACTCTTGTATTTAAAACCTTTCCACTTGTCAAGTGACGTAAATGTGAACAAGGACAGAGGGACTGAACCACCAGTAATAGTATAGGCCAGACAGGATGGATTTTCCAACTCAGAAACAGGGCGGTCACACCCTTATATGCACAGAATGCACAATGAAACAAATGAGAAACTGGGTCTGAGCAGAAAAAGTAAATTAATGTGCATGCAAAATGTAATTGCATATGAACACATGACCTTTACACAGAGAAAACCAAAAGCAAAACACAAAAAAAATTAACTAAATACCCTTATTATTACTATTATTACTACCTTCATGCAATTTTTGCAATATATTTTTTTACTTTTTTATTCCAGGATGTTTGTTTTGTGTTTTGCTTTTGGTTTTCTCTGTGTAAAGGTCATGTGTTCATATGCAATTACATTTTGCATGCACATTAATTTACTTTTTCTGCTCAGACCCAGTTTCTCATTTGTTTCATTGTGCATTCTGTGCATATAAGGGTGTGACCGCCCTGTTTCTGAGTTGGAAAATCCATCCTGTCTGGCCTATACTATTACTGGTGGTTCAGTCCCTCTGTCCTTGTTCACATTTACGTCACTTGACAAGTGGAAAGGTTTTAAATACAAGAGTTAGGACTGTCCCACAAGGGTTGCCGTGACGTGGCGGGATGGCTTCTACATTATTTTGATCAAAATTATGTTAACTAAATACCCTTATTATTACTATTATTACTACCTTCATGCAATTTTTGCAATATATTTTTTTACTTTTTTATTCCAGGATGTTTGTTTTGTGTTTTGCTTTTGGTTTTCTCTGTGTAAAGGTCATGTGTTCATATGCAATTACATTTTGCATGCACATTAATTTACTTTTTCTGCTCAGACCCAGTTTCTCATTTGTTTCATTGTGCATTCTGTGCATATAAGGGTGTGACCGCCCTGTTTCTGAGTTGGAAAATCCATCCTGTCTGGCCTATACTATTACTGGTGGTTCAGTCCCTCTGTCCTTGTTCACATTTACGTCACTTGACAAGTGGAAAGGTTTTAAATACAAGAGTTAGGACTGTCCCACAAGGGTTGCCGTGACGTGGCGGGATGGCTTCTACATTATTTTGATCAAAATTATGTTAACTAAATACCCTTATTATTACTATTATTACTACCTTCATGCAATTTTTGCAATATATTTTTTTACTTTTTTATTCCAGGATGTTTGTTTTGTGTTTTGCTTTTGGTTTTCTCTGTGTAAAGGTCATGTGTTCATATGCAATTACATTTTGCATGCACATTAATTTACTTTTTCTGCTCAGACCCAGTTTCTCATTTGTTTCATTGTGCATTCTGTGCATATAAGGGTGTGACCGCCCTGTTTCTGAGTTGGAAAATCCATCCTGTCTGGCCTATACTATTACTGGTGGTTCAGTCCCTCTGTCCTTGTTCACATTTACGTCACTTGACAAGTGGAAAGGTTTTAAATACAAGAGTTAGGACTGTCCCACAAGGGTTGCCGTGACGTGGCGGGATGGCTTCTACATTATTTTGATCAAAATTATGTTAACTAAATACCCTTATTATTACTATTATTACTACCTTCATGCAATTTTTGCAATATATTTTTTTACTTTTTTATTCCAGGATGTTTGTTTTGTGTTTTGCTTTTGGTTTTCTCTGTGTAAAGGTCATGTGTTCATATGCAATTACATTTTGCATGCACATTAATTTACTTTTTCTGCTCAGACCCAGTTTCTCATTTGTTTCATTGTGCATTCTGTGCATATAAGGGTGTGACCGCCCTGTTTCTGAGTTGGAAAATCCATCCTGTCTGGCCTATACTATTACTGGTGGTTCAGTCCCTCTGTCCTTGTTCACATTTACGTCACTTGACAAGTGGAAAGGTTTTAAATACAAGAGTTAGGACTGTCCCACAAGGGTTGCCGTGACGTGGCGGGATGGCTTCTACATTATTTTGATCAAAATTATGTTAACTAAATACCCTTATTATTACTATTATTACTACCTTCATGCAATTTTTGCAATATATTTTTTTACTTTTTTATTCCAGGATGTTTGTTTTGTGTTTTGCTTTTGGTTTTCTCTGTGTAAAGGTCATGTGTTCATATGCAATTACATTTTGCATGCACATTAATTTACTTTTTCTGCTCAGACCCAGTTTCTCATTTGTTTCATTGTGCATTCTGTGCATATAAGGGTGTGACCGCCCTGTTTCTGAGTTGGAAAATCCATCCTGTCTGGCCTATACTATTACTGGTGGTTCAGTCCCTCTGTCCTTGTTCACATTTACGTCACTTGACAAGTGGAAAGGTTTTAAATACAAGAGTTAGGACTGTCCCACAAGGGTTGCCGTGACGTGGCGGGATGGCTTCTACATTATTTTGATCAAAATTATGTTAACTAAATACCCTTATTATTACTATTATTACTACCTTCATGCAATTTTTGCAATATATTTTTTTACTTTTTTATTCCAGGATGTTTGTTTTGTGTTTTGCTTTTGGTTTTCTCTGTGTAAAGGTCATGTGTTCATATGCAATTACATTTTGCATGCACATTAATTTACTTTTTCTGCTCAGACCCAGTTTCTCATTTGTTTCATTGTGCATTCTGTGCATATAAGGGTGTGACCGCCCTGTTTCTGAGTTGGAAAATCCATCCTGTCTGGCCTATACTATTACTGGTGGTTCAGTCCCTCTGTCCTTGTTCACATTTACGTCACTTGACAAGTGGAAAGGTTTTAAATACAAGAGTTAGGACTGTCCCACAAGGGTTGCCGTGACGTGGCGGGATGGCTTCTACATTATTTTGATCAAAATTATGTTAACTAAATACCCTTATTATTACTATTATTACTACCTTCATGCAATTTTTGCAATATATTTTTTTACTTTTTTATTCCAGGATGTTTGTTTTGTGTTTTGCTTTTGGTTTTCTCTGTGTAAAGGTCATGTGTTCATATGCAATTACATTTTGCATGCACATTAATTTACTTTTTCTGCTCAGACCCAGTTTCTCATTTGTTTCATTGTGCATTCTGTGCATATAAGGGTGTGACCGCCCTGTTTCTGAGTTGGAAAATCCATCCTGTCTGGCCTATACTATTACTGGTGGTTCAGTCCCTCTGTCCTTGTTCACATTTACGTCACTTGACAAGTGGAAAGGTTTTAAATACAAGAGTTAGGACTGTCCCACAAGGGTTGCCGTGACGTGGCGGGATGGCTTCTACATTATTTTGATCAAAATTATGTTAACTAAATACCCTTATTATTACTATTATTACTACCTTCATGCAATTTTTGCAATATATTTTTTTACTTTTTTATTCCAGGATGTTTGTTTTGTGTTTTGCTTTTGGTTTTCTCTGTGTAAAGGTCATGTGTTCATATGCAATTACATTTTGCATGCACATTAATTTACTTTTTCTGCTCAGACCCAGTTTCTCATTTGTTTCATTGTGCATTCTGTGCATATAAGGGTGTGACCGCCCTGTTTCTGAGTTGGAAAATCCATCCTGTCTGGCCTATACTATTACTGGTGGTTCAGTCCCTCTGTCCTTGTTCACATTTACGTCACTTGACAAGTGGAAAGGTTTTAAATACAAGAGTTAGGACTGTCCCACAAGGGTTGCCGTGACGTGGCGGGATGGCTTCTACATTATTTTGATCAAAATTATGTTAACTAAATACCCTTATTATTACTATGATTACTACCTTCATGCAATTTTTGCAATATATTTTTTTACTTTTTTATTCCAGGATGTTTGTTTTGTGTTTTGCTTTTGGTTTTCTCTGTGTAAAGGTCATGTGTTCATATGCAATTACATTTTGCATGCACATTAATTTACTTTTTCTGCTCAGACCCAGTTTCTCATTTGTTTCATTGTGCATTCTGTGCATATAAGGGTGTGACCGCCCTGTTTCTGAGTTGGAAAATCCATCCTGTCTGGCCTATACTATTACTGGTGGTTCAGTCCCTCTGTCCTTGTTCACATTTACGTCACTTGACAAGTGGAAAGGTTTTAAATACAAGAGTTAGGACTGTCCCACAAGGGTTGCCGTGACGTGGCGGGATGGCTTCTACATTATTTTGATCAAAATTATGTTAACTAAATACCCTTATTATTACTATTATTACTACCTTCATGCAATTTTTGCAATATATTTTTTTACTTTTTTATTCCAGGATGTTTGTTTTGTGTTTTGCTTTTGGTTTTCTCTGTGTAAAGGTCATGTGTTCATATGCAATTACATTTTGCATGCACATTAATTTACTTTTTCTGCTCAGACCCAGTTTCTCATTTGTTTCATTGTGCATTCTGTGCATATAAGGGTGTGACCGCCCTGTTTCTGAGTTGGAAAATCCATCCTGTCTGGCCTATACTATTACTGGTGGTTCAGTCCCTCTGTCCTTGTTCACATTTACGTCACTTGACAAGTGGAAAGGTTTTAAATACAAGAGTTAGGACTGTCCCACAAGGGTTGCCGTGACGTGGCGGGATGGCTTCTACATTATTTTGATCAAAATTATGTTAACTAAATACCCTTATTATTACTATTATTACTACCTTCATGCAATTTTTGCAATATATTTTTTTACTTTTTTATTCCAGGATGTTTGTTTTGTGTTTTGCTTTTGGTTTTCTCTGTGTAAAGGTCATGTGTTCATATGCAATTACATTTTGCATGCACATTAATTTACTTTTTCTGCTCAGACCCAGTTTCTCATTTGTTTCATTGTGCATTCTGTGCATATAAGGGTGTGACCGCCCTGTTTCTGAGTTGGAAAATCCATCCTGTCTGGCCTATACTATTACTGGTGGTTCAGTCCCTCTGTCCTTGTTCACATTTACGTCACTTGACAAGTGGAAAGGTTTTAAATACAAGAGTTAGGACTGTCCCACAAGGGTTGCCGTGACGTGGCGGGATGGCTTCTACATTATTTTGATCAAAATTATGTTAACTAAATACCCTTATTATTACTATTATTACTACCTTCATGCAATTTTTGCAATATATTTTTTTACTTTTTTATTCCAGGATGTTTGTTTTGTGTTTTGCTTTTGGTTTTCTCTGTGTAAAGG
This sequence comes from Dendrobates tinctorius, assembly GCF_039654945.1. NCBI lineage: Eukaryota > Metazoa > Chordata > Amphibia > Anura > Dendrobatidae > Dendrobates > Dendrobates tinctorius. Next base: position 8,092,119 of record NW_027361790.1, on the reverse strand, counting down.
TCATGTGTTCATATGCAATTACATTTTGCATGCACATTAATTTACTTTTTCTGCTCAGACCCAGTTTCTCATTTGTTTCATTGTGCATTCTGTGCATATAAGGGTGTGACCGCCCTGTTTCTGAGTTGGAAAATCCATCCTGTCTGGCCTATACTATTACTGGTGGTTCAGTCCCTCTGTCCTTGTTCACATTTACGTCACTTGACAAGTGGAAAGGTTTTAAATACAAGAGTTAGGACTGTCCCACAAGGGTTGCCGTGACGTGGCGGGATGGCTTCTACATTATTTTGATCAAAATTATGTTAACTAAATACCCTTATTATTACTATTATTACTACCTTCATGCAATTTTTGCAATATATTTTTTTACTTTTTTATTCCAGGATGTTTGTTTTGTGTTTTGCTTTTGGTTTTCTCTGTGTAAAGGTCATGTGTTCATATGCAATTACATTTTGCATGCACATTAATTTACTTTTTCTGCTCAGACCCAGTTTCTCATTTGTTTCATTATGCATTCTGTGCATATAAGGGTGTGACCGCCCTGTTTCTGAGTTGGAAAATCCATCCTGTCTGGCCTATACTATTACTGGTGGTTCAGTCCCTCTGTCCTTGTTCACATTTACGTCACTTGACAAGTGGAAAGGTTTTAAATACAAGAGTTAGGACTGTCCCACAAGGGTTGCCGTGACGTGGCGGGATGGCTTCTACATTATTTTGATCAAAATTATGTTAACTAAATACCCTTATTATTACTATTATTACTACCTTCATGCAATTTTTGCAATATATTTTTTTACTTTTTTATTCCAGGATGTTTGTTTTGTGTTTTGCTTTTGGTTTTCTCTGTGTAAAGGTCATGTGTTCATATGCAATTACATTTTGCATGCACATTAATTTACTTTTTCTGCTCAGACCCAGTTTCTCATTTGTTTCATTGTGCATTCTGTGCATATAAGGGTGTGACCGCCCTGTTTCTGAGTTGGAAAATCCATCCTGTCTGGCCTATACTATTACTGGTGGTTCAGTCCCTCTGTCCTTGTTCACATTTACGTCACTTGACAAGTGGAAAGGTTTTAAATACAAGAGTTAGGACTGTCCCACAAGGGTTGCCGTGACGTGGCGGGATGGCTTCTACATTATTTTGATCAAAATTATGTTAACTAAATACCCTTATTATTACTATTATTACTACCTTCATGCAATTTTTGCAATATATTTTTTTACTTTTTTATTCCAGGATGTTTGTTTTGTGTTTTGCTTTTGGTTTTCTCTGTGTAAAGGTCATGTGTTCATATGCAATTACATTTTGCATGCACATTAATTTACTTTTTCTGCTCAGACCCAGTTTCTCATTTGTTTCATTGTGCATTCTGTGCATATAAGGGTGTGACCGCCCTGTTTCTGAGTTGGAAAATCCATCCTGTCTGGCCTATACTATTACTGGTGGTTCAGTCCCTCTGTCCTTGTTCACATTTACGTCACTTGACAAGTGGAAAGGTTTTAAATACAAGAGTTAGGACTGTCCCACAAGGGTTGCCGTGACGTGGCGGGATGGCTTCTACATTATTTTGATCAAAATTATGTTAACTAAATACCCTTATTATTACTATTATTACTACCTTCATGCAATTTTTGCAATATATTTTTTTACTTTTTTATTCCAGGATGTTTGTTTTGTGTTTTGCTTTTGGTTTTCTCTGTGTAAAGGTCATGTGTTCATATGCAATTACATTTTGCATGCACATTAATTTACTTTTTCTGCTCAGACCCAGTTTCTCATTTGTTTCATTGTGCATTCTGTGCATATAAGGGTGTGACCGCCCTGTTTCTGAGTTGGAAAATCCATCCTGTCTGGCCTATACTATTACTGGTGGTTCAGTCCCTCTGTCCTTGTTCACATTTACGTCACTTGACAAGTGGAAAGGTTTTAAATACAAGAGTTAGGACTGTCCCACAAGGGTTGCCGTGACGTGGCGGGATGGCTTCTACATTATTTTGATCAAAATTATGTTAACTAAATACCCTTATTATTACTATTATTACTACCTTCATGCAATTTTTGCAATATATTTTTTTACTTTTTTATTCCAGGATGTTTGTTTTGTGTTTTGCTTTTGGTTTTCTCTGTGTAAAGGTCATGTGTTCATATGCAATTACATTTTGCATGCACATTAATTTACTTTTTCTGCTCAGACCCAGTTTCTCATTTGTTTCATTGTGCATTCTGTGCATATAAGGGTGTGACCGCCCTGTTTCTGAGTTGGAAAATCCATCCTGTCTGGCCTATACTATTACTGGTGGTTCAGTCCCTCTGTCCTTGTTCACATTTACGTCACTTGACAAGTGGAAAGGTTTTAAATACAAGAGTTAGGACTGTCCCACAAGGGTTGCCGTGACGTGGCGGGATGGCTTCTACATTATTTTGATCAAAATTATGTTAACTAAATACCCTTATTATTACTATTATTACTACCTTCATGCAATTTTTGCAATATATTTTTTTACTTTTTTATTCCAGGATGTTTGTTTTGTGTTTTGCTTTTGGTTTTCTCTGTGTAAAGGTCATGTGTTCATATGCAATTACATTTTGCATGCACATTAATTTACTTTTTCTGCTCAGACCCAGTTTCTCATTTGTTTCATTGTGCATTCTGTGCATATAAGGGTGTGACCGCCCTGTTTCTGAGTTGGAAAATCCATCCTGTCTGGCCTATACTATTACTGGTGGTTCAGTCCCTCTGTCCTTGTTCACATTTACGTCACTTGACAAGTGGAAAGGTTTTAAATACAAGAGTTAGGACTGTCCCACAAGGGTTGCCGTGACGTGGCGGGATGGCTTCTACATTATTTTGATCAAAATTATGTTAACTAAATACCCTTATTATTACTATTATTACTACCTTCATGCAATTTTTGCAATATATTTTTTTACTTTTTTATTCCAGGATGTTTGTTTTGTGTTTTGCTTTTGGTTTTCTCTGTGTAAAGGTCATGTGTTCATATGCAATTACATTTTGCATGCACATTAATTTACTTTTTCTGCTCAGACCCAGTTTCTCATTTGTTTCATTGTGCATTCTGTGCATATAAGGGTGTGACCGCCCTGTTTCTGAGTTGGAAAATCCATCCTGTCTGGCCTATACTATTACTGGTGGTTCAGTCCCTCTGTCCTTGTTCACATTTACGTCACTTGACAAGTGGAAAGGTTTTAAATACAAGAGTTAGGACTGTCCCACAAGGGTTGCCGTGACGTGGCGGGATGGCTTCTACATTATTTTGATCAAAATTATGTTAACTAAATACCCTTATTATTACTATTATTACTACCTTCATGCAATTTTTGCAATATATTTTTTTACTTTTTTATTCCAGGATGTTTGTTTTGTGTTTTGCTTTTGGTTTTCTCTGTGTAAAGGTCATGTGTTCATATGCAATTACATTTTGCATGCACATTAATTTACTTTTTCTGCTCAGACCCAGTTTCTCATTTGTTTCATTGTGCATTCTGTGCATATAAGGGTGTGACCGCCCTGTTTCTGAGTTGGAAAATCCATCCTGTCTGGCCTATACTATTACTGGTGGTTCAGTCCCTCTGTCCTTGTTCACATTTACGTCACTTGACAAGTGGAAAGGTTTTAAATACAAGAGTTAGGACTGTCCCACAAGGGTTGCCGTGACGTGGCGGGATGGCTTCTACATTATTTTGATCAAAATTATGTTAACTAAATACCCTTATTATTACTATTATTACTACCTTCATGCAATTTTTGCAATATATTTTTTTACTTTTTTATTCCAGGATGTTTGTTTTGTGTTTTGCTTTTGGTTTTCTCTGTGTAAAGGTCATGTGTTCATATGCAATTACATTTTGCATGCACATTAATTTACTTTTTCTGCTCAGACCCAGTTTCTCATTTGTTTCATTGTGCATTCTGTGCATATAAGGGTGTGACCGCCCTGTTTCTGAGTTGGAAAATCCATCCTGTCTGGCCTATACTATTACTGGTGGTTCAGTCCCTCTGTCCTTGTTCACATTTACGTCACTTGACAAGTGGAAAGGTTTTAAATACAAGAGTTAGGACTGTCCCACAAGGGTTGCCGTGACGTGGCGGGATGGCTTCTACATTATTTTGATCAAAATTATGTTAACTAAATACCCTTATTATTACTATTATTACTACCTTCATGCAATTTTTGCAATATATTTTTTTACTTTTTTATTCCAGGATGTTTGTTTTGTGTTTTGCTTTTGGTTTTCTCTGTGTAAAGGTCATGTGTTCATATGCAATTACATTTTGCATGCACATTAATTTACTTTTTCTGCTCAGACCCAGTTTCTCATTTGTTTCATTGTGCATTCTGTGCATATAAGGGTGTGACCGCCCTGTTTCTGAGTTGGAAAATCCATCCTGTCTGGCCTATACTATTACTGGTGGTTCAGTCCCTCTGTCCTTGTTCACATTTACGTCACTTGACAAGTGGAAAGGTTTTAAATACAAGAGTTAGGACTGTCCCACAAGGGTTGCCGTGACGTGGCGGGATGGCTTCTACATTATTTTGATCAAAATTATGTTAACTAAATACCCTTATTATTACTATTATTACTACCTTCATGCAATTTTTGCAATATATTTTTTTACTTTTTTATTCCAGGATGTTTGTTTTGTGTTTTGCTTTTGGTTTTCTCTGTGTAAAGGTCATGTGTTCATATGCAATTACATTTTGCATGCACATTAATTTACTTTTTCTGCTCAGACCCAGTTTCTCATTTGTTTCATTGTGCATTCTGTGCATATAAGGGTGTGACCGCCCTGTTTCTGAGTTGGAAAATCCATCCTGTCTGGCCTATACTATTACTGGTGGTTCAGTCCCTCTGTCCTTGTTCACATTTACGTCACTTGACAAGTGGAAAGGTTTTAAATACAAGAGTTAGGACTGTCCCACAAGGGTTGCCGTGACGTGGCGGGATGGCTTCTACATTATTTTGATCAAAATTATGTTAACTAAATACCCTTATTATTACTATTATTACTACCTTCATGCAATTTTTGCAATATATTTTTTTACTTTTTTATTCCAGGATGTTTGTTTTGTGTTTTGCTTTTGGTTTTCTCTGTGTAAAGGTCATGTGTTCATATGCAATTACATTTTGCATGCACATTAATTTACTTTTTCTGCTCAGACCCAGTTTCTCATTTGTTTCATTGTGCATTCTGTGCATATAAGGGTGTGACCGCCCTGTTTCTGAGTTGGAAAATCCATCCTGTCTGGCCTATACTATTACTGGTGGTTCAGTCCCTCTGTCCTTGTTCACATTTACGTCACTTGACAAGTGGAAAGGTTTTAAATACAAGAGTTAGGACTGTCCCACAAGGGTTGCCGTGACGTGGCGGGATGGCTTCTACATTATTTTGATCAAAATTATGTTAACTAAATACCCTTATTATTACTATTATTACTACCTTCATGCAATTTTTGCAATATATTTTTTTACTTTTTTATTCCAGGATGTTTGTTTTGTGTTTTGCTTTTGGTTTTCTCTGTGTAAAGGTCATGTGTTCATATGCAATTACATTTTGCATGCACATTAATTTACTTTTTCTGCTCAGACCCAGTTTCTCATTTGTTTCATTGTGCATTCTGTGCATATAAGGGTGTGACCGCCCTGTTTCTGAGTTGGAAAATCCATCCTGTCTGGCCTATACTATTACTGGTGGTTCAGTCCCTCTGTCCTTGTTCACATTTACGTCACTTGACAAGTGGAAAGGTTTTAAATACAAGAGTTAGGACTGTCCCACAAGGGTTGCCGTGACGTGGCGGGATGGCTTCTACATTATTTTGATCAAAATTATGTTAACTAAATACCCTTATTATTACTATTATTACTACCTTCATGCAATTTTTGCAATATATTTTTTTACTTTTTTATTCCAGGATGTTTGTTTTGTGTTTTGCTTTTGGTTTTCTCTGTGTAAAGGTCATGTGTTCATATGCAATTACATTTTGCATGCACATTAATTTACTTTTTCTGCTCAGACCCAGTTTCTCATTTGTTTCATTGTGCATTCTGTGCATATAAGGGTGTGACCGCCCTGTTTCTGAGTTGGAAAATCCATCCTGTCTGGCCTATACTATTACTGGTGGTTCAGTCCCTCTGTCCTTGTTCACATTTACGTCACTTGACAAGTGGAAAGGTTTTAAATACAAGAGTTAGGACTGTCCCACAAGGGTTGCCGTGACGTGGCGGGATGGCTTCTACATTATTTTGATCAAAATTATGTTAACTAAATACCCTTATTATTACTATTATTACTACCTTCATGCAATTTTTGCAATATATTTTTTTACTTTTTTATTCCAGGATGTTTGTTTTGTGTTTTGCTTTTGGTTTTCTCTGTGTAAAGGTCATGTGTTCATATGCAATTACATTTTGCATGCACATTAATTTACTTTTTCTGCTCAGACCCAGTTTCTCATTTGTTTCATTGTGCATTCTGTGCATATAAGGGTGTGACCGCCCTGTTTCTGAGTTGGAAAATCCATCCTGTCTGGCCTATACTATTACTGGTGGTTCAGTCCCTCTGTCCTTGTTCACATTTACGTCACTTGACAAGTGGAAAGGTTTTAAATACAAGAGTTAGGACTGTCCCACAAGGGTTGCCGTGACGTGGCGGGATGGCTTCTACATTATTTTGATCAAAATTATGTTAACTAAATACCCTTATTATTACTATTATTACTACCTTCATGCAATTTTTGCAATATATTTTTTTACTTTTTTATTCCAGGATGTTTGTTTTGTGTTTTGCTTTTGGTTTTCTCTGTGTAAAGGTCATGTGTTCATATGCAATTACATTTTGCATGCACATTAATTTACTTTTTCTGCTCAGACCCAGTTTCTCATTTGTTTCATTGTGCATTCTGTGCATATAAGGGTGTGACCGCCCTGTTTCTGAGTTGGAAAATCCATCCTGTCTGGCCTATACTATTACTGGTGGTTCAGTCCCTCTGTCCTTGTTCACATTTACGTCACTTGACAAGTGGAAAGGTTTTAAATACAAGAGTTAGGACTGTCCCACAAGGGTTGCCGTGACGTGGCGGGATGGCTTCTACATTATTTTGATCAAAATTATGTTAACTAAATACCCTTATTATTACTATTATTACTACCTTCATGCAATTTTTGCAATATATTTTTTTACTTTTTTATTCCAGGATGTTTGTTTTGTGTTTTGCTTTTGGTTTTCTCTGTGTAAAGGTCATGTGTTCATATGCAATTACATTTTGCATGCACATTAATTTACTTTTTCTGCTCAGACCCAGTTTCTCATTTGTTTCATTGTGCATTCTGTGCATATAAGGGTGTGACCGCCCTGTTTCTGAGTTGGAAAATCCATCCTGTCTGGCCTATACTATTACTGGTGGTTCAGTCCCTCTGTCCTTGTTCACATTTACGTCACTTGACAAGTGGAAAGGTTTTAAATACAAGAGTTAGGACTGTCCCACAAGGGTTGCCGTGACGTGGCGGGATGGCTTCTACATTATTTTGATCAAAATTATGTTAACTAAATACCCTTATTATTACTATTATTACTACCTTCATGCAATTTTTGCAATATATTTTTTTACTTTTTTATTCCAGGATGTTTGTTTTGTGTTTTGCTTTTGGTTTTCTCTGTGTAAAGGTCATGTGTTCATATGCAATTACATTTTGCATGCACATTAATTTACTTTTTCTGCTCAGACCCAGTTTCTCATTTGTTTCATTGTGCATTCTGTGCATATAAGGGTGTGACCGCCCTGTTTCTGAGTTGGAAAATCCATCCTGTCTGGCCTATACTATTACTGGTGGTTCAGTCCCTCTGTCCTTGTTCACATTTACGTCACTTGACAAGTGGAAAGGTTTTAAATACAAGAGTTAGGACTGTCCCACAAGGGTTGCCGTGACGTGGCGGGATGGCTTCTACATTATTTTGATCAAAATTATGTTAACTAAATACCCTTATTATTACTATTATTACTACCTTCATGCAATTTTTGCAATATATTTTTTTACTTTTTTATTCCAGGATGTTTGTTTTGTGTTTTGCTTTTGGTTTTCTCTGTGTAAAGGTCATGTGTTCATATGCAATTACATTTTGCATGCACATTAATTTACTTTTTCTGCTCAGACCCAGTTTCTCATTTTCAGATTATGTAGCAAAAACTTGGTTTCAGATTCCCTTTAAAGAGAATTTGTCACCAGGATTTTGCCTCCTAATCTGAGAGTAGCATAACTTAGAGCTGGAAACCTTGCTTCCAGGGATGTGTCACTTGTTGGGTTGTTTGCTGCAACCTAAACAGGAGAAAATCCATCTCAATGAACTTGTGAACAACCTTCTTCCTTTATTCACCAAAAGTGCTCAATAGAGGATAAAATAGAATCAGCGACGCAAGTTACATGATATGTGACATCGACACGTCTCTGGTGAATGCGCATCCATAATTATGGAGCTGTTTGCTGTAGCTTTGATAAAATCACGCTTTTATCAGCAGAAGATTATCTCTAGAGGACTAGTAAACCTGCTGCCATGTAGTCCTCCTTATTTATGAGCTCTGCACCCACCCCTGATTGGCAGTCTTTTTCCTATGCACAGTGTACATTGAGCAGCCGATCAGTGGTGTGGGCGGAGTTATACAGGGCTCAACATTCAGAGCACTGCTAGATCTGCAGCAGATAAAATAATTTTATCAAAATTGTAAGCAGCCCAGTAATGAGAAACATTGCTGAAATTGTTGCTTTTAGATGCGGCAGCAAAAACCTGGTGATAGATTCTCTTGAAATCCTCAAATTCTGTCTGGCAGCAGCTGCCAATAGAGGATGTTTCTGTACGGGGATACCGAGAGAACTAGAAGATTATTGGCAGAAAAAGATCCCATGGCCTTTCTTGTCTTTATTATTTCCCTTTTTAAATTTACAATAGATGATTATTCCAAACATAATGAATTTAATTTAGTGGTGATTTTCTAACTATACACTGTTCATTGGGAAAACTGTCAGATGAGCTCTGAATACAGATCCCTAGAGAAGGTATATGTCCTTCCTTTCTAAGAAGCCATACTACCATAATGGCTCCTGTGTTTTCTCCTCCTACCATTGAACAAGTGAAGTAACAATCCCTGTGTTGTGGCATCTTTGTGCTGTAAGATACGATCCATGAGCGGTGCCCAAAACATGGCGGCTCTCTGTGTAGACAGATATTGTGTGCAGACAGGATCTACAGGGGAACATCCCTCCCAGAATATAATGACTCAGTCATCAGAGATAAGGAGACAGCTCCATCATTATGGAATCCAGAAGGTTGGTTTATATTAGAGCGTTACATTTTTATCACTTACCAAATTGTGATCCTTTCTATATATTTTATCATCAGTGTCGTAAATTTAGGGAACCCTGTGAAGTCCATCCTATAGTACAAGGAAATACATCAATGCATAGATTAGGTAAGGGTTAACTAGAAGGTATGGTAACACTAGTAATTGATGGGAGCTGTTAAAATAGATGTTCCCACTTATTTATCCCCAATCCACAGTATAGGGAATAAGCTGCTGTTTGCTGGGGCTGCGTTCCCCGGACCCTCCAGCCCTGAGATGCCCCTGTAGCATGGAGCCGAGGTGGCGCATGCGCCCCACACACTGTACAATGATGAGAAAGACTCTTACCTGCGATTTACACCTTCAGCTGAAAAAGAAACAACAGTTTACAATTGGATTTATTGAAGTATTTAATAACAGTTGCAGCGGACGACTTATTTTTGGGTCGTATTCACACGTCTTTGTTTTTCTCATCTGCACAAACCCAAACTAATTTTCATCAGTGCGCTGCTTCCAATTTTCATCTAGTTTTACTCCATGTGTCCATTTTTTACCATCAGTATCTCATCCTTTTCTATTGTATGCAAAAAGAAAACCAAAACCTGATGGAAGTTTCCCAAGTTTCTCCTAGTAGTCAGTCAGTGGGTGAGTGTGATCCACAATTCGCCCCACAGCTGACATGTTACCAGCTCCATAGAACAGAAGGGCCAGTGAAAAATACTGGCAGCACCCCTGGTACATAGACACACACGTGACTGAGCCCTTCCTTTACAACGTGATTGTACAGAGACTTCCTTACACAATATCGGATCTGATCTGGCATCCAGGTTTCGGCTATACAGTCCCTACTGGACTGCAGGGGCGTCACATCAATAGCGGGGGGCCACACGACCCGTGAGTCCTGGGGAGTGTTGGCTTTGTTTCCCCATCATCATAATTTTACCATCAGCTTCTTGTTCCACCATTCAGCCTGAGACTCGGCTCAGCAGGCGCGATAGGCAGCAATAGATCGCGCCTGCTGTAGAAAACCTCAGCCCCACACTGCACAGACCGGAGCAGGGCGCTGGGGGACACGGCCAGGCATAAATGCTATAAATGCATGTGAGAAGAATGTGATACTTACATGGGATGTCAATCACTGCAGGCTGTAAAAGTAAAACAGAGAAGTGTAAAAAGTCTATGAAATCTTTCATCTTCTTACATTGTCCTGTACATCACATACTCATAGGCTTCCATTACACCCATTACACTAGACAATGAATGTGACATTATCACACAAGATAGACTGCGCTAGTATTAATAAATCTATGAGCAGAGCGCCAGTCCGTGCCCCATGCAGCATTCATACAGTCCATAAACAGCACGCCTGCTATGTGACCCGGCATCGGCTGACAGCTATAAGATATGTGGAATATATTTATACATTAGTTGTGCATTAGGAAGCTCTGGAGCTGCGTCCATTCTGTACATATTTATTGGGTTTAAAAATGGGGGTAAACTGGCATCGCTGCGTTACTACATCTGCCGTAATGTAACAAAGAGTTGTGTGTGTTTCATGGCACTGCAGCCTTGCAGCGCTGGGGTTCAAATCCCACCAAGGACAACATCTGCAAGGAGTTTGTATGTTCTCCCCATACTGATAGGGAAAGTAGATTGTGTGCTCCATTGGGGACAGCGATGATAATGTATGCAAAGCACTGCACAATATGCTAGCGCTATATATAAGTAAACGTTATTATGCTACAAAGATTTAACTCTTTAAAAGAGTTGTCCACTACTTGGACAATTCCTTCTTGAACTAAATGTTTGGTCCCAATAAAATAATAAAGCTTAGACTCCCCTCCCATGCTGGTGCTGTTCCAGCAGTGTCAGCACTTGCGGTCCCCAGAGCTCTGGTGCCGTGTTGTGACACGTGGTGCTCGGCGCCCAATCAGCGCTGGCATCATTGTCCCCACCTTCGTACAGATTGAACATGAAGAGGAAGTCCGGGCTGCAGCTGATCTCAGTCTTCCTTCCAGCCCTGAGAACCCCTCTATACTTGATACCCAGCCTTGCTGAAGCTGACAGCTGAGCATTGGGGCCCCAAGCTGTCAGTTTTGCCTGGCAGGTTATCAAAAATACAGGGGAGCCCACACATTGTTTTTTTAATTATTTATTTAGAGAGCATGAGTCATCACCTGCTCTCAATGTTATTAGCAGCAGCTGGCGTCGGTTGATGGGAGCAGATGTCTCATCAGCCGACACCAGTGACTGGAGGTAAACTTTGTACCGCCGATCTCAGCGGTGGGTTCACGCTGTCATTTGTAGTAGTGGTGCATGGCAGACACTGGATATTCGGGCTCCCCATTCAAGTGAATGGGGTCCGGGTTTTTTAACAGTTCGGCCGAACCCGCTGGACCCAAACAACCAGGGGTCCACTCATCTCTACCCATGAAAGAAAAAAGTTTTTAAAAATGTAAAAAGATAAAAATTCAAATCAACCCCCTTTCCTCCAGTTAATATTAAAGAAAGGGAAAAATAAAAGAAAAACACATATTTGGTATCAATCTGTTCAGAAAAGTCTGACCTATGAAAATATAAAATTAACTGACCTAATCTGTAGAAACTGTAAAGCATAAAAAAGAATCAAAATGCCAACGTTGCAGGTTTTTGGTTGCTACAACTCCACAAAAAAAATACATAACAGCAATCACATAATCATAACTACCTCAAAATATTATTAATACATCAGGATACCATGCAAAAAAAGAAAGTGTATAAAGAACGGACATCAGACAACAGAAATTCATTATTACATACACGTATAGAGACAGCATTACTATCACTATTCTGAATTCCACGGCTTTTCTTATTTGGAACTTACATAGATCGGTCTCTCGTTTGTGCTCCACATTCTTCTTCTTCTTCAATCGCACAATCCTGAATAGGACAAATAGAGAAGTTTCCATATAAATAGCCTAATCTCAAATGCCAACTTTATCAACAGTAAATATTACTGTAACTAATTAACAAATAAAAGGTTTTCTTTCTAAAAATGTATGGGACATGAGAATTGGGAAATAGGGGAAGCTTATCACAAGAAATCAGAAATTTGTATAGCTAGGAAATGGGGAATACTGAGGGCAGGAGCATCAGACGCGCATACTCACTCTCATCCACAACTGCAACTCTCAAAGGAGTTCCAGTAGAGCGGCTGACAATAGCGCCGATCCTGTGATGTCACAACATTCTAGAATGGCTGCAGGAGACAATCAGATCCAGTATAATCCTGTATAATAAAGTATTGGAGGATTTATAGATATATGTAAATAATGTGATACAGCATATTATAGAAAACAGCACCCCTGCGCCCCCCCACTCCACACACACATGAACACATGTATAAAGAAGAGTATAGTCCAATTTTTTTCTTATATTGTTATTATACATATGCACATAAGTGTAGGGATACGGAATTTTATAACATGTTACTCAAAATTCATAGGCATTAATGTGGCGTTTGTCTTTTTCTCCAAGATTTTGGAGGTGTCTGTGGGGATTTTTGCCCCTTCAATCAGGATTGCATTTGTGACAGTAGACATTGATGCTGGATGGGTGGTCCTGGCTAGCAATCTTCATTCTTGTTCATCCCAAATGTGTTGGATGGGGTTGAAGTCAGGGCTCTGTCCGGCCTTAGCGGCTGCAGGTCCTTCACTGCTCCTTTGCATGGTGCTGCTCCTCTATCCTGGAAATGTTCACTGCACACTCAATTCAGTTCAAGCAAAATGGATGATTTGTATTTATTTCCATAGGTATAAGTCATGTATTCATGTATTGATTCAATGAATCTTTCTCAAATATGTCACAGGGTATTCCAGAGCCACGGTTATACAGGTGGTCCTGTAAGGACACTGTGCAGCGTCATATGTTATAGCACACCACATACTATTTGCGCACACACAAGCCACATACTATATACACACACCATATACTAGATACACACACCACATACTATATACACACATACAAGCCACATATAACATACACACAACGTACTATATACACACAACATACCATATATACACACACAAGCCACACATTATATACTCACACCATACTATATACACACACCACATACTATACACACACCATATACTAGATACACACATCATATACTATATACACACCACATACTATATACACATACAAGCCACATATAACATACACACAACGTACTATATACACACAACATACCATATATACACACACAAGCCACACATTATATACTCACACCATACTATATACACACACCACATACTATATACACACAAGCCACATACTATACACACACCATATACTAGATACACACATCATATACTATATACACACCACATACTATATACACACATACAAGCCACATATAACATACACACAACGTACTATATACACACAACATACCATATATACACACACAAGCCACACATTATATACTCATACCATACTATATACACACACCACATACTATACACACCATATACTATACACACATCATATACTATATACACACCACATACTATATACACACATACAAGCCACATATAACATACACACAACGTACTATATACACACAACATACCATATATACACACACAAGCCACACATTATATACTCACACCATACTATATACACACACCACATACTATATACACACAAGCCACATACTATACACACCATATACTAGATACACACATCATATACTATATACACACCACATACTATATACACACATACAAGCCACATATAACATACACACAACGTACTATATACACACAACATACCATATATACACACACAAGCCACACATTATATACTCACACCATACTATATACACACACCACATACTATATACACACAAGCCACATACTATACACACACCATATACTAGATACACACATCATATACTATATACACACCACATACTATATACACACATACAAGCCACATATAACATACACACAACGTACTATATACACACAACATACCATATATACACACACAAGCCACACATTATATACTCATACCATACTATATACACACACCACATACTATATACACACCATATACTATACACACATCATATACTATATACACACCACATACTATATACACACATACAGTGGGGCAAAAAAGTATTTAGTCAGTCAGCAATAGTGCAAGTTCCACCACTTAAAAAGATGAGAGGCGTCTGTAATTTACATCATAGGTAGACCTCAACTATGGGAGACAAACTGAGAAAAAAAAATCCAGAAAATCACATTGTCTGTTTTTTTTTTTCATTTTATTTGCATATTATGGTGGAAAATAAGTATTTGGTCAGAAACAAAATTTCATCTCAATACTTTGTGATATATCCTTTGTTGGCAATGACAGAGGTCAAACGTTTTCTGTAAGTCTTCACAAGGTTGCCACACACTGTTGTTGGTATGTTGGCCCATTCCTCCATGCAGATCTCCTCTAGAGCAGTGATGTTTTTGGCTTTTCGCTTGGCAACACGGACTTTCAACTCCCTCCAAAAGTTTTCTATAGGGTTGAGATCTGGAGACTGGCTAGGCCACTCCAGGACCTTGAAATGCTTCTTACGAAGCCACTCCTTCATTGCCCTGGCGGTGTGCTTTGGATCATTGTCATGTTGAAAGACCCAGCCACGTTTCATCTGCAATGCCCTTGCTGATGGAAGGAGGTTTGCACTCAAAATCTCACGATACATGGCCCCATTCATTCTTTCAAGTACCCGGATCAGTCGTCCTGGCCCCTTTGCAGAGAAACAGCCCCAAAGCATGATGTTTCCACCACCATGCTTTACAGTAGGTATGGTGTTTGATGGATGCAACTCAGTATTCTTTTTCCCCCAAACACGACAAGTTGTGTTTCTACCAAACAGTTCCAGTTTGGTTTCATCAGACCATAGGACATTCTCCTAAAACTCCTCTGGATCATCCAAATGCTCTCTAGCAAACTTCAGACGGGCCCGGACATGTACAGGCTTAAGCAGTGGGACACGTCTGGCACTGCAGGATCTGAGTCCATGGTGGCGTAGTGTGTTACTTATGGTAGGCCTTGTTACATTGGTCCCAGCTTTCTGCAGTTCATTCACTAGGTCCCCCCGCGTGGTTCTGGGATTTTTGCTCACCGTTCTTGTGATCATTCTGACCCCACGGGGTGGGATTTTGCGTGGAGCACCAGATCGAGGGAGATTATCAGTGGTCTTGTATGTCTTCCATTTTCTAATTATTGCTCCCACAGTTGATTTCTTCACTCCAAGCTGGTTGGCTATTGCAGATTCAGTCTTCCCAGCCTGGTGCAGGGCTACAGTTTTGTTTCTGGTGTCCTTTGACAGCTCTTGGGTCTTCACCATAGTGGAGTTTGGAGTCAGACTGTTTGAGGGTGTGCACAGGTGTCTTTTTATACTGATAACAAGTTTAAACAGGTGCCATTACTACAGGTAATGAGTGGAGGAAAGAGGAGACTCTTAAAGAAGAAGTTACAGGTCTGTGAGAGCCAGAAATCTTGATTGCTTGTTTCTGACCAAATACTTATTTTCCACCATAATATGCAAATAAAATGAAAAAAAAACCAGACATTGTGATTTTCTGGATTTTTTTTTCTCAGTTTGTCTCCCATAGTTGAGGTCTACCTATGATGTAAATTACAGACGCCTCTCGTCTTTTTAAGTGGTGGAACTTGCACTATTGCTGACTGACTAAATACTTTTTTGCCCCACTGTACAAGCCACAAATAACATACACACAACATAGTATATACACACAACATACCATATATACACACACAAGCCACACATTATATACTCACACCATACTATATACACACACCACATACTATATACACACAAGCCACATACTATACACACACCATATACTATACACACACATCATATACTATATACACACCACATACTATATACACACACCACATACTATATACACACATACAAGCCACATATAACATACACACAACGTACTATATACACACAACATACCATATATACACACACAAGCCACACATTATATACTCACACCATACTATATACACACACCACATACTATATACACAAGCCACATACTATACACACACCATATACTATACACACACATCATATACTATATACACACCACATACTATATACACACATACAAGCCACATATAACATACACACAACATACTATATACACACAACATACCATATATACACACACAAGCCACACATTATATACTCATACCATACTATATACACACACCACATACTATATACACACAAGCCACATACTATACACACACCATATACTAGATACACACATCATATACTATATACACTCACTGGCCACTTTATTAGGTACACCATGCTAGTAAGGGGTTGGACCCCCTTTTGCCTTCAGAACTGCCTCAATTCTTCGTGGCAGAGATTCAACAAGGTGCTGGAAGCATTCCTCAGAGATTTTGGACCATATTGACATGATGGCATCACACAGTTGGCGCAGATTTGTCGGCTGCACATCCCTGATGCGAATCTCCCGTTCCACCACATCCCAAAGATGCTCTATTGGATTGAGATCTGGTGACTGAGGAGGCCATTTGAGTACAGTAAACTCATTGTCATGTTCAAGAAACCAATCTGAGATGATTCGAGCTTTATGACATGGCGCATTATCCTGCTGAAAGTAGCCATCAGATGTTGGGTACATTGTGGTCATAAAGGGATGGACATGGT